>NC_134098.1:88896669-89210419 GCF_000715075.1 Nicotiana tabacum
ACATACTTGTTTAATCGCCAAAAAAGAAAAAAACAGAAAACAACATGGAAACACATTCAAAACAACTAATATGCATTATTATACGAGTTTTAACATAAACTAAATCGGAATACCTCGATTTATATTTTTCGGAAAGTCGATGAATTGAAAATTTGAGCCCGAAACGAGGAAGCACAACAATAGAAGGCTTGGCTAAGATGTGGAACCTACAGTCTTATCTTTTTGTGTGAAAAAATGCTTGAGAATTTAACAAGAAGAAAAATTTGAACGAGAGTTAGGAGTATTTTTGAATGGATTTTTGTAAAATACTAACGCCTTTAAATAAGGCAATGCCTAGCTTGGTGGGCTGAAATTTTTTAGGTATAGCGCTCTTTTAAAGAGCGCTATATCCATTTGAATTATTGTTATGTCAATTAAATGCAGGAGACTTATTTGTGGGCCGACAAAATAGGTTTAGCGCGGTTATATACCGCGCTATGTATATAGCGCGGTTTAAAAGATCGTTATATATATATATATAGCGCTCTTTTAAAGAGCGCTATACTTTAATGGCCAAAACTCCGTTAAAGCATAGCGCTCTTTAAAAGAGCGCTATATATAAAAATGTTACTCTTTTTTTTAAACACACATTTTTGTCACACTTGTCCAAAAGCCGGACACCGCTGTCAGGAAAGCCAACAATACAAATTTCACTTAATTACCCATTTTAGTATTTTTGAAATCAAAAATTTCTTCAATGAAATAATAAAGATAAAACTCATAGAGTAAATGATGAATATTTTTAACAACTAAATTTCTAAACAATTCACAACCATTCCCAAAACCCGATGTCACAAGTGCGTGAGCATTTACTAGGGAATAAAAAATAAAATACAACATCTGTCCAGAATAAAAATTAGACAGGAAAATATAATAACTCTGAAGGAGACTCTGTTAGCTGCGGATCGTAATATAGAATGCAGCTCACCTATGTCCCCATAATTATTAACCACACCTCTGCACCCACAAGGCTGCTATACATATATGTACCTGCACAATAAAATGTGTAGCAAGTGCAGTATGAGTACGAAAATAACGTGTACCCCGTAAGTATCAAGCCTAATCTCGAAGTGGTAGAGACGAGATGGCTGACTTTAACACTTACTATGGGTCAATAATATTAAATAGTCATGAAATAGAAATATTTATATCAACGTGATTCATAGAGTTAAAATTAATTTTATTGACCAGTAGCAATAATTAAATTCCTTCAAATGCAGCAATTCTCAATATATTAATTAAATTCCTTCAATTCAAATAAATTTTCAAACTTATCAATTAGTCTCATTTACAGGAATAACAATAATTCTTAACAAGCAGGAATAATAATTCAATAAATTCCAAAGATTTTCAATTTATCAATTAGTCTCATTTACAGGAATAACAATAATTCTTAACAAGCGGAAATAATAATTCAATAAATTCCAAAGATTTTCAATTTATCAATTAGCTTACAAGCTGCAATAAACTATTAAGGTATCATGTAATTATTATTATTAAGCACGATTTCTGCTAAGGACGTACGACCCGATCTAGAGTGTCGTGTACACTGCCGAGGGACGTGCGACATGATCCATAGATGCATCTATCATGCCGAGGCATTCGGCCCGCTCCACAAGAAAGGAGGATATTTTTTTATGTACCTCCGGAAGAAGAGTAGATTTATTATAAAATAATTTCAGGAGGAAGAACAATTTCTTTTGACAATTAATTAATTTAAACAGAAAATCAAGCATATGAGATTTCCATCCTTTAATATCTTTATCTAACAATTCACAATATATTCATATATACATATCAATTAATATTAATTAAATAAAGAATATAATTTACACAAGTAATTCATGCTTTGAGTCCTAAACTACGCGGACTTTAGCATTAATAGTAGCTACGCATGGACTCTCGTCACCTCGTGCGTACGTAGCCCCCGCAATTAGCAACAATTATTAAATTTAATCCATATAAGTTAATTTTCCCCTCACAAGATTAGACAAAAGACTTACCTTGTCTCAAAGTCCACTTTCCGATTACCACGCCGCGTTGAATTCTCGATTCGACGCCGAAAAATCCGAAACTATCCAAATATTATACAAAATAATTAATATATGCTAAATGATTCGAAATTTATCTAATAAATAAATTACCTTATACAAAATGGTAAAATTTCTAAAATTCACCCCGGGCCAACGTGCTCGGATTCTGGAAATTTTTGGATGAAAACGTTACCCATAATCTCAAGAACTTGAATATATAATTTCTACCCAATTCCATAACTATTTTCGTGGTTAAAATCTCATTTTTATAAAAATCTAGGTTTTTCATCTAAATCTTTGATTTCTAAGATTTACTAGTTATAATCTACCTATAATCTATGTATTTAACTCAAGGTGTTTAGAATTAACTTACCTCCAAGTTGTTAGTAGAAATCCCCCTCTCAAAAGCTCTGAAATCACCCGAAAATGGAGGAAAAATTGGTTCAAAATGTCCGAGCCCCGATTTTTAACCATTCTGTCCAACAGTGATTTTCACACCTGCGGAAGAGGTACCGCACCTGCGGCTTCCGCACCTGCAGAAAAGCCTCGCAAGTGCGAGTTTTCCCTCACTGCCAAGCCTTGCATCTGCGAAAAAATGCTTGCACCTGCGCGTTCGCAGGTGCGATTCCGCACCTGCGATGGCAGACTTCCCTTTCTCTTTTTCGCTTATGCGCATAAATCTCACATCTGCGAGAGTCGCACCTACGGCTGTCCAAGCGCAGGTGCGAACGTACCAGAAGCAGAAAGTTTCAGCTCTTCTTCAAAATTCCAAAATTGATCCGAGCCTCGTTCAGTTAATACTCGAGGCCTCCGGGGCCCGCCCGAACATACCGACAGGTTTGAAATCATAAAACGGACTTTCTCGAACTCACGGAACGTGTAAAGCAACATCAAATCTAAGAATCATACCCCAAACCAAATTGACTCAAACTTAAAATTTTTAAGTTCTTTAATTTACTTCCAATGCGCCGAAACATACTTAAACTACTCGGAATGACATGAAAATTTGTGTGCAAGTCTTAAATCACTATACGGAACTATTCCCAAACTCGGAATTCCAAACGGACTTCAATTACTCAAAATCCTACTCCAAATCAAATTTAAAGAATTTTAAACCTTTAAATAGTTGATTTTTACTATTAAGCGTCAAAACGCTCCCGGGTTATCAAAAACCCGATTCGGACATACGCCCAAGTCCAAAATCATCATACGAGCCTATTGGAACCGTCAAATCCTGATTTCGAGGTCATTTTCTCAAAACGTTGACCGAAGTCAAACTTGGCCTTTTAAGGTTAACTTAAGGAACCAACGATTCCGATTTCAACCCAAACACATCCAAATCCCGAACCAACCATCCCCGCAAGTCATAAATCATTAAAAACACATTCGGGGAGTTTTATTTACGGGAACGGGGTTCTAAAAGTCGAAACGACCGGTTGGGTCGTTACATTCTCTCCCACTTAATTATACGTTCGTCCTCGAACGTGCTAAGAAATGTTCTAGAGTTATCCAAAATTACTGTTTAACACCTCATGCACCTACCCGTGCTACCACACCCAGTTGAGCACATTAACTCGAGCCAATCTGAAAATTCTCCCTTTTATTTAGGCAAATAAGCCTTAGAGCCCAATTCTAATATCCATAATTCTCCACCATGCCTATTTCCAGCCTATGAATGTCGTATCAATCACTACACGATGCACCAATATAGGGTTGCATACCTTGGTTGTATTTAGACCATGCACCACACCATTCACATGATCATAATATCATCCTCCGATAACAATAGCCGAATTTCCACGAATCTGATGTTCACAACACACCTCATGATACCTATAATTCCTGTTCCAACTCTTGAACTGCTTCCACGATGGAAGAAATGTGTAGAAATTCATAACCAATTGCTGAGTCAACAAATTATTGAGTTTCTCCTTCTGACAAGAACCATTGCCTTATTATGGACCAAATAATGGTATTTGCTCTTTATTATACTTCATATAATCCGATCGTACTGATCCCGGATCCAATAACCTCGTCTCACTTAGTATAAGCTGCTCAGGCAATAAGCCACCTCAGACATGACAAAAAGTCTCATATGACGCCACAATGAGCTAATAAGCTACAGACTCGATTGCGATACATAAGAAAACAGACTATGGAAAGGATTACTCAACCCACGTGACTAATTAAACAACTGAAAAGGTGTCATGAACCTTCCTCAGAAAATGGGACACAAAAACACACAAAATAGAATATAGGGAACTGTACTCAACATCACACTGTTGCGGCGTGCAACCCGATCCGCACAAAAAAAGAATCTATAAGAAAATACTTACCGAGCTAGAATGCTCATTATTTAGAAAATATCCGAACATCGGACACAAGCACGCTAAGTGCATAATACCATCCTTGGAAGGACCGACAGCGCCATACGCTACAAAACTCAAGCACAACTAAGGTGCGATATATGATCTAAATCTCGAGAGCCATCCTGCTCACATAACACCATTGCTACGCGGAACCTCATCACATAAGAAATTTATCAAGCCGTTTCATAACTCACATGGAACAATATAGTATTACATGAAATAACCGACAATGAAACGACATCCAACGTCCGATTACTCCTCCATAGGGAGCTTTCATGCTGAAATGAACACATTCGGCCTGATATAAAGCCCGTATTCATGTTTAAATCCATCCACAGACCTCTAGCCGATTCTGATCGCACCGTACTAGGATAATAACCTTTCAAGTATCCATCATAACCCTTTTTCCCATAACACACAAGAATAGCCGTCATAATCGGAACAAACTTCCACAGTCCACAACCAAATGAACCGAGCGCCCTCCGGGCATAAATTCTCGAATCAACGATATTACCACAATCTTTATACTTGGTTTCAATCTTCACTCAATCAAGTGACTACATGTCACTCTTACACAATCTTTCCGTGAGACACGCTCCCACGACCTTCCGCACCAGGTAACAAGTCTGCACATCCATGCTACCGGTTACACTAATGCTGTAAAGCATATCAAGATCCACAAATCAATACACAAGGTCTCTTACACATGACATCGACCTTAGATGATGCCAAAAACAATACCATCTTACTTTAAACATCTAAATACCTTTCCTGCTCATCCGAGCTCATGTCATCCTTGTCAACACCGAACCGAAATCTTAAATCCTCGACTTTCGAATCCCATGCTACTTAGTGCACTTAACCACACCAATGCGCAGGAGTACAAGAATTTCATCATAACTCCCGAACCACTAATAGGGTAAACACTTCATCATATAGAAACCTTCTTCTTAACTCATTTCAAGAGAACCATTGCAACACGTGACTGAATTCCCATATCCGTAGAAAATACCGGCCTCAACTAGTGGTCTAAACCACCATAACTCTTCTGGGATCCCTCTACACATAACATGTCATAATACTTGAATTCCACCAAATAAAATCAATTACGGCGGCCGTCAAGCCTCGCACGTACCGCCACAAATCGCATGCATAATGCGCTGAAGGAACTGATCATTGCCACCATCATGCCGATTCAACCATTGTTAGCCGACCCATCTTTTCTCAAATTATTCTCAACTTGCCTTAGAAATAATAATAGTTCCATTCATTACATCATGAACTCAAATCCGTACTCATCCCGAGTGACCTTATTTCACAAGACCACGCTGTTTCAAAACCCACTAATCATCTCATATCCCTCCTTGTGCGCACTTTCACATCTTCAATTGGTACACCCATTCTGATACTTCTTTTATGAATCTGAAGTTATTTTCTTTCATTTTTCCAATGCTACACCACTACCTGAAGATAACGTAGAGTACTCCAAGCCCCGTTTCATAATTTGCTGCAAAAGCTCGATACTCAACCATACTATAGACTCGAGAACCTTAGACACCACACTTTAAATTTTTGAATCCACTAGGACCATTATTGAGAGTCACTTGCTCTGACTTGTTCCCAAATATGATTAATTCCAAGGCCCTGCTAGCACATGGACACTTTATCAAGGAAACATCCGACTATTTCACTTTCCTGTGCATTACATCTACACGAAGTATAAACTCTGAGTCTTCCAAAAACCTGAATATGAATTAATAAGGCCAAATATGGCACACATTCCCCAAATACTTTGCTCATATTACCACTGATGTTTTCTTTCCTTAGTTGCAATGACCCACCAATACACCGATAACTAGAAACCGCACAAGTTGACACTACGTAATCAAATCATAGACGGTAGGGATCTCCCACTTAGCTTGAAGCTACAATTACAAAATTTTGGAATCCACAGAGATTCTTTCTTCACCGTTGATATGATCCTGCACACGCAACTCGCCACATTTTCTCGAAATCCTTCTATTAACCTTTAATAAACACTCTAAACCACTAGCTACATTTACATATTAAATCTCTTACTGGGTAGCCAGTAGAATTCTTCGCAGAAGCTTCGTCAACACCACGCAACCGCTAACCTGCTCACAGGAGATAACCCACTTGTGTAAATTACATCCTGACATATTCTAATGTTGCTGCACTGGGTGCAATTACTATGAAATCAGTAGATCATCCTGAGTCCGAGCTCCTTCACCAGCTGCACCAGTCCGTTCACTTCTCATGGACGTCAACTAGAGGTACGACAATACATTACAATCCAAAGTCATGTTGTATCATTCTTTATATCAAGAAATTCCCTCCTGTTGTATCTAATCTTCCTCAATATAGTAGTTAATATCACAACTTAAGTCCGTAGACCTAGTCACTGTCCATTCTACATCCCAAATCACTCCAAACGTTCCTCAAGACGTGTAATCATCCTACCACGTAACCCATGTGCTACCTTGCCACTCTCCCACTTTGGTCAACCATCTTCTTTAAGCAACTACTATGTTTCTGTTTTCTTACACTTGGCCTTTTTGGAACCTAACCACCGCAAGGCACCTTCCACATGTCCTTCCTCATCCTTCGCTTCCCAGTTGTTGCCTTAACTCAAAATCCGTCTCTGTAGCACTTGAACCAATGCTCGTTACCAGCCTTAAACCTTTCTGACGATCATCCTTCTCGAGACACCAATACTAGAAATGCTGCTTCGATCGTGAATCACTGCATACCGCGACCTCTAACGACTGCTTCCCCTATACCAATTCCTAATACCCCGTCGTAAAGGCGAGTTGAAGAAAACCATAACACTGGAGAACATTAACGTATTTTACAAGGCGACGACACCACATCAAAATAGAGAACTCTACCACACTCGAATATATCAAGCTTCGTTACTCCATCAACCCAAACCTGAACATTCATAGTCCGATTGCCTTTTGTGATGACCCAAAAGGTCATCTTATGTTTTAGAACTCGAATCTATACTCTTAAGCCTTAAAAATCTCATTTTATCCTCCTCTATTTGCATGCGCAGTCCGAGCAGGTTTTCGGAAAGCTTTTATGTTGAAAACTAATAAAAATAAGAATTTTTGCCTTAAAAGTTGATTTTAGTTGACTTCGGTCAGCATTTTTGATAAACAGGTCCGGATCCATGTTTTTACGATCCCGGTAGGTCCGTATCGAATTATGGGACCTAGGCGTATGTCCGAAATTAAATTCGGAGGTCCCTAGCTCAAGTTATGAATTTATGATAAAAATTAAAAGTCTGAAAATTAATTATTTTTAAGAATTAATTGATGTTTGGCATTGTTAGTACCGGGTCCATATTTTGGTTTCGGAGCCCGGTATAGGTTCATTCTGATATTTAAGACCTGTCTATGAAATTTGGTGAGAAACGGAGTTGATTTGACGTGATTGGGACGTCCAGTTGTGAAAATAGAAATGTTAAAGTATTCTTGAGAAGTTTATTTGATTTGGTGCTAAATTCGTAGTCCTAGGTGTTATTTTGGTGATTTAATCATGCGAGCAGGTCCGTATGATATTTTTAGACTTGTGGAATGTTTGGTTTGGAGCCCCGAGGGCTCGAGTGAGTTTCAGATAGGCCACGGGATGTTTTGGACTTTGGAAATTTGGTTTTTCTGCAGAGTCTGTGTTCTGGCATGTCCTTCTTCGCGTTCGCGAAGAGTAAACTGGGCAGCTGAAGTTTTCTTCTTCGCGAACGCTAAGGCCTGGTCGCGAACGCGAAGTGATGGGGGACTTACCCTTCGCGAATGCGACCGGCTCAACGCGAACACGAAGCATGTAGGGATCGGGGGGGAGTTGGTCATTCCTTCATTGTGAACGCGAGCCATGCCTCGCGAACGCAAGGCTAGGGGGAAGTAATCATCGCGAACGCGAGCACTGTCTCGCGAATGCGAAGGCTTGGCATCCTATACACTTCGCGAACGCGACAGTGCTCTCGCGAACGCGATGAACAGTGTCACCCAGCACTTAACAGAACCCAAAAATCATTTTCTTTCAATTACCTATTACGTTTCTTGAATTTTCAACCTAAAATCTAGAGTTTTCATGGTAGAATTAGGGGTTAGGGTAGAAACTAGGGATTTCCGGAATTTGGGGATTTAGACCTCAATTTAAGGTCGGATTCCAAAACTAATTACATATTCGGGCTCGAGGGTGAATGGGTAAAAGGATTTTGGTCCGAACCTCGGGTTTTGACCAAGCGGGCCCGGGGTCGATTTTTTGACTTTTCGGAGGAAAATTTGGGAAATTTAATTTATGCAATATAATTGATTCCTTTAGCAATATTTGATATTATTGAGTCATTTTTGAATTAGATACGAGTGGTTTGGAGGTGAATTCCAGAGGAAAAGCTGTGATTGAGAATTAAGTGGCCTTCAGAGCAAGGTAAGTGTTGTGTCTAACCCTGACTTGAGGGAATTAGGAACCTTAGATTACTTGCTAAGTGAAATTCGTGTGAGCGGCGTATATGTGAGGTGACGAGTACTTATGCGCTGCCAAATTTACCTATTTTTCATGTTTCTCAGTTTTACTTATATTGTCTCATTCCTATGCCTAATTGCGATATGTTATACTAGTGTTGTTTAATTTATCGTTCTTATCATATATACGGATTTTCTGGTGATAATTGAGTTTTTATTTCAAAGTTAAGATTGATGTTATGGAACCAAATGTTGAGGTAAGGTTTGTACTTGTTATTCTATCTCCCTGTTAATATTTATGCATTGCATTATGGTAAGGGAGAGTTATAATGCGCGAAGGGTGATGCCGTGCCATATTGTGAGTGTTAATGCACGAAGGGTGATGCCGTGCCATATTGTGATTGTTAATGCACGAAGGGTGATGCCGTGCCATGATATGAGAGTTAATGCATGAAGGGTGATGACGTGCCGTTTCTATTTATTTTATGGTGAGATTGAGAGTAAAAGCACGAAGGGTGATGCCGTGCATTTTTCCTTATTGTATTCACTATTCTTGTTGATTCATGGTATATTGACTGCTCCGATGATCACTCTGTTAAAGTTCTTTATCTTGTATTCCCCTCAGTATGTTCCCCTCCCGACATTTCCTATTTGGTTCTTCATTTCTGTTATTTGCATATACACTATTAAATTGTACTGGTTGATTTGTAGGAGCCTTGCCTTAGCCTCGTCACTACTTCGTCGAGGTTAGGCTTGACACTTACCAGTACATGGGGTCGGTTGTACTGATGCTGCATTCTGCACTTTATGTGCATATTTTGATACCGACTCAGGTTTATCGAGATTTGCTACTGGTCCGCTGTCCGGAGACTCAAGGTGGATCTGTCGGCATTCACAGACCTTGAAGTCCCCATCTATCTTTTATGTCCTACTATTTTCTTTCATTCAGACAGTTGTATTTCTTTCAGACTATTACTTGTAGTAAATTCTAGAATGCTCGTGAATTGTGACTCCAGATCCGGGTGGTAGTAATTAATACAGTTTTACGATATTTCGCACTTAATATATTTCATCTTAGTTAATTATGGTTATTTACTGAATGAAAATAAGGAATTGGTTTAACGATATTTCTAACATTGGCTTGCCTAGCAAGTGAAATGTTAGGCGCCATCTTATGTTTTAAAACTCGAATCTGCGCTCTTAAGCCTTAAAAATCTCATTTTTACCCTCCTCGATTTGCGTGCACAGTTCGGGCAGGTTTCCGGAAAGCTTTTATGTTGAAAACTAATGAAAATATAAATTTTTGCCTTAAAAGTTGATTTTAGTTGACTTCGATCAATATTTTTGGTAACCATGCCCGAATGCGTGTTTTGACGGTTCCGGTAGGTCCGTATCGAATTATGGGACCTGGGCTTATGCCCGAAATCGAATTCGGAGGTCCCTAGCTCAAGTTATGAATTTTTGATGAAAATTAAAAGTCTGAAAATTAATTATTTTTAAGAATTGATTGATATTTGGCATTGTTAGTACCGGGTCCATATTTTGGTTCCGGAGAGCGGTACAAGTTCATTATGATATTTACGACCTGTCTGTGAAATTTGGTGAGAAACGTAGTTGATTTGACATGATTTGGACGTCCAGTTGAGAAAATAGAAATGTTAAAGTGTTCTTGAGAATTTCATTTGATTTGGTGCTAAATTCGTAGTTCTAGGTGTTATTTTGGCGATTTGATCGTGCGAGCAGGCCCGTATGATGTTTTTAGACTTGTGGCATGTTTAGTTTGGAGCCCCGAGGGCTTGGGTGAGTTTCGGATAGGCAACATGATGTTTTGGACTTTGGAAATCTGGTTTTCCGCATAGTATGTGTTCTGGCATGTCCTTCTTCGCGTTCGCAAAGGTACTCTCGCGAACGCGAAGAGTAAACTGGGCAGCTAAAGTTTTCTTCTTCACGAACGCGAAGGCCTGGTCGCGAAAGCGAAGTGATGGGGGACTTACCCTTCGCGAACACGACCGGCTCAACGCGAACGCAAAGCATGTGGGGACCTGGGGAGGGGTTGGTCGTTCCTTCATCGCGAATGCGAGCCATGCTTCGCGAACGCGAAGGCCAGGGGGAAGTAATCATCGCGAACGCGAGCACTGTCTCGCGAACGCGAAGGCTTGGCAGCCCATACACTTCGCGAACGCGACAGTGCTCTCGCGAACGCGATGAACACTGTCGCCCAACACTTAACAGAACCCGAAAATGGGATTTTAGCCAAAAACTCATTTTTCTCAAAAACCAAACGGTGAGAGGCGATTTTTCAAGAGTTATTTCCTCCCCAAATTGTTGGTAAGTGATTCTAAATTATTTTCTTTCAATTACCCATTATATTTCTTGAAATTTCAACCTAAAATCTAGAGTTTTCATGGTAGAATTAGGGGTTAGGGTAGAAACAAAGGATTTCGGGAATTAGGGGTTTTAGACCTCAATTTGAGGTCGGATTCCAAAATTAAATACATATTCGGGCTCGGGGGTGAATGGGTAAAAGGATTTTGGCCCGAACCTCGGGTTTTGACCAAGCGGGGTTGGGGTCGATTTTTTGACTTTTCGGAGGAAAATTTGGGAAATTTAATTTATGCAATATAATTGATTCCCTTAGCAATATTTGATATTATTGAGTCATTTTTGAATAGATACGAGTGGTTTGGAGGTGAAGTCCAAAAGAAAAGCTGTGATTGAGAATTAAGTAGCCTTTGGAGCGAGGTAAGTGTTGTGTCTAACCGTGAGTAGAGGGAATTAGGAACCTTAGATTACTTGCTAAGTGAAATTCATGTGAGCGGCGTATATGTGAGGTGACAAGTACATATACGCCACCAAATTTACCTGTTTTCCATGTTTCTCAGTTTTACTTATATTGTCTCAATCCTATGCCTAATTGCGATGTGTTATACTAGTGTTGTTCAATTTATCGTTCTTATCATGTATACGGATTTTCTGGTGATAATTGAGTTTTTATTTCAAAGTTGAGATTGATGTTATGGAACCAAATGTTGAGGTAAGGTTTGTACTTGTTATTATATCTCCCTGTTGATATTTATGCATTGCATTATGGTAAGGGAGAGTGTTAATACACGAAGGGTGATGCCGTGCCATATTGTGAGTATTAATGCACGAAGGGTAATCCTGTGCCATATTATGAATGTTAATTCACGAAGGGTGATGCCGTACCATATTGTGAGTGTTAATGCACGAAGGGTGATGCCGTGCCATGATATGAGAGTTAATGCATGAAGGGTGATGCCGTGCCGTTTCTATTTATTTTATGGTGAGATTGAGAGTAAAAGCACGAAGGGTGATGCCGTACATTTTTCCTTACTGTATTCACTATTCCTGTTGATTCACGGTATATTGACTGCTCCGATGATCACTTTGTTGTAGTTCTTTATCTTGTATTCCCCTCAGTATGTTCCCCTCCCGACATTTCCTATTTGGTTCTTCATTTCTGTTATTTGCATATACACTGTTAAATTGTACAGGTTGATTTATAGGTGCCTTGCCTTAGCCTCATCACTACTTCGTCGAGGTTAGGCTCGACACTTACCAGTACATGGGGTCGGTTGTACTGATGCTGCACTCTGCACTTTCTGTGCAGATTTTGATACCGGCTCAGGTTGATCGAGATTTGCTACTGTTCCGCTATCCGGAGACTCAAGGTAGATCTATCAGCGTTCACAGACCTTGAAGTCCCCGTCTATCTTTTATGTCCTACTGTTTTCTTTCATTCAAACAGTTGTATTTCTTTCAGACTATTACTTGTAGTAAATTCTAGAATGCTCGTGAATTGTGACTCCAGATCCGGGTGGTAGTAATTAATACAGTTTTACGATATTCCGCACTTAATATATTTCATCTTAGTTAATTATGGTTATTTACTAAATGGAAATAAGGAATTGGTTTAACGATTTTTCTAACATTGGCTTGCCTAGCAAGTGAAATGTTAGGCGCTATCACGGTTCCGTCGGTGGAAAATTTTAGGTTGTGACACCTTTTCTCCTTTGAAATTAAAACATGGAATCTATGAATCATATACTGAGAAAACCTTCTTTCAAGTCATTTACTGCCCTGACACATAGACGGGCATTTTACCATTTTATAAACACCATGCGATAACAACGCACGAATCGTCGTAACAATCAATGCCAAATCTCAAAACCTTAGGTAGTACTGATACTTAATTTGAAATGATAGAGCGTCCTCCCGCAAGGCAACGACAATAGCCCAATTAATTACACATGGAGAAGCATCCCGCACTACATCTGTAGTACCACTAAAAATTTCCTCGATCCTCAATGTTTAACAAGCGCTTCATGTCGCATAAGATCGAATATGAAGGAAATGTAGGCATAAGCCTCAAAGGAATCGAATCGCACGATGAGGAATCAAGAGAGGAAGCATTCCTAACAGCCCTGTAGCCTCTCGAAGATAAGCACAAGCGTCTCCGTACCGATCCGCAAGACTCTACTAGACTCGCTCATGCCTCGTGAGACCTAAGTGAACCTAGTGCTCTAATACCATGTTGTCACGACCCAAAGATCTATTAAGGTCGTGATGGCGCCAGACATCGCTGTCAGGCAAGCCAATAATACAAACTTCACTTAATTACCCATTTTAGTATTTTTGAAATCAAAAATTTCTTCAATGAAATAATAAATATAAAACTCATAGAGTAAATGATGAATATTTTTAACAACTAAATTTCTAAACAATTCACTACCATTCCTAAAATCCGGTGTCACAAGTGCGTGAGAATTTTCTGGGGAATAAAAAATAAAATACAGCATCTGTCCAGAATACAAATTAGACAGGAAAATATAATAACTCTGAAGGAGACTCTGTTAACTGCGGATCGTAATATAAAATGCAGCTCACGTATGTTCCCATAATTATGAACCACACCTCTACTCCCACAAGGCTGCTATACATATATGTACCTGCATAATAAAATGTGCAGCAAGTGTAGTATGAGTACGAAAATAACGTGTACCCAGTAAGTATCAAGCCTAATCTCGAAGTGGTAGAGACGAGATGGCCGACTTTGACACTCACTATGGGTCAATAATATTAAATAATCATGAAATAGAAATATTTATATCAATGTGATTCACAGAGTTAACAATAATTTTATTGACCAGTAGCAATAATTAAATTCCTTCAAATGCAGCAATTCTCAATATATTAATTAAATTCCTTCAATTCAAATAAATTTCCAAACTTATCAATTAGTCTCATTTACAGGAATAACAATAATTCTTAACAAGCAGGAATAATAATTCAATAAATTTCAAAGATTTCTAATTTATCAATCAGTCTCATTTACAGGAACAACAATAATTCTTAACAAGCAGGAATAATAATTCAATAAATTCCAAAGATTTCCAATTTTATCAATTAGCTTACAAGCTGCAATAAACTATTAAGGTATCGTGTAATTATTATTATTATTATTATTATTAAGCACGATTTCTGTCGAGGACGTACGACCCGATCCAGAGTGTCGTGTACACTGCCGAGGGACGTGTGACACGATCCATAGATGCATCTATCCTGCCGAGGCATTCGGCCCGCTCCACAAGAAAGGAGAATATTTTTTTATGTACCTCCGGAAGGAGAGTATATTTATTATAAGATAATTTCGGGAGGAAGAATAATTTTTTTTGACAATAAATTAATTTAAACAGAAAATCAAGCATATGAGATTTTCATCCTTTAATATCTTTATCTAACAATTCATAATATATTTATATATACATATCAATTAATATTAATTAAACAAAGAATATAATTTACACAAGTAATTCATGCTTTGAGTCCTAAACTACTCGGACTTTAGTATTAATAGTAGCTACGCACGGACTCTCGTCACCTCGTGCGTACGTAGCCCCCGCAATTAGCAACAATTATTAAATTTAATCCCTATAAGGTAATTTCCCCCTCACAAGATTAGACAAGAGACTTACCTTATCTCAAAGTCCACTTTCCGATTACCACGTCGCGTTGACTTCTCGATTCGACGCCGAAAAATCCGAAACTATCCAAATATTATACAAAATAATTAATATATGCTAAATGGATTCGAAATTTATCTATTAAATAAATTACCTTATACAAAATGGTAAAATTTCTAAAATTCACCCCGGGCCCACGTGCTCGGATTCTAAAAATTTTCGGATGAAAACATTACCCATAATCTCAGGAACTTGAATATATAATTTCTACCCAATTCCATAACTATTTTCGTGGTTAAAATCTCATTTTTATAAAAATCTAGGTTTTTCATCTAAATCTTTGATTTCTAAGATTTACTAGTTATAATCTACGTATAATCTATGTATTTAACTCAAGCTGTGTAGAATTAATTTACTTTCAAGTTGTTAGTTGAAATCCCCCTCTCAAAAGCTCTGAAATCGCCAAGAAATGGAGGAAAATGGGCTCAAAATGTCTGAGCCCCGATTTTTAACCATTCTGCCCAACAGTGATTTTCGCACCTGCGGAAGAGGTACCGCACCTGAGGCTTCCACACCAACGGCTTCCGCACCTACGGAAAAGCCTCACAGGTGCGAGTTTTTCCTCGCCTGCCAAGCCTCGCATTTGCGAAAAAAATGCTCGCACCTGTGCGTTCGCAGGTGCGCCCGAGATTCGGCACCTGCGATGGCAGACCTCCCCTTCTCTTTTTCGCTTCTGCGCATAAATCTCACATCTGCAAGAGTTGCACCTACGGCTGTCCAAGCGCAGGTGCGAACGTACCAGAAGCAGAAGGCTTCAGCTCTTTTTCAAAATTCCAAAATTGATCCGAGCTTCGTCCGGTTAACACTCGGGGCCTTCGTCCCCCCGCCCGAACATACCAACAGGTTTAAAATCATAAAACGGACTCGCTCAAACTCACGGAACATGTAAAACAACATCAAATCTAAGAATCATACCCCAAACCAAATTGATTCAAACTTAAAATTTTCAAGTTCTTTAATTTACTTCCAATGAGCCGAAACATACTTAAACTACTCGGAATGACACGAAAATTTGCATGCAAGTCTTAAATCACCATACGGAACTATTCCCAAACTCAGAATTCTAAACGGATTTTAATTACTCAAAATCCTACTCCAAATCAAATTTAAAGAATTTTAAACTTTCAAATAGTTGATTTTTACTATTAAACATCAAAATGCTCGCGGGTTGTCAAAAACCCGATTCGGATATACGCCCAAGTCCAAAATCATCATACGAACCTATTGGAACCGTCAAATCCCGATTCCGAGGTCGTTTTATCAAAATGTTGACCGAAGTCAAACTTGGCCTTTTAAGGTTAAGTTAAGGAACCAAGTGTTCCGATTTCAACCCAAACACATACAAATCCCGAACCAACCATCCCCGCAAGTCATAAATCATTAAAAACACATTCGGGGAGTTTTACTTAAGGGAACGAGATTCTAAAAGTCAAAATAATCGGTTGGGTCGTTACACACTCTTTTTTTTAAACACACATTTCCGTCACACTTGTCTAAAAGAACCACAAATGGGTTCTGAACTCCACTTAAGAGGCATAGAAGTGCCTTCACAGTAGTCCTATTGCATAGCCATTAGGTGATGGAGGAGAGAATTGAAGGGTTGTGTGGTTCTAAATATGATGTTAGTCATCATGCAATAATGTAGATAAATAGATGTTTTTGTTATAAAATAAAAGCAATTTAGTAAAACATGAACAAGACATGTTGTTATGAAATAAAAATAATTTAGTAAAACATGAACAAAAAATGGAGATAGAGAGAAGAAAGAGATTTTCTTATTCAATTGTGTATATTTTCCTATCTATTACAAGGCCTTTATATATGCATGGAAAGTGAAGAAAAATATGTCATTGAATATGTCATTGAATATGTCATTAAGCATTTGAGAAGATCATGGAGGAAGAGTAGACATCCACCATAATTTGATTTTTCTTATAACACTCCCCCTTGGATGTCCATAGATAATGTGCCTCGTTAAAACCTTATTAGGAAAAAACTCTATGGGAAAAAAATCCCAGTGAAGGAAAAAGAGTACACATGTTTAGAAATACGCCTTTTGGTTGCCTCGTTAAAAATCTTGCAAGAAAAACCCAGTGGGACAAAACCTTGTAAGGGAAAAAGAGTACAACCCGTATTAACTCCCCCCTGATGAGAGCATCAATTCAAATCCTTGAATCTTCGCATCTCAATCTTGTACACTAGTTTCTTGAAGGTTAACGTCGGTTGAGATTTGGTACACAAATCAGCCATATTATCACTTGAACGGATCTGTTGCACATTAATATCACCATTCTTTTGAAGATCATGTGTGAAAAATAACTTTGGTGAAATGTGCTTTATCATATCCCCTTTTATGAATCCTCCCTTCAATTGGGCTATACATGTTGCATTGTCTTCATACAAAATTGTGGGTAGTTTGTCACACTTCAAACCATATTTGTCTCGAATAAGGTGTATTATAGACCTCAACCATACACATTCTCGACTTGCTTCATGAATAACAATTATTTCAGCATGATTAGATGAAGTAGCCATGATTGATTGCTGCCAAGATATGGCAGTGCCTCTGTAATGACCCGACTTGTCGTTTAAGAAATTACGCCCCGTCCAGTGACTTAAGGTCTTGAGAAGCTTCACAATATGTATTATGACCCGTGTGTGTGGCTGATTTTGGTTTTCGGAAGATTCGAAATTTAATTTAAAGAAAAATTCTCATTTTGAAGCTTAAATGGAAAGAGTTGACCGAGGAGTTGACTTTTGAGCAAACAACCCCAGAATGGAATTTAGATGATGACAATAGTTTCGTATGATGATTTCGGACTTAGGCGTATGTTCGGATTTGGATTTGGAAGTCCGTAGGACAATTCGACACATTTTGGCGAAAGTTGGAAAATAGAAGATTTTGGAAAAAACCTACCGACTGATGAAATTTTGATAACGAGGTCGGATTTCGATTCCGAAAATGGGAATATCTCCCTTACATCAATTATGAATTGTGTGCAAAATTTGAAGTCATTCCGGATTGGTTTGATACGTTTCGGCGCAAAAATATAGAAGTTGAAAGATTTGAAAAGATATAATTCGATTCGATGCGCGATTCATAATTCTGTTATTGTTTGATGTGGTTTGAAGCATCGACTAAGTTAGTATTGTATTTTTGGACATGTTAGTATAATTGGTTGAGGTACTGGGGGACTCGGGTGAGTTTCGGATGGTTAAACAGACCAAAATTGGACTTGAAGGTCTGTTGGAAATCTGCCACTGGTTTCATCGTGTCTGCGATGAAATTGATCGCAGTTGCGACATCGCAAATGCAAGATTTAGGCCACAGAAGCAAAAGGGAAAGGCCTGGGCAGTGGTCGCAGGTGCGAAAAATATCATGCACTTGCGTGCTCGCAGAAGCGAGAGAGAAGGCGCAGAAGCAGAGGGTCATAGCAGATGCGCATGGGGCATCGCAGAAGTGATTCACGCAGAAGCGGAAAAACTTCCGCAAATGCGATGGTCAACTGGGCAGTGTACTTCCGCAGAAGCGAGTTTACACTCGCACAAGCAGCGACGCAGGTGCAAAAATTAGTCCGCATGTGCGAAACTGGGCAAATTGTTAAGGACCAAAAATGGTCATTTTGCCATTTTACGATTTAGATTTTGGAGCACGTTTTTTGGGCGATTTTGGAGGAGCTCTTCAAGACTTTGACTTGGGTAAGTGTTCTATATCCTAAAGTGATTATATTTCATGAATCTATGATTATATTCATCGTTTAGTTCGGATTTAAATGGAGGAAATCAAGATTTTTGAAAAATCTTCCAAAAACGAAAATTTAAGATTTGGAAGTCGAGTTATTATTGGAATTCAAAAAACTTAGTATGTTTGAACTCGTATCAGAATGGGTGTTCGGATTTCATGAAAAGTATGTCGGGTTTCGAGAGGCGGGTCCCGCATTGACTTTTGTTGACTTTTTGGAATAAATTTTTAAATCGATGTATTATTATCCGAAATTATTTCCGATGAATTTTAATGAAGTTATACAATTAATTTGGATAGATTTGAGCTGTTCGGAGGCCAATTCAAATAAGAAGGCTATTTTGAAATATCGGTCTAACTTCAAAAAGGTAAGTGTCTTGCTTAACCTCGAGTTGGGGAATTACCACTTAGGTATTGAGTCTTATGTGTTATTTGTGAAATGTAAAAAGCCGTGTACGTGAGGTGACAAGTACGTACTCGGGCTTATACGTGCAAAATTTATTAAAATAATGTCTTAGGCATTATTGCGTAGTAAATTGAAAAATTATGAAAAATTATTAAATCATCTGTTTGCCATGCCTAAATCCTTATTGTTGAATTTGTTTTTATATGATAATTTGATGTGATTGTTACTTGAAATATTTATGACTTTTTGTGAGTATTGTTGGTTTAATATTTCTTGGAAATTTATTCCAATATGAATCTTCTTATGCAAATAATTAATTTAAGCGAGCTTAAGAATAAGTGTTAATATAATTATCTAAATTTGCATTAATGAAGGTTTTGCTTTATGCTAGTAATTTCTATCTCAATTGATTGTTTTTGGATATTATATACATTGTGTGGAGCCTTGGGCTATTTGTTGTGAAATTAATTGATTTTGTTATATCTTTGGAATTTGGTTGTGGCCATTGGGCAAATTGTGATATGAATTGATTTTATTATATTGTCGTGTTAATTTCTCGTGTAAAATATTGTGTTGTGTGAGTTACTATTTTGGGGAGATAAGGGTGGCATTTCAACGTTGATATTATGTGGGTATAAGAGTGGCATTTTACTGTTGTTGTGTTTGTTGGAATATTGTCTGGGCGAAGCGATAAGGGTGGTTATAAGAGCGATAAGGGTGGCAATAGGAGCGATAAGGGTGGCTATTGATATTGTTTGGGCGGAGCGATAAGGGTGTCTATAGGAGTGATAAGGGTGGCAATATGAGCGATAAGGGTGGCTATTGTCAGGGATGATATGTGATGATGTGGGGTTGTGGTGTTGATAATTTTCATGTGATGTTGTGATTTTCTTGTATTTATTTCTATACCTTGTGCAACTTGTCTTGTTGTTGGTAAATTGATAACAATATGATTTATGTTGAAATTGAGAGTTTGTGGCTATTGCCAGGTGGATTATAAAATGAAATGTGGGCATGAGGTGCCGTGAGTAAATAATGAAAATATTTGGCACGTGAATTGTTCATAAAGTTGTGATATGAAATGTGGGCACAAGGTGCTGTGATGAAATGATAATGATAATTGGCACGTGAATTGTCCGTGCAATTGTGATATGAAATGAGGCCACGAGGTACCAGAGAAATATGATGATTTAATTATGGGCACGAGGTGCCGTGAAAATATAAAAATGGGCTGAGACCCGTATTATTTTTATGATTATGAAATGAGGTGTCACATGGTGACTTTTTAATTGAAAGAATTATATTCAAAATATGTATTTGGAAGGATTTTTACTTAAAAAGTATTATATGAAAGAATTTTATTTGAAAGATATTTATTTGAGGAAATTATATTTAAAAAGATTTATTGAAAGAATTATATTTGAAAAATAATTATTTGAGAAAATTATATTTGAAAGAGAGTTATCTGAAAGAATTATATGTGAAAGATATTTATTTGAAGGACATGATTTAATTGGGTGTACTTGTGTTTATTAATTGTTGAGTGATATTAATGGTATTCTTGTTGTCTGCTGTGCATATCACTGGTTGTTCCATGTTGTTCTATTGTTATTTGTTTCCTATTATTTTGTATATTATATTGCACAAGTTATTAGACTAGTGAGTATCTTGACTGTACCTCGTCTCTACTCCATTGAGGTTAGTCTTGATACTTACTAGGTACCGACCGTGGCGTACTCATACTACACTTCTGTACATTTTTGTGTAGAGCTAGGTATTGAAGATAACAGAATTGAGCAGAGTTAAAGCGAGATCGTAAGGATTCAAGGTAGAGCTGCTTCGTCGTCGCAGTCCCTTGGAGTCTTTTCATTTCATTGTACTGTTAACTTGTAATCAGACAGTATTGTATATTCGGTCCTCGTGATCATTCCATGTATTTAGTTAGAGTTCATGACTTAGTACTACCTGTCTTGGGAAGTTGCATATTCATATTTGTTCCGCTGTCAGTTTTGATTATTTATTTAATTAAAAAAAATGGCTTCAAAATGTAATTGAAATTGGCTTACCTAGTCTTAGAGACTAGGTGCCATCACGACGCCTGTGGTGGGATTTTGGGTCGTGACAGCCTCCATATATAAACACATAGCATGTTTGAGATTGAACCTTATGTGGGTCAGATAAATACCCAGCATCGGCACAACCAACAAGATTAGGATTGCAATTATTGCCATAAAATAATCCCATATCGGTAGTCACTTTTAGATACCGCAATATGTGTTTGATTCCATTCCAATGTCTCCTTGTAGGAGCAGAGCTATATCTTGTTAAGATATTATAAAGTTAGAAAGATACATTAGTGCACCAATTGCACTAAGATATGGTACTTCGGGACCAAGAAGCTCTTCATTATTTTCATGTGGTCGGAATGTGTTGTTAGGAGTTTTTTTGGTGTTACTCTTGCAGGTGGATAAACCCAATTACAGGGGAGACTCTGCCGGAATTTCTGAAAAATTTGGGAGTTAGTAAAATTTGAAGGATTGAGATTTGCAAAGGAAGAGATAAGTTATGTTATATGTTTGAGGGCGAATGACCATAAGCGGGGAAGAATGAAACACCCCCGAAATTTTTTGAAGTACTTCAACACTATCAAGAAAATTGATGTGTGTGTAGGCACAAGTTGCTATAGACAGTTGAGACTAATACCGTGCGTTGTTGTAAAAAATTAGACCTTTTGAAATGTTAGAGTGTAAGAAATTGATCTTAAAGTTTATAAATATGGATAAAAGAAATAAACTCAAATGAGATGATGTTATCACGCTTATCTCAAATGCGGTAGCATGGAATCAACCTTGAGTATATGTGTAAAAGTAAAATCATCGATTTAGTAACCTCAGAATAATTCTTAAAACGTTCGAGGACGAACGTTTGTTTAAAAGGTGGAGAATGTAACGACTCGACTTGTCGTTTTAAGAAATTACACCCCGTCCAGTGACTTAAGGTCTCAAGAAGCTTCACAAAATATATTATGACCCGCGTGTGTGGTCGAGTTTGATTTTCGGAAGATTCGGAATTTAATTTAAAGAAATAATATCATTTTGAAGCTTAAATGGAAAGAGTTGACCGGGGAGTTGACTTTGGAGCAAACGATCCCGGAATGGAATTTCGATGATGAAAATAGCTTCGTATGATAATTTCGGACTTGGGCGTATGTTCGGATTTGGATTTGGAAGTCCGTAGAACAATTCGAAACATTTTGGCGAAAGTTGGAAAATAGAAGATTTTGAAAAAATCCTACCGACGGATGAATTTTTGATAACAAGGTCGGATTTCGATTCCGGAAATGGGAATAGCTCCCTTACATCAATTATGACTTGTGTGCAAAATTTGAAGTCATTCTAGATTGATTTGATACGTTTTGGTGCAAAAATATAGAAGTTGAAAGATTTGAAAAGATATAATTTGATTCGATGCGCGATTCGTAATTCCGACGTTGTTTGATATGGTTTGAAGCCTCGACTAAGTTCGTATTATATTTTGGGACATGTTGGTATAATTGATTGAGGTCCCGGGGGCCTCAGGCGAGTTTAGGATGGTTAAACGGACAAAAATTGGACTTGAAAGTCTGTTGGAAATCTTCCACTGGTTTCATCGCATCTGCGATGAAATTGATCACTTATGTGACATCGCAAATGCGAGATTTAGGCCGCAGAAGAGAAAGAGAAAGGCCTGGGCAGTGGTTGCAGGTGCGAAAAATATCACGCACTTGCGTGCTCGCAGAAGCGGGAGAGAAGGCGCAAAAGCGGAGGGGCATCGCAGAAGCGATTCGCGCAGAAGCGAAAAAACTTCCGCAAATGCGATGGTCGACTGGGCAGTGTACTTCCGCAGAAGCGAGTTTTCACTCGCACAAGCGGCGACGCAGGTGCGAAAATTAGTCCGCAGGTGCGAAACTGGGCAGAATGTTAAGGACCAAAAATGGTCATTTCGCCATTTTTCGATTTAGATTTTGGAGCTCGGTTTTTGGGCGACTTTGGAGGAGTTCTTCAAGACTTTGACTTGGGTAAGTGTTCTATATCCTAAAGTGATTATATTTCATGAATCTATGATTATATTCATCGTTTAGTTTCGGATTTAAATGGAGGAAATCAAGATTTTTGAAAAATCTTCCAAAAACGAAAATTTAAGATTTGGAAGTCGAGTTGCTATTGGAATTCAATAAAATTAGTATGGTTGAACTCGTATCAGAATGGGTGTTTGGATTTCATGAAAATTATGTCGGGTTTGGAGAGGCGGGTCCCGCGTTGACGTTTGTTGACTTTTTGGAATAAATTTTTAAATCGACGTATTATTATCCGAAATTGTTTTCGATGAATTTTAATGAAGTGATACAATTAATTTGGATAGATTTGAGCTGTACGGAGGCCAATTCAAGCAAGAAGGCTATTTTAAAATATCGGCCTAACTTTAAAAAGGTAAGTGTCTTGCTTAACCTCGAGTTTGAAATAAAGTCTTAGGCATTATTGCATAGTAAATTGGAAAATTGTGAAAAATTATTAAATCATCTGTTTGCCATGCCTAAATCCTTATTGTTGAATTTGTTTTTATATGATAATTTGATGTGATTGTTACTTGAAATATTTATGAAATTTTGTGAGTATTGTTGGTTTAATATTTCTTGGAAATTAATTCCAATATGAATCTTCTTATGCAAATAATTAATTTAAACGAGCTTAAGAATAAGTGTTAATATAATTATCTAAATTTGTATTAATGAAGGTTTTGCTTTATTCTGAGTAATTTCTATCTCAATTGAGTATTTTTTGGTGTTATATACATTGTGTGGAGCCTTGGGATATTTGTTGTAAAATTAATTGATTTTGTTATATCTTTGGAATTTAGTTGTGGCCATTGGGCAAATTGTGATATGAATTGATTTTATTATATTGTCGTGTTAATTTTTCGTGTAAATTGTTGTGTTTTGTGAGTTACTATTTTGGGAAGATAAGGGTGGCATTTCACTGTTGATATTATGTGGGTATAAGGGTGGCATTTCACTGTTGTTGTGTTTGTTGGAATATTGTCTGGGCGGAGCGATAGGGGTGGCTATAGGAGCGATAAGGGTGGCAATAGGAGCGATAAGGGTGGCTATTGATATTGTCTGGGCGGTGCGATAAGGGTGGCTATAGGAGTGATAAGAGTGGAAATAGGAGCGATAAGTGTGGCTATTGTCAGGGACGATATGTGATGATGTGGGGTTGTGGTGTTGATAATTTTCATGTGATGTTGTGATTTTCTTGTGTTTATTTCTATACCTTGTGCAACTTGTCTTGTTGTTGGTAAATTGATAACAATATGATTTTATGTTGAAATTGAGAGCCTGTGGCTATTTACAGGTGCATTATAAAAATGAAATATGGGCACGAGGTGCCGTGAGTAAATAATGAGAATATTTGGCACATGAATTGTCTGTGCAATTGTGATATAAAATATGGGTACGAGGTGCTGTGATGAAATGATAATGATTATTGGCACGTGAATTGTGCATGCAGTTGTGATATGAAATATGGGCACGAGGTGCCTGAGAAATATGATGATTTAATTATGGGCACGATGTGCCGTGAAAATATGAAAATGGGCTGAGACTTGTGTTTACGAAAAATATAAAAATGGGCTGAGACCTGTATTTTTTTTTTTATGATTATGAAATGAGGTGTCACATGGTGACTTTTTAATTGAAAGAATTATATTCAGAATATTTATTTGGAAGGATTTTTACTTAAAAAGTATTATATGAAAGAATTTTATTTGAAAGATATTTATTTGAGGAAATTATATTTAAAAAGATTTATTGAAAGAATTATATTTGAAAAATAATTATTTGAGAAAATTATATTTGAAAAAGAGTTATGTGGAAGAATTATATGTGAAAGATATTTTTTTGAAGGACTTGATTTAATTGGGTGTTCTTGTGTTTATTAATTGCTGAGTGATATTAATGGTATTCTTGTTGTCTGTTGTGCATATCACTGGTTGTTCCATGTTGTTCTATTGTTATTTATTTCCTATTATTTTGTATATTATATTGCACAAGTTATTAAACTAGTGAGTGTCTTGACTGTACCTCGTCTCTACTCCATTGAGGTTAGTCTTGATACTTACTGG
Source organism: Nicotiana tabacum (assembly GCF_000715075.1). NCBI lineage: Eukaryota > Viridiplantae > Streptophyta > Magnoliopsida > Solanales > Solanaceae > Nicotiana > Nicotiana tabacum. The sequence goes on from NC_134098.1 coordinate 88,921,946, forward strand.
GTACCGACCGTGGCGTACTCATACTACATTTCTGCACATTTTTATGCAGAGCCATGTATTGAAGATAACAGACTTGAGCAGAGTTAAAGCGGGATCATAAGGATTCTAGGTAGAGCTGCTTGGTCGTCGCAGTCCCTTGGAGTCTTTTCATTTCATTGTACTGTTAACTTGTAATCAAACAGTATTGTATATTCAGTCCTCGTGATCATTCCATGTATTCAGTTAGAGTTCGTGACTCAGTACTACCAGTCTTGGGAAGTTGCATATTCATATTTATTCCGCTGTCAGTTCTGATTTTTTATTTAATTAAAAAAAAATGGCTTCAAAATGTAATTGAAATCTTCTTACCTAGTCTTAGAGACTAGGTGCCATCATGACGCATGTGGTGGGATTTTGGGTCGTGACAGCCTCCATATATAAACACATAGCCTATTTGAGATTGAGCCTTGTGTGGGTTAGATAAATACCCAGCATCGGCATAACCAACAAGATCAGGATTGCAATTATTGCCATAAAATAATCCCATATCGGTAGTCCCTTTTAGATACCGCAATATGTGTTTGATTCCATTCCAATGTCTCCTTGTAGGAGCAGAGATATATCTTGTTAAGATATTGTAAAGTTAGAAAGATACATTAGTGCACCAATTGCACTAAGATATGGTACTTCGGGACCAAGAAGCTCTTCATTTTTTTATGAGGTCGGAATAGATCTTCATTTAGATCGAGTGATCTCACAACCATCGGGGTACTCAATGGATGTGCTTTATCCATATAGAATCACTTTAAAATCTTTTTAGTGTATGCTGATTGATGGACAAAAATTCCATCTTCCATACACTCAATTTGTAGACCAAGACAAAATTTTGTCTTTTCAAGATCTTTCATTTCAAATTCCTTATTTAAATAGTCTACTGCTTTAGGAAGTTGTCACGACCCAAAATTCCACTAGTCGTGATGGTACCTAACCCAACCCGTTAGGTAAGCCAATTTTCATCTATCCAATTCCAATGAAATTAATTAAAAGAAAATATCTAAAACCAATACATCTCCCCAAGAACTGGTAGTACAAATTATGAGCTTCTAAGAATAGAGTGTACAAAGAGAAAATGAAATAAATACATAGTCTGTTTGAATAATACATAAACAAAGCTTTTATAAATCTAAGGCTGCCCTGAACAAAAGACAGCTACAACAGGAATGCAGGTACATCTTCAAATCCTGCAACCATCGAGCACAGCAACAACAATAGCCAACATCTGCACAAAATGTGCAGAAGTGTAGTATTAGTACAACCGACCCCATGTACTGAGTAAGTAACAAACCTAGCCGTAGGTTGAAAGTAGTGACGAGCTTCTACCAAGGTCGGCTCCAAAACCACTAGTCCACAACAGTCCATAACAACATAAAGCAAATAGTACCAGAAGAAACACAGAGATAAAAATGCTCAGTCGAATCATGATTTCAAAAATAATAGTTCTTCCTTTCAAATACATCAGTGAAAACCCAAATCGTTTGCCGAAGTTGCCAAAAATATGAATAATTTGAGAACAGTAATTCTTCCAAAAATCATTTCAATAGTAAATAAAATATCTCATTTTCTTTCCCAGATAACCAGTGTAAAACAAATGCATCACTATGCCTATCTGTCAACATGTGTGAAAAATCATGAATAATATGATACCGTACAGCATGAGGAAAACACATCTCAATGCATATATGTCATGTGTGCATGTCAATGAAATGTATCTCAGATATTGCACTCATGTACTCACAGTCTCAGAGTACTCAATCTCATTGTCTCGCATTCTCTCTCACTATGCTCAGCACACTCAATCACTCAGCGCTATACAATACCTGCTGTGGCGTACAGCCCGATCCCTGTTTATAGTCGACTGCGCTCACTGGGGGTGTACAGACTCATGAGGGGCTCCTACAGCCCAAGCGCTATAAGCACGGACAACTCACGTGCTGCATGGACAACTCACGTGCTGCACGGACAACTCACGTGCTGCACAGACAACTCACGTGCTATAATATCATATCTGGATCCGCACGGACAACTCACATGCTGCACGGACAACTCACGTTCTATAATAATATCTGGATCCGCACGGCCAACTCATGTGCTATAATACTATCTGGATCCGCACGGACAACTCACGTGCTATAATAATATCTGGATCCGTACGGCTAACTCACGTGCTGCATAGCCAACTCACGTGCTGCACAGCCAACTCACGTGCAATAGCATAATATATAGATCTGCATGGCCAACTCACGTGCAATAGTATAATATATATAAAGCCAATGGCCTGCTGCGGCATACAGCTCTCCCAAAAATATCCTCACAATCAGGCCCTCGGCCTCCTTCAGTCATCAATCTTTCCAGTCTCTCTTTCATGGGCTCACAATGTCATGAGAATAGCCCAAAATTGATGATATGATGTATCAATAAATAATAACAGAGACTGAGATATGATATGCAATGAAATGAATATGACTGAGTATAAATTTTCATTTTAAAATAAATATTTCACAACAATATGACCTCTGTGGGTCCCAATAATACTGGCACATAGCCTCAACATGATTTTTAATATGCTTTTCAGCTCAATTTCTTTAACCCATAAAATCGCATGGAAAATGCCAAGATCATTTAACTACAACATTTCACAGAAATAATTATATCACAATTTCTATAGTACACGCCCACACGCCCGTCACCTAGCATGTGCGTCACCTCCCAACAATTCACGAAATACATATATTCAGGGTTCATACCCTAAACTCCAAAATTAGAAGAGTTACTTACCTCGAACAAGCCAAATCCAATGTTGAGCAAGCTACGCAATGCTCCAGAAATTCCGTTTTGCGCGTATCAAGTTCCAAACGGCTCGAATCTAGTCACAATTAATTTGATTCAGCACAAAAAAATATAGGAATTAATTCCATATCAAAATATTAATATTTTTGAAAAATCCAAAATTACGCCCCACAAATCACCTGTGGGGCCCACATCTCGGAATCCGATAAAACTCACAAAATTCAAACCCTCATTCAACCACGAGTCCAACCATACCAAAATTACTCAAATCCGACCACAACTCGACTTTCAAATCCTCAATTAAAGTCTATGAATTTTTCTACTATTTTCAACCCAAAACACTAATTTGTTGATAATAACAATAATAGATTCGTGTAATTTAACCAAAACTGAGTTAGAATCACTTACCCCAATCCATATGATAAAAATCGCCTAAAAAATCGCTTCAATCCGAGCTCCATAGCTCCAAATGTGTTAAAATGGCCGAAACATCAAAATATATCTTCTATCCAGGCATTTACTCTTCGCAATCGCGAAGCACAAAAATTTTCAGCCCAAAATTTGCCTTTAGCGATCGCGAAGAACAAATTCCCAGCACTTCCAGACAACCTTTAGTATAATAGAGATAACTCTTTGTACAAAACTCCAAATTGCAAATGGTTTACTTTTCTGCAAACTAGACACCAAGAACTATAACTTTCATTTGTTTCTCATCTCCCAATTCCTTACAAATTTCTAGATATAAGCTTCCAAAGTCAGCCATATGCAACGAAGATTTCCAAACTCTTCCCAGATAGCCTATAGTGTATCTACCATAACTGTCTGTACGCAACTCCAAATGACAAATGGTTTCATTTATGAAAACTAGACATCAAGGGATACAACTTTCATTTTTAGATCATCTCCAAATTTCTTATAGATTGCGAGATATAAGCTTCCAAATTCGGGTTAGTGCAACAGAGATTTTGTTCTACGCGATCACAAAAGAGCTTCCGCGATCGCGATTCACAAGGTTCCAAACTGTTGTTTGCTCTTCGCGAACGCGACCCAATGTTCGCGATCGCGATGCACACCTCTGTAGGCAGAAACCAGCAACTAAAAATGGCCTAGAAATGGTCCGAAACCACCCCGAAACTCACCCGAGCCCCCTCGGGACCTCAACCAATTATACCAACAAGTCCTAAAACATCATACGAACTTAGTCGAAGCCTCGAATCACATCAAACAATGCTAAAACTACGAATCGCACCTCAATTCAAGCCTAATGAACTTTGAACTTTCAAATTCTATATCTTGTGCCGAAATACATCAAATCAATCCGGAATGACTTCAAATTTTGCACACAAGTCATAAATGACATAACGAAGCTATTCCAATTTCCAGAATCGGATTCCGACCTCGATATCAAAAATTCAGCCCCCCGGTCAAATTTTCCAAAAATTCAACTTTCGGTATTTCAAGCCTAATTCCACTACGGACCTCCAAATAATTTTTCGGACACACTCCTAAGTCAAAAATTACCATACAAAGCTTTTGGAATCATCAGAATTAAATTCTGAGGTCGTTTACACATAAGTCGACATCCGATCACTATTTTAACTTAAGCTTTAAACCTTGGAACTAAGTGTTCCAATTCATTCCAAAACCTCACTGGACCCGAACCAATTGCCCCGGCAAGTCACACAACAATTGTAAAGCCCAATTTGACCAGTAAATGAGGAAACAGGGTTGTAATACTCAAAACGACCGGTCGGGTCGTTACATTCTCCCCCGCTTAAACATACGTTCATCCTCGAACGTGCCAAGAGTTGTTTCCAAGCCATCAAGTCACGGTTCCATCTTACCACACATGTACTTGGGGTGATCTCACATCAACCTATTCTATATAGGCCTGACCACACAATATAACTGAAAATCTTTAATTTAACCTTAGCCCAAAACCCATGGAACAAAATTTCTAACATCCAAAATTCTTTCCAAGACCTGAATCTCACATCTACACACTGTATAAGTCTGAACAAGCTACATCGAGCTATAACTATAACCATGGATATAATCACCCAGCATATTACATAACTTGCATGCTCGTAGCACCATTCCTGATCATAGTAACTACTCCAAAACCAACCAAGTACTAGTATTAAACCCCATATCGAACCAAACTTCATCCCAAAACCTTCATACACTGTTGATAATAATAGAAACACGCATAAATCTCAGGACCCCTTATCAGATCAACAAGTCATAGAGCTCTCTCGCCCCAGCCTGAACCACAACACTTTCTAAGCCGAATTTCAATATTATCCTCCCGAATATACCGTTTCAAACCTGATAGTACCCATTCCAGGTCCAATGACCTTATTTTACTAAACACATCTATTCTACAAATATGCCGCACCAATATAACTCAGAGCCATAACCCATGCCATCCATGCACCCATACGCAACAATTCAAATGTACTCAAATGCTCATATTGTTCAAATTCCGCCATAAGGCCCCCAATAAAAACTGCACCATGTGTGCACATAACCAATGAATCACAACTCCTCATAGCATAAAGGAGTAACTCACAGATCATTTCAGAACACGAATAAGTTCAACATCAACCGAATGACACGTCCCTCAACAATACCAGTATGGAGCCAACCATTCCGGCTCGGTGTAGAATACACATCCTAATTGGGCCTATCAAAAGACCCCCAAATCACTCTGGTTACCCACAAATAGATAAAAATCCCTCCGAAAATCCATAATGACTGAATCATAATACATTTTATCATCTGGCTAGCTCCGACCACAACTTCACAGTCCACAACCATGAAACAAATTGTTCCTGACAACTCCTAGTCTCCAAATCCATAGAACACACGCACCACCATTTTTGGTCCCATCTCCCCCGCCCGAATGTCTAACACATCTCTCATACACGATCATCCCACGAGGAATATTTCTAAAATTCTTCTGCGCCACAAGGCAAAATTTGAACATCAGCAGTTGATCAACCAGGAAAATGCCGCAATACCTATGAAATATCCATAATTCAAAACATAGTGCGCCTTCTAAAATATACACTCTACTCACGCAATACCAAAGAGTTATAGCATTCATCCAAACATCGAAAACTGTTTATGCCCTCTAAGAATTTATGACCTCCCTTTCAAAGACAAACCATGACCTTGCACACACCGACCTTAATCCCACACAACACACCACATCTATTATGCCATCATGTGACAAGAACAAGAATCCCATTATCAACTTTGAGTCACCAATAATTTACATACCCTTTTAGTTAGAAACCTTTCTCTTGCTTCTTTCCAGGAGGAAATCACAATACATAACACGTTCTCCACACCGGTAGAAACCAACAAGAATACTTTGGAATCCATTTGCACAACCAAGCCATCAGGACCGAATCTCTCCAACTCAACCAAGCCACGCAGGTCACCAAACCCAAGAATATTGCCACCAAAACATCTGTAAAGTCTTACCACGTCGTAATTACCCAAAGGACTGATCCTACCATTACCATACTGGTCTAGTCTACTACCAGTTGTCCTATTTCTCTGAGTCCCTTCCGAATTTACCTCCAAATTGATACTCCTCCTTGCTAAAACACCACGATCTTTAACCACAACTCACCCCACATCCTAACATAGAACCACAACGCCCTACGACCCATAAGCAATTGTACTCTTCTTAAGCACCTTCAAAACTACTACAACTGTAACCCTTATTATGAGAATACCTTATGTGAATTTGAAATTGTTCTTCTTACCTTCCTTATATAAAAGTATAGAATCCATAGTCATACAGAATTCCCGCAAGTCCAGGCACCATCAAATGAAAATCTCAGATTTTAACCATACGCAAGTCCGGCAACTTTCTCAATTGCTATATATAATTCTCGTACCCACTAGAATTTTCTCGGGAATCACCCACTTTGCTCAAATTTAATTGCACCGCCCAAATGGGCCAAAAGACACGTGCTCCATTAGCACAACAACACTCAAAGAAGAAACTCTACTTTAACACCACCTATCAAATTCATACTCTGTTCGCACTACATCATTCACCCATAACAACTCACTCATCCCACGATTTTCATATACTCATAAGTGCAATATAACCCGTATCCAGGAATTTCCTTATTCGAGCCATCATCGATCTCAACTTTTGCAAGTCATAACCAACTCACCAGTATGCCTCAGCCCAAAACTAAACCTTTACATATAATCTTGAAATTGAATTATCAATAGCAGGCTCCCCCACTTAGCTCAAAGCCATAAATTAAAATATTCCATAACTCATAATACCAATACTCTATTACTGTCATAATGCCACAGTCAGTTCAACGAAACTTCTTCTCAAACTCATGCAACGCCAACCATAAAAATATGCCAAATCATCCGCTAAGCTCGCAATCATTCTCTTGACACTCAAGTCAATTTTCTCATCCAGATTCAAATTCAAATCTCCACACATATGCTTCACTGGTAGAAAAGAAACTCTCCACTTACATCATAAGGAATACACCTACGTAGATTACTCCGTAAGAAATAACCCACCTGCTTAACCTCAAATTGGTATCTTGATATACCCTTTCACAGTCACAATTACTATGCAATCACTTAGTCTATCTGAGTCCAAACTCACTAACCAAACATGAGAATTTAAATTGGTCCCAAAATTTAACAATCGTGAAAGATCCTTTAAAACATTAACACTCGAGACTGTATATCATATCAAAACAAAAATCAAGCAACCAATGGCCTTCCTTTACATTTCAAGGAAACACTTCTCGTCACATTCAAATCGTCTTAACACATTCCATAGTTACATTATACTCATCACAAAGCCATTACACCGCTCATCAAGCCACAAATTCCACTGTAGGGTCATTACCGGACATATAAGTCTAATTGTACAGGTTAAAACTGAAGCTACCGAGCTCAAGCTACGGTTTAACCATGGCCTCGAGTCCTCCAGACTGGCCCATCACCAAAACACATAATACTCACCTCGAACCTCATTCATAGAATCACAAGCCGGTGATGCACAGCTGATACCGAGCACTCATGTGCGCATACAAAAATGTGAAAGGAATTCAAAGAGTTATATCTCAAGTTGAATCAATTCCGCACGATAAAGAAGGAAAGATGGGAAGTATATATCTTAAATGCCCTGTAGCCTCTCAAAGATAAGTATGGACGTCATCATACTGATCCGCAAGACTCTACTAGACACTTGCTCATGACTTGTAGAACCTATGAACCTAGAGCTCTGATACCACCTTGTCACGACCCAAAATCTCACTAGTCATAGTGGTACGTAACCCAACCCGTTAGGTAAGCCAATTTCCATCTATCCAATTCCAATAAAATTAATTAAAAGAAAATATCTAAAACCAATACATCTCCCTAAGAACTGGTAGTACAAATCATGATCTTCTAAGAATAGAGTGTACAAAGCGGAAATGAAATAAATATATAGTCTGTTTCAATAATACATAAACAGAGCTTTTATAAATCTAAGGCTACCCTGAACAAAAGATAGCTACAACAGGAATGCAGGTACATCATCAGATCCCGCAACCATCGAGCACAGCAGCAATAGTAGCCAACATCTGCACAAAATGTGCAGAAGTGTAGTATCAGTACAATCGACCCCATGTACTGAGTAACAAACCTAGCCGTAGGTTGAAAGTAGTGACGAGCTTCTACCAAGGTCGGGTCCAAAATCACTAGTCCACAACAGTCCATAACAATATAAAGCAAATAGTACCAGAAGAAACACAGAGATAAAAACGCTCAGCCGAATCATGATTTCAAAAATAATAGTTCTTCCTTTCAAATATATCAGTGAAAACCCAAGTCATTTGCCGAAGTTGCCAAAAATATGAATAATTTGAGAACAGTAATTCTTCCAAAAATCATTTCAATAGTAAATAAAATATCTCATTTTCTTTCCCAGATAACCAGTGTAAAACAAATGCATCACTATGCCTATCTGTCAACATGTGTGAAAAATCATAAATAATATGATACCGTACAACATGAGGAAAACACATCTCTATGCATATATGTCATGTGTGCATGTCAATGCAATATATCTCAGAGATTGCACTCATGTACTCACAGTCTCAGAGTACTCAATCTCATTGTCTCGCATTCTCTCTCACTGTGCTCAGCACACTCAACCACTCAGCGCTATACAATACCTGCTGCGGCATGCAGCCCGATCCCTGTTTATAGTCGACTGTGCTCATTGGGGGTGTACAGACTCATGAGGGGCTCCTACAGCCCAATCGCTATAAGCACGGACAACTCACGTGCTATAATATCATATCTGGATCCGCACGGACAACTCACTTGCTGCACGAATAACTCACATGCTATAATAATATCTGGATCCGTATGGCCAACTCACGTGCTATAATAATATCTGGATCCGCACGGCCAACTCACGTGATATAATAATATCTAGATCCGCACGGCCAACTCACATGCTACACGGCCAACTGAAGGTGGAATTTTTTATAATGAGGTCGGATTTCGATTACGGAAATTTGAATAGCTTCATTATGTCATTTATGACTTGTGTGCAAATTTTGAAGTCATTCCGGATTGATTTGATACGTTTCGACGCAAAATATAGAAGTTGGAAGATTTGAAAACTTATAATTCGATTCGATGCGTGATTTATAATTTCAGTGTTGTTTGACGTGGTTTGAAGCCTCGACTAAGTTCGTATTGTATTTTGGGACATGTTCGTCTATCTTGTTAAAGTCCCGACCTCGGGTGGCTTTCGGAAGGTTAGCAGATTGATTTTTGGACTTGAAGGAACTGCTGGAAATCTGCCACTGGTGTTATCGCTTTTGCGATGAAATCGATCGTAGATGCACCATCGCAGTTGCAAGGCTAAGGTCGCAGAAGAGAAAGGAAAAGGCCTGGGCAGTGGTCATAGGTGCAAAAATTATCCCGCACCTGCGTGACCGCAAAAGCAGGCAGAGAAGGCGCAGAAGCGGAAGGGCATCGCAGAAGCTGAAGGGCATCGCAGATGCGCATGTGGCATCGCAGAAGCGATTCTCGCAGAAGCGGAAATGCTTCCACAGATGCGATGGTCGATTGGGCAGTGCACTTCTGCTGAAGCGCGTTTTGACTCGCAAAAGCGACTCCGCAGATGCGGCAACTTGTCCGCAGGTGCGAAACTGGGCAGAAACCTTTAAGGACCAAACATGGTCATTTCGCCATTTTCAATTGAGATTTTGGAGCTCGGGTTTTGGGCGATTTTAGAGGAGTTCTTCAAGACTTTGACTTGAGAAAGTGTTGAATATCCTAAAGTGATTATATTTCATGAACATATGGTTATATTCATCATTTCATGAACATATGTTTAAGATTTGGAGGTCGAGTTTTTATCGGAATTTGATAAAATTTATATGGTTGAACTCGTATCAGAATGGGTATTCAGATTTCATGAAAATTATGTCGGGTTCCGAGGGGCGGGCCCCACGTTGAATATTAATGAAGTTATATAATTAATTTGGATTGATTTGAGCGGCCCAGAGGTCAATTCAAGCAAGAAGATGATTTTGGAATATCGGCATAACTTCAAAAAAGTAAGTGTCTTGCTCAACCTCGAGTGGGGGAATTACCCCTTAGGCATCGAGTCTTATGTGCCATTTGTGAAATGTGAAAAGCCGTGTACGCGAGGTGACGAATGCGTACTCGGGCTTATATGTGTAAATTTTATTGGATTAAAGTCTTAGGCATTATTGTGTAGTAAATTGGATAATTGTTGGCATTTATTAAATCATCTGTTTGCGATGCCTAAATTCTTGTTGTTGAATTTGTTGTTATATGACAATTTGATGTGATTGTTACTTGATTATTTATGTAATTTCGTGAATTTGTTGGTTTGATAATTCTTGAAATTTAATTTCATTATGGATTTTTCCTCTGCAAATAATTAATTAAATGAAGGCTTTATTTTATGCTGAGTAATTTTTATCTCTGCTGATTGTTTTAGGTGTTATACACATTGTGTGGAGTCTTCGGCTATTTATTGTGAAATAAATTGATTTGGTTGTATCTTTGGCGTTTTGGTTGTGGCCATTGGCAAATTGTGATATGAATTGATTTTTGTTATATTGCCATGATAATTTTCCATGTAAATTGTTGTGTTGCGTGAGTTATTGTTTTGAGGATATAAGGGTGGCATTTCATCATTGATATTATGTGGGTATAAGGGTGGCATTTCACTGTTGTTGTGTTTGTTGGAATACTGTCTGGACGGAGCGATAAGGATTGCTATAGGAGCGATAAGGGTGGCAATAGGAGTGATAAGGGTGGGTATTGATATTGTCAGGGCAGAGGCATAAGGGAGACTATTATAGGAGTGATAAGGGCGGCTATAGGAGAGATACGGGTTTCTATTGTCAGGGACGATATATGATGATGTGGAGTTGTGGTGTTGATGATTTTCATGTGATGTTGTGATTTTCTTGTGTTTATTTATATACCTTGTGCAATTTGTCTTGTTGTTGGTAAATTGATAACAATCTGATTTATGTTGAAATTGAGTGCCTCTGGCTATTTTCAGGCAGATTATAAAATGAAATGTGGACACGGGGTGCCGTGAGTAAATAATGAGGATATTGGCACATGAATTGGCCGTGCAGTTGTGATATGAAATATGGGCACAGGGTTCCGTGAGTAAATAATAAGGATATTGGCACGTGAATTGTCCGTGCAGTTGTGATATAAAATGTGGGCACGAGGTGCTGTGAGTAAATGATAATAATATTCGGCACGTGAATTGTCGGTGCAGTTGTGATATGAAATGAGGGCACGAGGTGCCAGGGAAATATGATGATTTAATTATGGGGACGAAGTGCCGTGAAAATATAAAAAATGGGATGAGACCTGTGTTTACGAAAAATATGAAATTGGGTTGAGACCCGTATATTTTATGATTATGAAATGAGGTATCACATGGTGACTTTTTAATTTGAAAGAATTATATACAAAATATTTATTTGGAAGAATTTTTATTTATAAAGTATTATATAAAATAATTGTATTTGAAAGGTATTTATTTGAGAAAATTATATTTGAAGAGATTCATTGAAAGAATTATATTTGAAAGATAATTATTTGAGAAAATTATATTTGAAAGAGAATTATTTGGAAGAATTATATGTGAAAGACATTTATTTGAAGAACTTGATTTAATTGGGTGTACTTGTATTTATTATTTGTTGAGCGATATTAATGGTGTTCTTGTTGTCTTGCTGTGCATATCACTGGTTGTTTTATGTTTCTCTTATTGTTATTTGTTTCCTATTATTTTGTATATTATATTGCACAAGTTATTAGACTAGTGAGTGTCTTGACTGTACCTCGTCTCTACTCCACTGAGGTTAGTCTTGACACTTACTGGGTACCGACCTTGGTGTACTCATACTATACTTCTGCACATTTTTGTGTAGAGCTAGGTGTTGGAGCTATCAGACTCGGACAAAATTAAAGTGTGTTCGCAAGGATTCAAGGTAGTCCAAGCTAGTCTCCCCTCAGAATACTGCTATGACCAACACCAAAATCTGCACAAGAAGAGAAGAAGTGTAGTATGAGTATAACCTATCAAATATACTAGTAGGTGTCGATCCTTATCTCGACAAGGTGGTGACAAGGCTATGACAAGACGCCTACTTTATTAAACATGTGCAGTAATAAGCATGAGAACGACAAAGAAATAACAAGATAAATAGTAAGATAAATAATAATAGTAAATACAAAAAATAGTAAAATGATCACCTAAAGGTATTAACCATCATGTTTTCTCAACTATCACAACCAAACCTACCTCCACAACTCAAATCCAAAAGAATAAAATGATAACCACGACACTAAATAGCCGAGTCCAACCACATAAATGAAGGAATGTGTAAACGATATTATATCAAATAGAATGGAAACACCCGACGTGCATATATCACATTCTCACCGCACGAAAACATCCGTTGTGCCATATCTCTCATCCTCACGGCACGAAAATAGCTGCCATGTATAACCACTCATCCTTGAAGTACGAAAACACTCGTCGTGCATAATAACGCGTCCTCACCAAACATGTGTAAATCAGTACCAAGCAAGGTAATAAACGTAAATAGTATTAAATAGAGTGGTTAAGATTAATACACCATGTGAGAAAATAATCATAACTTTGCAATAATAAGCGAGTCAACATCTCAGGAACCATAACACCCAAGTATCTCAACAAAATTTAAATATAGTTGTTAGCGTGTATGTAAATAAAAAGGTAATTTGGCAAACTATTTAAAGCATATGAGAAATAATACATGAAGCAAATATGACACGAATAAGGCTAATTCTACCAACATGTTTAAACTATAACAAACACGTATGCACTCATCACTATGCATATACGCCGTCCACAATACATTTAGCACGTAGCACATAAAACCAAGTACAATATATTTCCCTCAAATCAAGGTTAAACATGACACATTTTTCCCGAACAAATCAACTTTCCAATACTGCTTTCCCCTAAGAACAGGCTTCCAAACAACTCGAATCTAGTCAAATAATACTCAAAAAAGTCAAAACAAGCTTAAGAAACCCTCATAATACGAAAAACATTTTATTTTTAATATAATTGAAAAAGTCAATAAAAAGCCCACCCGGGCCCACTTGGTCAAAATCCTAAATCAAGATCAAATTCTGATTATCTATTCATCCCCGAGTTCAAATATGGTATTTGTTTCGAGATCTGACCTCAAGTTGAGGTCTAAATCTCCAAAAAATCATATATTATGTTACTACCTAAATGTCACGACACAAATCCCACATAGGGGTTGTGATGGCACCTATTCTCTAAGATTAGGTAAGCCTATAACATATTATTGTCTATCAAGATATAACAACTTCAAATTAACAAAAACTGCGAAATATCATAATACTTTCAAACGCGGATACAATAATCAACTTCCCAAAACCAAGTAGTACTGAATCATATGCTCTAAATGAAATACATATCAACTCTCGAAGAGTACAATATTGTTTAAAATACATAAATAGTAGAAATAAAATAAAGAGTTAGTATAATATATAGATCCGCACGGCCAGCTCACATGCAATAGTATAATATATAGATCCGCACGGCCAACTCACGTGCAATAGTATAATATATATAAAGCTAACATGGCCTGCTGCGGCGTGCAGCCCGATCCCAAAAATATCCTCACAATCAGGCCCTCGGCCTCCCTCAGTCATCAATCTCTCCAGTCTCTCTTTCATGGGCTCATAATGTCATGAGAATAGCCCAAAAATGATGATATGATTTATCAATAAATAACAACAGAGACTGAAATATGATATGCAATGAAATGAATATGACTGAGTATAAATTTTCATTTTAAAAATAAATATTTCACAACAATATGACCTCTGTGGGTCCCAATAATACTGGCACATAGTCTCAACATGATTTTTAATATGCTTTTCAGCTCAATTTCTTTAACTCATAAAATCGCATGGAAAATGCCAAGATCATTTAACTACAAACTTCCACAGAAACAATTATATCACAATTTCTATAGTTCACGCCCACACGCCCGTCATCTAGCATGTGCGTCACCTCCCAACAATTCACGAAATACATATATTCAGGGTTCATACCCTCAACTACAAGATTAGAAGAGTTACTTACCTCGAACAAGCCAAATCCAAAGTCGAGCAAGCTAAGCAATGCTCAAGAAAAAGAATTCCATTCTGCGCGTATCAACTTCCAAACAGCTCAAATCTAGTCGCAATTATCACAAAAATTATAGGAATTAATTCCATATCAAAATATTAATATTTTCGAAAAATCCAAAATTACGCCCCAAAAATCCCCCGTGGAGACCACGTCTCGAAATCCGATAAAACTCATAAAATCTGAACCCTCATTCAACTACGAGTCCAACCATACCAAAATTACTCAAATCCGATAACAACTCGGCCTTCAAATACTCAATTAAAGTCTATGATTTTTTCTACTATTTTTATTCTAAAACACTAATTTGTTGATAAAAACAATAATAGATTCGTGTAATTTAACCAAAACCGAGTTAGAATCACTTACCCCAATCTATATGGTGAAAATCGCCTCAAAAATTGCTTCAATCCGAGCTTCATAGCTCCAAATGTGTTAAAATGGCCGAAACCTCAAAATATATCTTCTGTCCAGGCATTTACTCTTTGCGATCGCGAAGCACAAAAATTTTCAACCCAAAATTTGCCTTTCGCGATCGCAGAAAATGCTTCGCGATCGCGAAGAATAAATTCCCAGCACTTCCAGACAGCCTCTAGTAATGGTCATAACTTTTTGTACAAAACTCCAAATTGGAAATGGTTTAAATTTCTGAAAACTAGACACCAGGAGCTATAACTTTTATTTGTTTCTTATCTCCCAATTCCTTACAGAGTTCTAGATATAAGCTTCTAAAACCAGCCCTATGCAACGGAAATTTCAATACTCTTCCCGGACAGCCTATAGTGTATCTACCATAACCTTTCGTACACAATTCCAAATGATAAATGGTTTGCATTTCTGAAAACTAGACATCAAGGGCTACAACTTTTATTTTGGGATCATCTCCAAATTTCTTATAGATTGCGAGATATAAGCTTCTAAAATCGGGTTAGTGCAACAAAGATTTTGTTCTACACGATCGTGAAAGAGCTTCCGCGATCGCGATTCACAAGGTTCCAAACTGCTGTTTGCTCTTCGCGAACGCGACCCAATGTTCGCGATCGCGATGCACACCTCTGTTGGCAGAAACCAACAACTAAAAATTTCCTAGAAATGGTCTGAAACCACCCCGAAACTCACTCGAGCCCCCATAGGACCTCAACCAATTATACCAACAATTCCTAAAACATCATATGAACTTAGTTGAAGCCTCGAATCACATCAAACAACGTTAAAACTACGAATCGCACCTCAATCCAAACCTAATGAACTTTGAACTTTCAAATTCTATATCTTGTGCCGAAATACATCAAATCAATCCGGATGACTTCAGATTTTGCACACAAGTCATAAATGACATAACGAAGCTATTCTAATTTTTAGGGATTCCGACCTCGATATCAAAAAGTCAACCCCCCGGTCAAATTTCCCAAAAATTCAACTTTCGGCATTTCAAGCCTAATTCTACTATGAACCTCCAAATAATTTTTCGTGCACTCTCCTAGGACAAAAATTACCATACGGAGCTATTGAAATCATCAAAATTAAATTCCGAGGTCGTTTACACATAAGTCGACATCCGGTCACTATTTTAACTTAACCTTTAAACCTTGAAACTAAGTGTTCCAATTCATTCCAAAACCTCACCGGACCCGAACCAATTACCCTGGCAAGTCACACAACAATTGTAAAGCCCAATTTGAGCAGTAAATGGAGAAACAGGGTTTTAATACTCAAAACGATCAGTCGGGTCATTACAGAAGTTCCCTAAGAGTTCAAATGATATTTAAATCATCAACATATACGACGGTTATAACAAATTTAGATCCAGATCTTTTTATAAAGATACAAGGACAAATTGAATCATTATTGTACCCTTCTTTCAACAGGTACTTACTCAGGCGATTATACCACATGCGCCCTGATTGTTTCAATCCGTATAAGGATTTTTGAAGCTTTATTTAATAATATTTTTTGGAAACCTTAATATGCTTCAGAACAATTTAAATCCTTCAATTATTTTCATTATACGAATATCACATTTTTCTTGTATTGCCAGATTAAAACCTGAAATGGCGACATCCACCACAGGAGAACATGTCTCTATATAATCAATGCCAGGATATTTACAAATCTTCTTGTAACACAAGTCGTCTTTATGTCTATCGACTTGACCTTTTTTTCCGCACAAGAACACATTTATACCTCCACTGGCTTTATACTTTCAGGTGTTAGGACTATCCGTCCAACTTCATAATTTTCAGGTGAAATCAATTTTCATTGCGTATTTTTTATTTGGCCAATCATTTATTTGTCCAAATTTTATGACAGATTTGAGCTCAAGATCCTCGTCAATATAAATAATATTGAGAGCTACATTATATTAACAATATCGTCGACGATCATTTTATATCAGTTCTACTATTACCCAATAAAGACATAACTTATTAAGATCTCTTTATCTTATTATTTTCAGGTATCTAAGCCTCTCCCATGAGGTCTTATGAAGTGTTATGTTGTGGTGCTCTTCTAGAGCACTTGCCTACTTATTATGACCATCTTGAACATTTGCTCCTCTCCTTCTTCAAGGAGTTTTGTCTTTGGAACCGATTAGTCTATTATGCTTCATGCATGCCATAGACTCTATTCATTATGAACTTTATTTTATTTGGAGCCTTAGCAACTGAATATGACATTTAACTTTGGGTCAGCAAATACACCTGGCAATATTTTGCAAATGAATTATCACTTGAACTTCAAGTTCACATTTTCTCGTACGAGGATCTAGATGTACTCATAATAATTCATTACATGCATTACTTTTTCAGCTGCCTATTTTCTCCCCCTATTGTTGGGATCACCAACACATATCCCTAGGCTTATTTAGGGATCCATCTTTGTGCATTGTGGTGGAATAATTAAATCATATAGCACATTCATATTTCTAGATAGAAATTATTTGGTTCCTGACCCTGAACTGATTGTGAAAGGGAGAACTTATTATAATTTGGATAGATGCATACAAGTGTTGTTATATATTAAATAATATATCACATACCAAATTTTATTTTGGCAATTTTATTTTCATAACCAATGGTTTAGATATAATTGAAGGCATACAATTTCTGCTAAACCAACTTGGATTTAAACCAGCATTATCAAGATAAATTATCATAATTTATATTCTGAAACTGTGCTTTAATAATTTGAGCAATCAATCTTGCAAAAGCCAAACTGCAAGTTGATAACAAATGCACATGTGACCATAGAATAGATGCATCTATTAAAATCATATAATAGTAAACGGTCCACATGGAAGGTGACTGGGCCCATATATTTATCACCTTTATTCGTTCCATAAATCAAGGGATTCAATCCCAACCTTAACTGGTATATCATGAGAATAAGCAGCAGAAGAGAATTCTTGAAGAATCTTATATTTCTTCAATATATGCCAATGTAATTCTCAATTAATTTTTCGCATCATAATTGAACTGAGATGGTCAACCGGTCATGCCAACTAATATTTATTTCAGTAAACCTCTAATTTATTTATGGCTTGTGATTGCATCATCATGCTTATACTTGTGTAGTACAAATAGAAGAAAAGTCAGGTAACCTTTCTTATTTACAAGGTATGATTATAGTAATATAAAGATATTCAATCTTTTTTTCATTTATAGTCTCAATATACCAACCACTTTGGCTAATATATTTGTAAATCAAAATGTTTCTTTTGAGACTTACTATAATATTAATGTCATGAACAATTTTATTCATCCAGGTAGTAACAAATTAGTTCTTTCAGAGCTCTTAACTGCTTTTGTTCTACAAGATCTTTTGTCACACCATCCATATAATGAATGTCTCATTCACAAAAAGAATCATATCATAATAATTGTCATGTTCAAAATCATCATAAGTAAAATAATTTCTTGCTTTAATTTTGCTTTTAATAACTTTTATAAGGCTTGACAAAATATTTTTGGCGTATCACATGTATGCGACCATTGATATATTCATGTAACTACACAGTAATATTCATTATCTTTCTTTGTCTCAAACCTCCCTTTGAGGTGAGTTGTAGTATTTATCCCACCATGCACAAATACATTATTAAGCATAATCTTTATCACATATATATTTTCACATTCACTTTCAGGAATGAGTATGCATTCTCAATGTTTATCACAAGTCACATTCTCTTCCAAAAATAGAGTATAATCATACAATGTGCTTTATTTTTCTCATACCAATTTGATGGTAAACATTGTCTTGTTCTCCTTTTTTATAATTACCATAGTGATAACTATTATTATTTTGGCTTTTCACACGCCCACATTCATTGGTCAACCACTTGTCTTTATTTAGACTTATCATGCACTGCTATCACATTCACTTCAAGAATGGAGCAAATCAAGTGGGACAAGCTTCATGCTTTTTCATGAAAAATACATTATTTTTCTTTAGTTATTATTATTATTATTATAATTATATTATTTTTTCTTTAGTTATTATTATTATCAATATGGTGCATTAGGACTCAAACCCAATGCCTTACCCATATAAAGGCATGCTAGGCCATAATGCGTTGGAACTTGAATCCAACGTCTTTTCATCAACATAGTGCGTTGGGACTTGAACCCATTGTCTTACCCTCAATCTTTGGTATAATGGGCCAAAATTCACTAGGACTCGCACTCGAGCCTTTAAAATATTATTACTTCATAATTATAGGCATAAGTAAATTAACTTTCAAGAAGACATATATAACTATTTCAATCTTGAAACAGTTCCTCTGCAACAAAAATGCTAGTTATATTTTTTTTTAAATGATACAATCACTTTTACATTTTAATAAATTAATTAGGGAAAAGGTGGAAATAACCTATAACCACTTATATTTCAAACACTATAAGAACTTCACCAAAATAATCCAATACGGAGGAATGAGCCTTATGTTTGCAGCAAAAATATTTAAGGCTTAATGCATAACCGTGACTATTATAAATTATAACTATAATGAGTTTATATTGATTGTATATTCGAATGCCAAATTTGCAACGTACTGTAAAATCACCTACATATTTGATAATTTTGCTTTCAATGAAATATATCATGTGATGGTAAAAATATTATTACTAAATTACCTTAATAATTATCTATCATAGTATGTAGACGGTCAGAACATATATATACATTGGAATATTATCTTTGTCTTATAAGAGATGTAGCAAATAAGGACATACCTTCCCAGTTCTTTATTTCACTAGATACAATTGAAAAAAATATTTTTATTAAATACTGTACATAAAGTTAATGCAAAGATATGAAAGTATGAATGAGTTTAGATGGATGTAAAACTTATCTTTGTATTATCATCCAAGACATTTTTCATTGTACTTGATCTCATTATCTGCTTATAATTTACATAGTCTTGACGTAGAAGATCATGAAATGAGCAATTCGTGCTGATAACGTGTTATAAAATAAAAGCAATTTGGTAAAACATGAACAAGACATGTTGTTATGAAATAAAAGTAATTTAGTAAAACATGAACAAGAAATGGAGATAGAGAGAAGAAAGAGATTTTCTTATTCAAGTGTGTGTATTTTTCTATCTATTACAAGGCATTTACATAGGCATGAAAAGTGAAGAAAAATATGTCATCGAATATGTCATTAAGTATAAAAATATGTCATTAAGCATTTGAGAAATCATGGAGGAAGAGTAGACATCCACCATAATTTGATTTTTCTTATAACAGTTTTAGCCTTTTGGGTCTTTGTTTTTGTAGCATGTCTTTAAATATTGAAATGTTTATGCATCAACTTGACATAATAGGAAGTTGCACCTACTAAAGAAAAGTAGTGAAAAGTGGTGTAGAATAAGAAAGGAGATATTTAGATCTAAAATGTGGAACCCAACAATATGAGTAGCGGAACAATAATCAGCTGAGACCTAAATTTATATGATTATTTGTTGAAGTGACACTTTAGTAAAACACTTGGTCGTTACTAGGTGAAGGGTAGCCAGAGGATAGATGGAGATTCATATCAGTCAAAGTGTCACGACCCAATACCTTTTCTAGGTCGTGATAGCGTCCAACACCATTGCTAGGCAAGCCAACAGTAAACAATCTAGTGATTTCCCATTTTTAATAAATTCTTCCAAGTAAATAACTCTCCTAATTTAATAGATTTAGTAAGAAGAGATTCAAATTTTAATAAAACGAAAGCAGTTAAATGTATTTATGACCATAGGAATAGAAACCAAAATCACAAGGCTTCTAGTGTGTGCCAAGATCTCGTGTCACAAGTATATGAGCTACTAGTAGAATATACAAAGATTTCTACTCTACTGTCTAAAATAGAATAGACAGAAAATAATCAAAAGCGAGACTCCGACTGCTTCTGGACGGTTCGGAAGGGCAGCTCACCGTGTAGTCTCGAACCAGAAGTCAAGCGTGCACGCCGGACTGATAACCAGGTGCCCCTGCCTCAGACCTTGCACATCAAGTGCAGACGTATAGCGTGAGTACATAAACAACATGTACCCAATAAGTATCCAGCCTAACCTCGAAGAAGTAGTGACGAGGGGTCAACTTTGACACTTACTATGGGCTAACAATAATATGTCAAAATATTAACTAAGCATTGATTACATGAAGAATACAGAAACCAAATAACAGGAAACAATAAATAATCCCTTCACTAATATTATGTCCCAAATTTATTCTTTTCTTCATTTAACAATTTATATCTCAAGCCAAAGAAGCAATATCAATTATAATTGGTTCCAAAGATTTATCACGCGCAAATTATGCCGAGGTCGTACGGCCCGATCCAACATAATATTTAAACTGTGCACTGCCGAGGGTCGAACGACACGAACCATAGATGCATCTATCTGCTACTGAGGCGTTCGGCCCGCTCCACAAAAGAGAAAATACATTTACAACAACCAATTCAAGACTTATTAAGGGGAAATTATTCAAGAGAATACAAAATTCTCATTAACGGTCAAGAAAATGAAGTTTAACCTTTTACAATTTCCTTTATCAAGTTTCAATGTAATTTAAGCAATTAAATTATCAAATAGGGTACAAGAATTTGTAAGCATAGCATGATATGGTTCCTTAACTACCCGAACAATAGCTTAATTAGTAGCTAGTTACGTACGGACTCTCGTCACCTCGTGCGTGCGTAGCCCATCTAAATAGAAGCACATTCTTAATTCCATTCACCTATGGGATTAATTCCTTCTTACAAGGTTAGAAAAGAGATTTACCTCGTCTCAAGGCCTACTTTGCGGTCCAAGATTGTGCCCAAACCCTCAACTTGGCGCCAAATGACTCGTAACTAGTCAAATGTTATTTAAAATAATTAATACATGCTTAAAAGTTCATATCCCAACTATCAAAGTAATTTTCTAAGCCTATTTGCAAAATTTCTAAAATTTACCCCAGGCCCACGTGCCCGGATTCCAAAAATTTTGAAGAAAGTTGTTACCCATAACCTCATGAACTCAAATATACAATTTTTTTACTAAATTCCATAATCATTTTTGTGGTTAAATCTCATTTTTATCAAAAATCTAGGTTTTCACCTAAACCCATAATTTTCACTAATTTACATATTATAATCTACCCATAAGTTATGTATTTGACTTATATTTGGTAGGAATTACTTACCTCAAGGTGTTAGTTGAAAATCCCCTCTAAGAGCTCCACGAATTGGCCAACAATGGAATAAATGAGCCAAAATGACTAAGTCCCGCATTAAATGAAGGATTTTACCTTCAGCGGTTTCCGCACCTGCGGAGTGACTTCCGCTTCTGCGGTCAAAAGTCCGCTTCTACGGAACAGGCCTGCCACTCGCCCATCGCACCTGCGAAGCCAGGGTCGCTCCTGTGGCCGACCCTTTCATGCCTGCGGACATAGCTGCTTCTGCGGTCATAGTCATCGCACCTGCACATTCGCAGGTGCACCACACTCCTCATTCCTGCGGATCCTGGGCAGCCTTGGCTCGGTCACTCCTGGCTCGCACCTGCGGCTAGCCAAGCGCAGGTGCGGTTATGACAACAGCTAGGAGCTTCAGCTGTTGCTCCCAATTTCTAACTTGGTCCGAGCCTCGTCCGATTGACACTCAGGGCCCTGGGGCCCCTCCCGAACATACCAACAAGTTTGGAATCATAAAATGGACTCGCGTAAACTCTCGGAATGCCCGAAACAACATTAAAGCTAAGAATCACACCCCAAAACCAATTGAATCAAACTTATGAACTTTAAGTTCTTCAATTTACTCCCAATGCGCCGAAACGTACTTAGACTACTCGGATTGACACTAAATTTTGCGTGCAAGTCTTAAATGGCATTATGGAACTATTTCCAATCTCGGAATTCCAGTTGGACCTTAGTATCACTAAAACCCTTTCCAAACCAAATTTAAAGAATTTCTAAAACCTTCAAAGAGCCAACTTTCACTATTATGCGTCAAGACGCTCCCAGGTCATCCAAAACCCGATCCGAACATACACCCAAGTCCAGAATCATTGTACGAACCTATTAGAACAGTAAAATCTCGATTCTGAGGCCGTTTATTCAAAATGTTGATCGAAGTAAAACATAGCCTTTTAAGGCTAACATAAGGAACCAAGTGTTTCGATTTCAACCCGAACCCTTTCAAATCTCGAACCAACCATCCCCGCAAGTCATAAAACAGTATAAGCATGTATGGGAAGTCTTATTTAGGGGAACGGGATTCTAGAAAGCAAAACGACCGGTCGAGTCGTTACATTCTCCACCTCTTAAACAAACGTTCTTCCTCGAACGAGTTTAGAATCATACCTGGAGTGCTGAACAAGTGAGGATATCTGCTCTGCATGTCCTCCTCGGACTCCCAAGTCGCCTCCTCGACTGGTTGGCCCCTCCACTGAACGCTTACCGTGGAAATCCTCTTGGATCTCAACTAGCGATCCTGCCTAGCAACAATGGCAATTGGATCCTCCTCATAACCCAGGCTCTCATCTAACTAAATCGTGCTTAAGTCTAACACGTGTGACAAGTCGGAATGATAACTCCGGAGCATAGACACGGGAAAAAACGGATGAACTCCTGATAGGCTGGGAGGTAAAGCAAGCTCATAAGCAACATCCCCAACTCGCTTCAACACCTCAAATGGGCCTATAAACCTTAGGCTCAACTTGCTCTTCTTCCCAAATCTCATGATCCCCTTCATCGGCGAGATTTTCAAGAGAACCTTCTCGCCTACCATAAATGATAAGTCATGCTCCTTCTGGTCCGCGTAACTCTTCTGTCTGGACTGTGCTGTGCGAAGTCGTTCCTGAATCAACCTTACCTTTTCCAAGGCATCCTTCACCAAATCAGTACCGTATAATTTAGCCTTGCCGGGCTCAAATCACCTAATGGGGAACGACATCGCCGACCATATAAAACCTCAAATGGAGCCATCTCGATGTTGGACTGGTAACTGTTGTTGTAAGCAAACTCGGCCAAAGGCAGGAACCGATCCCACTGTACCCTAAACTCAATCACACATGCTTTGAGCATGTCCTCCAAGATCTTCACTGTCCGCTCCGACTGCCCGTCAGTCTGTAGATGAAATGCGGTGTTGAGCTCTACACGGGTCCCTAATTCACTCTGTACTGCTCTCCAGAAATGTGAAGTAAACTGAGGGCCTCTATCTGATATGATGGAAATTGGAACACCGTGCAACCGAACTATCTCCTGAATATAAATCTAGGCCAACCTCTCTGAAGTATACATAGTCACAACCGGAATGAAGTGTGCTGACTTGGTCAATCTGTCAGCAATGACCCACACTGCATCGAACTTCGGCAGGGTCCGCGGCAACCCAACTACGAAATCCATAGTAATGCACTCCCACTTCCACTCAGGTATAGTCATCTGTTGGAGTAGGCCACCTGGCCTCTGGTGCTCATACTTAACCCGCTGGCAATTTAGGCACCTAGCTACATACTCAACTGTGTCTTTCTTCATCCGCTGCCACCAATAATGCTGCCTCAGGTCGCGATACATTTTCGTAGCACCTGGGTGAATGGAATATCGAGAACTGTGTGCCTTCTCTAAAATCCTCTCCCTCAAGCCATCGACATTAGGAACACATAGATGACCCTAGAGTCACAGAACACCATCCTCGTCGATAGTAACCTCTTTGGCACCACCCTGTAGTACCGTCTCTCTGAGGACCAACAAGTGTGGATCATCAAGCTGTCGAGCCTTGATCTGCTCCAATAATGAAGACTGGGCAACGACGCATGCAAGAACTCAGCTGGGCTCTGAAATATCCAACCTCACAAGTCTGTTAGCCAAAGACTGAATGTCCAAGGCTAGTGGTCTCTCCTCCGCTGAAATGAATGCCAAGCTACCCATACTCTCTGCCTTCCTTCTCAAGGCATCCGCGACCACATTTGCCTTGCCCGGATGATAAAGAATGGTGATGTCATAGTCCTTCAGTAACTTAAGAGACCTACGCTGCCTCAAATTGAGGTACCTTTGCTTGAACAAATGCTGCAAGCTGCGATGATCAATGTAAACCTCACAAGACACCCCATAAAGATAATGCCTCCAAATCTTAAGAGCATGAACAATCGCGACCAACTCCAAATCGTGCACAGGATAATTCTTCTCATGGGGCTTCAGCTGACGTGAAGCATTTGCAATAACTCGCCCCTCCTGCATCAATACACAACTGTCATGGCCTAATTTTAGGATCATGACCGGCGCTTAGGAGCAAGTGCTCCGAAGTAAGCCTCATCGGTATTTTATAGAAAATCGATCAGAGTTTCACCTGTTTTAGGACCATCCAAAAATAAACGTGTCTTGAAAATTAACAACACAACCAACCAATATCCACCAAAATAAGTTATAATCCTCATCAACGAAGTATTCCCAACATAATAATACTAACTCCATCTCTAAAAATACGATCAGAAAGTCTAATACGAGTCACAAGTCTATATTAATAAAAGAATACTCGTGATACTCATAAAAATGATTATGGAGTACCTCTAAGAGTTTCAAGAAAGAGACTATAACAAATAAATAACAATCCTTGCCCACGCGAATAAATGCAGGGCTCACCAGGAACTGTCAACTCGTGTACTCTAATTAATCGAATTCTCGCCTGCGCCTACTGCTGCCTCTGTAAAAACAATAGCGGGGAGTTAGTCGCTAGCTCAGTGAGTAATAATACTTACACACAACTGTTTTTAATTAGGAACAAGTCAGAAAATATGCTAGTATATTCTATAGAAAATATCTTAAGAATGCCATTTGAAATACATTAAACAATAATGAGTCTCGTAATGTGTTTCCTATACCATAAATCAATTTAACAATTCGGTAAGTACTGTCTCAAAGCAAATCATTATGTTTGGGAGGTTTCCAAGAAATGATCATGTAATCCGTATCACTGTGTGGACTCCTTCGTGAAAGGAGTCAAATATAACTATAGGTCCCTACTTAGGAAAACTGTAACTGTATGCTAGTTTTACCTTCCCATTAGCGATGGCTATAACTGTAATCAGTATTCTGTAAATACAAGGTGCACCAGGTCTAACAAACTCGCCGTTAGCTACGAGATCCTTCAAAGTCTCCTCCCATTTATACTCTTTCTTGTAAACATTAAATACTCGTACAAAAGCATTTTCAAATAATAAATGGCATATCATTTCTTATCAAATCTTGAAATTTTATTTCGGTAACGGTAATCATGTTTGAAGCAACAGTAAAACATGTCTAGTAACAGTGAGAATAACTCAAATAACTATAACCTCTCAAGTAACGGTAAACCATATCTAGTAACGGTGAAAATATTTAGATTAATCGGTAAACATCTCAAGTAAAATATTCGGTAGCATATCAAGTAAAGGACTTGTCCTACATGCAATTTCAAAGCATCGATAATACATTTATTTTCAAAATCATATATAAACCATGCACGTTATGAAAACACAAATTATGGTAAGATCACTACTCACATTACTCGTGCAGGTATACCAAACACATCACCTCGATCACTTCGTTCAACTTCTTCAACTACCTGATCACTTAGGTTCCTTCACAAGCTTCTCACGTAGAAGTTAGTCAACTTAACAACAATCCTTTGTGTCTTCCAATTACTGTGCATCATTGTTTCAAAGCCTCTTTGTATTATTTTATCTGCTATATGCTCCCCAATTAGTTACGGCTGATGGTGCCTCTTTAGAGTTAATGTTTTTACTATTGTCAAATATAAGCCCTAATATATTTATAACCTCTTAAATCTCACGTCAGGGATGGGCTTGGCCCACTTGCTTATTATTACAAAAAAAAAGTCAAAGTCACCTATTTCCAAATTCTCAATTTATAATGTGTAATTAACCCACTAGCCACGTATTTAATACATTATCTTATATATATATATATATATATATATATATATATATATATATATATATATATATATATATATATATATATATATATATATATATATATATATATAAATAATATTCTTCAATCCCATAATTAATAACTATATCAAAAGTATTTCGAATTATTACATTCTCCCCTACTAAAAAGAACATTCGTCCTCGAATGTTGAGCGGTCTATACCTTAGAAAAGAGAGGTATGAATACTTCGTCGTTACATTCATCTTATATTTTTATTATTTATACTATATACGCCTCTTGTAACTCATTTGGAAACTTAATAACAATTATAACTATCCCAAGAGTAGAATCTCTACTCTCATGTCTTAAATTATAATTAGATATGTTAAACACTTTTTACTCATCTTATATAGAACCACGCATAAGGAATTTCCTTGTTCATGCAATCATAAATACCTTTCCGTGTTATTCTAAAACCATAAGGAACACCAAATTTAGTTTCCTTTATTTAACAATAGTGCATCACATATCACGACACCAATCAATCCATGTGCATAATAATATTAAAGTCAGACATCGACAACACTAGTAGAATGACTATGGTATCCCTTCCCTGAACAAATATCACATCCCCTCTATATATTCTATCCACAATTGTAGTCGCCCCACTAGGATCGTCACCACGTATGGCACCTGAGGAGTACTAAATATGACAAAACTAATTAATCCATACCCAAGTTCACTTATATGTCAACATTACAATCCATAACAAATTCGCGACTATTCCTCTGTCCTAACTGTGATCCCATATGTCTGATAAACACAATCAACAATAGTAAGCTCCCCCACTTAGGTAAAATTATACTTTTTTAGTTATCGCATCACTTCGTATAGGATTACTACTCACAGTACTCGTATAGGAATATCAAACGCGTCACCTCGAGCACTTCGTTCAACTTCTTCAACTACCTGATCACTTAGGTTCCTTCACAAGCTTCTCACGTAGAAGTTAGTCAACTTAACAACAATCCTTTGTGTCTTCCAACTACTGTGCATCATTGTTTCAAAGCCTCTATGTATTATTTTATCTGCTATATGCTCCCCAATTAGTTACGGCTGATGGTGCCTCTTTAGAGTTGGTGTTTTTACTATTGTCAAATATAAGCCCTAATATATTTATAACCTCTTAAATCTCACGTCAGGGATGGGCTTGGCCCACTTGCTTATTATTACAAAAAAAGTCAAAGTCTCCTATTTCCAAATTCTCAATTTATAGTGTGTAATTAGCCCACTAGCCACGTATTTAATATATTATCTTATATACTAATTATACAAATATATATATATATATATATATATATATATATATATATATATAATTCTTCAATCCCATAATTAATAACTATATCAAAATACTTCGGGTTATTACAACAACCCAAACCAACGCGTGAAGTGTCGCAATACACAGTATACATCCCCAAACCGGTGCTGCAGTCAAAGATGTCTTGAGCTTCTAGAAGCTCGCCTCACAATCATCGGTCGTCCAACGGAACAGAGCACCCTTCTGGGTCAATATAGTCAAAGGTGTTACAACAGATGAGAAGCCCTCCACGAACCGGCGATAATAACCTGCTAACCTCAAGAAAATCCTGATCTCAGTCGCCGAAGTAGGATGAGGCCAACTCTAAACTGCCTCAATCTTCTTGGGATCCAACTTAATGCCCTCGCCTGATACAACATGCCCCAAGAATGCCACAGAATCTAACCAAAACTGACACTTGGAGAACTTAGCATATAGCTTTTGTTCCCGCAAGGTCTGAAGCACCACTCTCAAATGCTTCTCGTGCTCCTCCATACTATGTGAGTAAATCAAAATGTCATCAATGAAGACAATAACAAACGAATCAATATAAGGCATGAACACCATGTTCATCAAGTCTATAAATGCCGCTGGGGCGTTAGTCAAGCCAAAGACATCACCAGAAACTCGTAATGGCCATATCTAGTATGGAAAGCAGTCTTCGGAACATCTGAGTCCCGAATCTTCAACTGATGGTACCCCGACCTCAAGTCGATCTTAAAAAACACTCTAGCACCCTGCAATTGGTCAAACAAATCATCAATACGCGACAATGAGTACTTGTTCTTGATGGTAACTTTGTTCAACTGGCGGTAATCAATGCACATCCGCATAGTCCCATCTTTCTTCTTCACAAATAACACTGGGGCATCCCAAGGTGATACACTTGGCCTAACGAACCCCTTTGCTAGAAACTCCTCAAGCTGCTCCTTCAACTCCTTCAACTCATTCGTAGCCATACGGTATGGTGTGATAGATATAGGCTGGGTACCCGGAGCCAATTCAATACAGAAATCGATATCACGATCTGGTGGCATGCCTGGAAGATTAGAAGGAAACACATCGAAGAATTCCGGGACTACTGGTACTGAATCAATCATCGGAGTCTCTGTGGTAGTATCCCGAACATAAGTTAGATAAGCCAAACAACCTTTCTCAACCATATGTCGAGCCTTCAGAAAAGAGATAACCCGGCTAGATGCACTGACAGACAAACCCTTCCACTCTAACCTAGGCAACCCTAGCATCGCCAAGGTAACACTCTTGGCATGACAATCAAGGATGGCGTGATATGGGGATGGCCAGTTCATGCCCAGGATGACCGCCAGTTCATGCCCAGGATGACCTCAAAGTCGGTCATATCAAGCAACATAAGATTCGCTCTAGAATCGTATCCACAGAATGTGACCACACAGGACCGATAGATCCGATCCATAACAATAGAATCGCCCGCCGGAGTGGACACATAAACAGGAGTGCCCAAGGACTCATGAGGAATATCCAGTCAATGAGCAAACATAGATGAAACATATGAATAGGTAGACCCTGGATAAAATAATACTGAAGCATCCCTACCGTAGACAAAAATAATACCTATGATCACGACATCTAAGGCTACTGCATCTGTTCTGGTTGGAAAAGCATAGAACCTAGCTAGGGCGCCGACTGGCGGCCCCCCACCTGTCTCGCCTCCACCTCTAGGATGGCCCCTACCCGCTTGTCCTCTGCCTCTGAGCAGCCGGACAGCTGGTGTTGTAATCATGGGCTGCTGGCCCTGATGTACTGCCTTTCCTCGAAGCCTGGGGTAGTCTCTCCGCACATGACTGAAATCCCCGCACTCGAAACAACCTCTCGGTACAATGATCTGCTGCCCTGAAGCCTGACCCTGATGGCCCGAATACCCACCGGAAGAACCCTGAAGATGGCTGGTGGGCAGTATGAACTCTCTGGCATGGCACTGAAATAGGCACTGGAAGAACCATGATGACCGGGGTACCCACTAGAAGAACCCTAAATAGCTGGCGGGTGGTAAGAACTCTCCGGCATAACACTAAAATAGGGTCGCGCTGGAACACCTTGAGGAGGTGGTGGCACCGAATATAGGGGCCTGCTAGGCTGACCCCTTCCCCAGAATGACCTCTGCCCCCAGCTGGGGCACCTCTGAACTCTCCAGAAAAATGGGACCTCTTGTCCCGCTGTATCTGCTCTCTACCTCTTTGACGGTAACCCTCAATCCTCTGAGCTATCTCCACTACTACCTGATAAGAAGTCCTCATCTCAACCTCTCAGGCCAAAGTAGCCTGAATACCTGAGTGCAACCCCGCAACAAACCTCTGCTCTCGCTCCGCCTCTATAAGAAGTATCATAAGTGCATGGCGAGACAACTCAGAGAACCTCGCCTCATAATCGGTCACTGACATCTGACCCTGCTGGAGTTGCTCAAACTGAAACTGCAACTCTTCTCTCTAAGAGGGTGGAATATACCTAGCCAAGAATAGGCATATAAACTGGTCCCAAGTCATGGGAGGAGAACCGGCCGGCCTGCCCAGAAGATAAGACTGCCACCACCTACGGGCCCTGCCCTCCAGCTGGAAAGTAGTGAAATCTACCCCCGTGGAACTCTAATATCCTCATGTTGTGCAGTCTGTCCCTGCACCGATCAATGAAGTCCTGTGGATCCTCGTGTCACTCACCTCCGAAGACAGGAGAGTGTAGCCTAGTCCATCTATCCAATAGCTTCTGCGGCTTGCTGGCCACAACTAGTCTAGGCTCAGGTGTTGTTGCTGCGACTGGCTGGGCACCGCCCATGGGTAGTGCACACGGGGTCTGATATACGACAGCCGCATATTCTGGAGCCTTAGCAATAGGGGTCTGTGCTCCTTCTCCCGCCTGAGATGTGGCTGGGTCTGCTGGAACTAAACCAGCCTGGGTCATAGAACCCATGAACCGTAGTATATGGCCTATGACCTCCTGAAAGCCCGGTGCTGACATGACATCGATCGGGGTTGGCTCTGCTGTGGGCACCTCGCCCTGCTTCTCAATAACGGGATCCTCCACTGGATCCACTAGTGGTGTAACTGGGGCAACTCTGGTACGTCCTCGTCCCCTACCTCGGGTCGGTGCCCTCTCCCGGCCTCTACCTCGGCCTCTAGAAATAGGGGGTGCGGCTCCTCCCGGGTCCGAAACATCTATCGCGCGCGTTCTCACCATCTACAAGAGAGTAAGAGAAGAAACTTAGTACACCATCAACTACACGATAGGAGATGAATAAAGAGTAGTTTCCTAACACCCCATAGCCTCTCGAAGATAAGTACGGACGTCTCCGCACCGATCCGCAAGACTCTATTAGGCCTGCCCATCACTTGTGAGACCTACGTGAACCTAGTGCTCTGATACCATGTTGTCATGACCCAATACCATTTTAGGCCGTAATGGCACCCAACACCATTGCTAGAAAATCCAACAGTGAACAATCTAGTGATTTCCCATTTTTAATAAGTTCTTCCAAGTAAATAACTCTCCTAATTTAATAGATTTAGTAAGAACAGATTCAAATTTATGACCATAGGAATAGAAACCAAAATCACAAGTCTACTAGTGTGTGCTAAGATTTGGTGTCACAAGTATGTGGGCTACTAGTAGAATATACAAAGATTTCTACTCTACTTTCTGAAATAGAATAGACAGAAAATAATCAAAAAAGAGACTCCGGCTGCTGCTGGACGGCTCTAAAAGGCATCTCACCGTGTTGTCTCGAACCAGAAGTCAAGCGTGCGCGCCAGACTAATAACCAGGTGCATCTGCCTCAAACCCTGCACATCAAGTGCAGAAGTATAGCGTGAGTACATAAACAACATATACCCAATAAGTGTCCAGCCTAATCTCGAAGAAGTAGTGACGAGGGATCGACTTTGACACTTACTATGGGCTAACAATAATATGTCAAAATATTAACTAAGCATGGATTACATGAAGAATACAGAAACCCAATAACATGAAACAATAAATAATCCCTTCACTAATATTAAGTCCCAAATTTATTCTTTTCGTCATTTAACAATTTATATCTCAAGCTAAAGAAGCAATATCAATTACAACTGGTTCCAAAGATATATCATGCGCAAATTATGCCGAGGTCGTACGATCCGATCCAACATAATATTTAAATTGTGCACTGCCGAGGGTCGAACAACATGAACCATAGATGCATCTATCTGCTACCGAGGTGTTCGACCCGCTCCACAAAAGAGAAAATACATTTACAACAACCAATTCAAGATTTATTAAGGAAAAATTATTCAAGAGATTACCAAATTCTCATTAATAGTCAAGAAAATGAAGTTTAACCTTTACAATTTCCTTTATCAAGTTTCAATGTAATTTAAGCAATTAAATTATCAAATAGGGTACAATCATTTGTAAGCATAGCATGATATGGGTCCTAGACTACTCGGACAATAGCATAATTAGTAGCTAACTACGTACGGACTCTCGTCACCTCGTGCGTACGTAGCCCCCATAAATAGAAGCACATTCTTAATTTTATTCACCTATGGGATTAATTCCTTCTTACAAGGTATGAAAAGAGATTTACCTCGCCTCAAGGCCTACTTTTCGGTTTAAGATTGTGCCCAAACCCTCAACTTGGTGCCAAATGACTCGCAACTAGTCAAATATTATTTAAAATAATTAATACATGCTTAAAAGTTCATATTCCAACTATCAAAGTGATTTCCCAAGCCTATTCGCAAAATTCCTAAAATTCACGCCCGTGCCCACGTACCTAAAATCCAGAAATTTTGAAGAAAGTTGTTACCCATAACCTCATGAACTCAAATATATGATTTTTACTAAATTCCATAATCAATTTTGTGGTTAAATCTCGTTTTTATCAAAAATCTAGGTTTTCACCTAAACCCATAATTTTTACTAATTTACATATTATAATCAACCCATAAGTTATGTATTTGACTCATATTTGGAAGGAATTACTTACCTCAAGGTGTTAGATGAAAATCCCCTCTAAGAGCTCCAAGAATCGCCCAACAATAGAATAAATGAGCCAAAATGACTAAGTCTCGCATTAAATGAAGGATTCTGCCTTTAGCGGTTTTCGCACCTGCGGAGTGACTTCCGCTTCTGCGGTTAAAAGTCCGCTTCTGCGGAACCGGCCTGTCACTCGCCCATCGCACCTGCGGAGCCAGGGTCGCTCCTGCGGACATAATCGCTTCTGCGGTCACAGTCATCACACCTGCGCATTCGCAGGTGCGCCAAACTCCTCGCTCCTACGGATCCTGGGCAGCCTTGGCTCGCTCGCACCTGCGGCTGGCCAAGCGCATGTGCGGTTATGACAGCAGCTGGGAGCTTCAGTTGTTGTTCCCAATTTTCAACTTGGTCCGAGCCTCGTCCGATTGACACTCGGGGCCCCGCCCGAATATACCAACAAGTTTGGAATCATAAAACGGACTCGCTCGAACTCTCAAAACGCTCGAAACAACATTAAAATTAAGAATCACACCTCAAAACCAATTGAATCAGACTTATGAACTTTAAGTTCTTCAATTTACTCCCAATGCGCCGAAACATACTTAGACTACTCAGATTGACACCAAATTTTGCGTGCAAGTAAGTGACATTACGAAACTATTTCCGGTCTCAGAATTCCATTTGGACCTCGGTATCACTAAAACCCGCTCCAAACCAAATTTAAAGAATTTCTAAAACCTTCAAAGAGCCAACTTTTACTATTAGGTGTCAAGATGCCCCCGGGTCATCCAAAATCCGATCCGAACATACGCCTAAGTCTAGAATCATCATACGAACCTATTGGAACCGTCAAATCTCGATTATGAGATCGTTTACTCAAAATGTTGACCGAAGTCAAATTTAGCCTTTTAAGGTCAACATAAGGAACCAAGTGTTTTGATTTCAATCCGAACCCTTTCAAATCCCGAACCAACCATCTCCGCAAGTCATAAAATAGTAAAAGCACGTATGGGAAGTCTTATTTAAGGGAACGAGGTTCTAAAAAGTAAAACGATTGTTCGAATCGTTACACAAAGCATGGAAGAAATAAATAGAGTTATGTACTGCAGCCAACTGAGTAGTAGCTAAGAGAGGAGAAGATATTAGAATTTCACCTAGAATGCCTTAAGTATAACCTCCTAATGTGAGGTTGCGCTTCTAAATTGGTATGGCAAATTGACTTGGTAATTTTTTGCTCTGCCGCTTTCATGTTTCTATTGTAATTCTTTTACTTTTTTTTGTCTAATGAACTTGATGTTAACAAAGAAGTTATGGTGGATCAATAGAGAACATAGGTTGGATTGACATAAAATGCAATTTCAGAATCATATAATATTTTCTCTATTTCCTTACGGAGTTTCCCTTAAATGTATTGCATACCAGCTTTTAAGTAGTATTATTGTGAAGGATAGACTGTGAGAACAATGTTATTTATGTTTTCCTATAATTTCCTGTAAAGATAAAATGCTTATCTGGATCGCCAAACTAGCCACTGTTATAATACAATTATTGACATTTTGTTCATTATCAAATTCTTACCTATATTTTTGTTGTGATTCGATGTCTAAGTTTTGAACTTTTCTTCAATATCTTCAAAAAAATAATATTGGTAAGTTCTCTTCTTTATAAATCTTCATTTCAATGTGGGTCATATTATATGAAGAAGATTATAGCATGCCTAGAATATAGTTTTTTTGTAGGCTACAAATTTATGGAACTTATTAGTTCCTATCTCCCGGTCAAGATCAAATCTGTTTATCAAAGTGCTTCTCGTACGGCTCCGTCCCGGAAGCAGAACCTTCCCTTCCCTGTCCCGCCATCCGTTAATTCAGCACAAAGTTGATTGCTCTTTCCTGTCCTGGAAGTTGATTCGTCTAGCGTCTTTCGGTTGGGTTTCGTCCTGGGGTTAGGTTAGACTGCTTTCGATCGAGAAAGACGGAAATTTGTGAAAGCGTAGAATTCTCTTCATGTAAGGATGTTAAATTTGACAACTTTGTACTATTTTCCACTTTAGTGTTTGCAAATAATTTTTCTATATGTAATTTTTATGTCATATATCCATAGTTTTAAAAAAAAAAGGTATTTGCCCTCGTGAGACTTTGCCGGCAGATCCATGATCCTCTACATGAAGCTGTCATCTTAAGGCAATGTGAGGCGCAAAGAAGTGATTATATAACCAAGGCATACATGCAATACTACTGATGCTATTGTCCCCCTTGATTGTACTTTTCCTATGTGTTGCGCTTTTCTTTCTATTATTAATAAAATAACTACCGGACACGCCTAGTAGTATAATTTGCCAAAAAAAAAAAGGTGTCAGTGAGCACTTTATATAATGCAATATGTAAGAGATATAAACGAAATTTAATGAAGTTTCTATTCCTTTCATCAGTACTTTGGTTTTACCATCCTCTCAATTTCAGGATTGAGAGAATTCGGATGAGGATGATAAAGCATAGATAATATATGATCACCAAGGACTTAGGGTGTTTTTCTGTTCATTCATCTTCTACCTTTTTCTTAGGTTTTATTTGTTGCGCTCTCTGTCTTTTTTCTTTATTATACATTTTTTGCATTTACTACTAAATTTAAGAAGACAACAGCTTATAATTTTGTGTTTGTTGTCTTTGATTTTTAGATATCTTTTGTACTCTTTGCAGCAGCCCAATTGGATGTATATGGATTGTTCCCTGTCTTTCCATGACCTTAGTTGAAATTTCGAGGAAGCTGCTATATGCCCAATGAAAATGTAGGCTGAAAATGAGGTTAAACCTGTGGTTGCAACTGAATAAGCTCCAATCGTCCTTCAATCATAGTTACATTCTTTTTTGTTTTGATACACGCCTTGATATTCAATTTCTATGGGAGCCATATTGATAGAAGAAGTGTGATGGTTATAGTTACTTCAGTAATATTACATATCGATAATAGATATTGAAGTCTTTTTTTTTTTGTGAATCGTAACTTTTATACTCTTAAATTCTTGATCCTTTGTTAGGTAAATGTGTTAGTTAACTTTTCCATATGCTTTTTGTAATACAGTGAATCCAAGCCATTCCCCTACCATTTTCCTCCCCAAAGAGCTTGATTTATATATTGAATTATAGGAAAAGGAAAAATGTGTAATCTTAACAAAAACTACTCTAAAAATGTCACGACCCAGAATTTCCACCTCCGGGACCGTGATGACGCCTAACATTTCACTTGCTAGGCAAACCAACGTTAGATAAATTCATGAGCCAGTTTTTAAACAATTCAAATAAGTAAAACCAATTAAACAGAAATGGAGCCAAAATAAAGTACGAAATAACATAATAATCCAATATCTAGTACAACCCGGATCTGGAGTCACAAATACACGAGCTTCTAGAGGTTTTACAAATAGGGTCTGAAATAAATACAACTATCTCGAATGAGATGAACAGTAAATAAGGAAAGGGGAAGGGGACTTCAAGGTCTGCGGAGGTGAGCAGATCTAACTCGAGTCTCCAAATAAGCTAATCCGAGCTGATGCGCCTCACGGACAGCTGGGACCAGTACCAAAATCTGCACAAGAAGTGCAGAGTGTAGTATGAGTATAACCAACCCAATGTACTCCGTAAGTGTCGAGTTTAACCTCGACGAGGTAGTGACGAGGCTATGACAGGATACCCACGTAATTAAGCATGTACAGACGAAAATATGCGTATGACATAACAACAAATAAAGAATTAACATGTACGATTGGGAATGACATGAAAAGGGGTACAAGATACGGTAACTACAATAGGAAATGACAACATGAAATAGTCAATAAACCTTCAACCAATGAAAATAGAGAAAACATAATAAATAAAGACTGCACGACATCACCTATCATACTTTTACTCTCAACTTCACCATAGAACAATAACAATGGAACGACATCACCCTTCGTGTTTTTACTCTCAATCTCTCCATAAAATGATAAATACGACACGACATCAGCCTTCGTGCTTTTACTCTCAATTTCATCATGAAATGATAAATATGACACGACATCACCCTTCATGCTTTAACTCTCTTCCTTACTATGTATAAATCAATAAATGAAATAATAACGGGCATGATATCACCCTTCATTCTTAAACACTCTCCCTTACCATGTAGCAAAATATATATAACATTTGTGAGGAAGAATAAGTAATAATAAACCTTACGTCAACAACGATTCCACAATACCGAACCTCAACTTCCAATAATGCTCAATTATCACAAATAGTACATAAATGCGGAAAGACGATCAATTAAGTAATAAACTAGTCTAAGCATGGATATCATAATCAAAGAAGGAAGTAAATTACAATAAACAAGTCCCCACCCGCATGTTTTAACCCAATAACAACGCATAGGCAAACAAGTCTTAATCCCTCAAGTCAAGGTTAACCACGATACTTACCTCGCCTCAGCGCACAATTGAGAGCTCTACCGGGGCCTTTCCTCTAGAATCCGCCTCCAAACCACTCGTATCTAACTACAATCGACTCGATAACGTCAAATAATGCTAAGGGAATCAATTACAATACATAAAGATAGAATTTTTACACTTTTCCCACAGGGTAAAAAAAAAATTAACCCCGAGCCCGCTTGGTCAAAACCCGAGGTTCAGATTAAAATTTATTTACCATTCACCCCCGATCCTGATTATGTAATTAGTCTTGAAATCCAACCTCGAATTGAGGTCTAAATCCCGAATTAGCAAAACCCCCAAATATTTCCTAAATCCCTAGTTTTTTACTATGGAAGAACAAAGATTAGGGCTAGAAATTAATGGGTGATGTTAGAAATGAAAGAAAATGAGTTAAAGTGTGCAAACCTATGAATTGGTGTTGAGTTTTACCCTCAAAATCTCCTCTAGGCCGAGTTCTAATGGAGAATTTGTAAAAAATAGAAGGAATCCCGTTTTGGGACAATTTCAAATCACTGGCGTCAGGTGTTCATTGCATTCGCGTGAAACCTGACACGTTCGCGAAGAGCATGGCCTAACTAGCTTACGCTATCATGAAGGTCTAGCCCGCCTCACCTCCGCATTCGTGAGATTGGGCTCGCGTTCACGTATAGTTACCTTAACTCCCCTGCCCAGCATATCTAACACTACACGTTCGTGTGTGACCGATCGCGTCAGCGAAGAGAAACCCACCCTAATCCTCCGCGTTTTCAACTAAGATCTCGCGTTCGCGTAGAACAAAATCCTCCCTAGTCCCAGATCTCCTTTACGATCGCGAAGAACAACGCACCAGATTACAGCTGAAGCTCAAAAAACCAGATTGTTTAAAGATCAAAAGGTCTGTAGGCTATCCGAAACTCACCCGAGCTCTCGGGTATTACACCCTATATGTTTTTGTACGTAAAACTGCGTCGTGAGCAAACTAATGTAGGACCAAAAAATGAGATCATCTTTGAAAATATATAAAGTAAGTTAATCATGTTACCTCGGAATATACAAATATTGAATATCATGAACAACAAGTACAAAGACGGTTGGAAAGTTTAGAAGCTAAAGGAATTGAAGAAAATAATGTTTCGTCGAAAGCCGACAAATTGGGAATGTTATAGCATGTACTTTTGGGATGAGACCAGGGTGTTTTTATGATAAGGAGGTTATGTTATGAGTTATGTTATTTGTATGATAGTCGTGTGTTATGTTTTAAAGTCAAGCGAGTGGTGGAACAAAAGTCGATGAAAGTCATCACAAGTTACGTTCATAAGTTTTACTGAAACTTTAGGTCAAATGTAACTGCAATTTTCTCCTAATATACTTAGAGTTATGGGGTGTTCCACCCATCAAATTAAAGATCTATGAGTCTACATTCCAACGCATTAAACCGTTTGTCAATACGATATCGGAGTAGAGATATATGGGAAGTTTTGCGAGGCTGCTCAGACTATCACCTACTTGGTTAAACGAGAATCCAAAACTGGGCCAGTTCGGGTAGTCCAAAACTGGGCCAGTTCGGGTCGCTCAAAGAGGCCTTTTTAAAGGCCTATCCCCTTCATAAATTAGGATGATAATATGGCAAAATAACCAGACTTAATCTCTGCAAAAATCCTCCCAAAAATTTCCCACAAACCTTAACTGATTTTCTCTCCTTTTCAAGTTCTAATTGGAGGTAAAGTCTAGAGTTTGAAGAACCAAGATAGGAGCTGAGTTATCCCACAAATAAGGTAAGTTTACTGCTCTCTTTCATCCATTCTTTACAGTTGTAGATGCATGGTAAGTTGTTCTATAATTGTAAGAACTCACGGGATGATGATCGGAAGCCGTGAGTTCGAGTTATTCACTTGTAGCGGACTATTTTATGGATTGTTTTGTGGACTGTTTGGTGTTGCTGTTGGGCTGCATGATTTACTACTATTTTTTGGAGTTTTGGAGGAGGAAGGGTGTGGATAAACACCATATAAATGCAGGATGTTGGGCTGGTCGTTCGTCGTAACATTTTCGGGGTTGTTGACACTACTACGGTGGTCGTTTTGTGTATGAAGAGATTAGGGTGTGTTGGGCT
Source organism: Nicotiana tabacum (assembly GCF_000715075.1). Taxonomy (NCBI): domain Eukaryota; kingdom Viridiplantae; phylum Streptophyta; class Magnoliopsida; order Solanales; family Solanaceae; genus Nicotiana; species Nicotiana tabacum. Next base: position 88,961,855 of record NC_134098.1, read on the forward strand.
ATTTTGTAGTATTGTATGGTGTACATAAGGTTGGAAAATAATGTATATATATGTTGTTATTGTTGCTTTTGGTGTTGTTGGTGATTTATTGAGTTCGGAGGAAGTAAGGATTATAGGAGAGATGCAGTCCGTTTTAATACAAAATAAGCATGTCGTTCGTTATGCGATAGTTATACGTTTCATAACTTAATGATAGTATTATTATCGTTGTTGTAGATTAAGGTGAGAAGGGGCGAGTTCAACTTGATGATTGGAAAGAGTGTGATAAGGTATGTTAAGTCTAAGCCTTCCTTCATTTTGGCATGATCTCGTAGCTACATGTGTTAGTAATGAGACATAAAGAGAAGTTCGTATTCATGAATTTATTCACATTATTCTAGTCTCATAAGTTACAATATTATTCCTTATCGAGAATCTATATTCAATTTAGTATTGTCTTCTTCCAGTCAAGAGAGCAGCGAGCCTATATATACAATATTACTGTATTTTCAATACCATCGAGCTATAATCGATAGGCAGGCCCCTATTGGGCAACCTCTGATCATATGGAAAGTTATATACCGAGCCTACTGTGGCCGAGCGCCTATGAGCGAGCCCAGCATGGCCGAGATACATAGCCTAGTATGGCCGAGCGCCTATGAGCGAGCCTACTACGATAGAGCAGTTTTATATACCGAGCCTTATACGGTCGGACAATTATTTTACTTACTATATTGAAGGAGTTGAGTCAATATCAACAAGTAAGTATATCTCTAGATCATCTTTGACTCCCAATTACTTTCAGTTCTTATATTATCAGTTCAGTTTCAACTTTTAGTTATGTTATTGCCTTATATACTCGGTACATTATTTTGTACTGATGTCCCTTTTCTGGGGACGCTGCATTTCATGCGTGCAGGTTAAGATAGACAGACAGGTAGACCTCCTCAGTAGGTGTTTTCAGAGTTCAGCCTGATCGTTAAGCTCTACGTCCTTCAGAGTTATTGGGTCTAGGTTTTCGTGTACATCTTCTATATGTATGTATGTATATATATTATGGGTAGGTCGGGGCCCTGTTCCGATCACAATATATCCATCAGTAGAGGCTTGTAGACATATCATGTCAGTTAGTGCACTATGTTGGGCTTGTAAGCCTGGTATGTATATTTTGGTGGTTTGTCAGTTGTAGTAGTTATGACGGCCTTGTCGGTCCAACTTTATATTGATGTTTAGTCAGCGCTAGTTTCCATTCAGTTTTATATTTTGCTTCGCAAATTATCTTTCAAGGTGGCCCCATGGACAAATTATGACATTATATGATCAGAGTCCCTTAGTCGCAATTTGGTACACCAGGTTAGTTGAGGCACCGGGTGCCAGTCTCGCTCCCAGGTCGGGGCGTGACAAACTTGGTATCAGAGCAGTTCTGTCCTAGGGAGTCTACAAGCCGTGTCTAGTAGGATCTTGTTTATAGATGTGTTGTGCACCACATTATATAAGCAATGAGCTATAGGGCATTTAGGAGTTGGTTACCCTTCTTTCAAATCTAAATCATGCTGTAGAATTGAGTTATAGGAAATTTGAGTTAAACTTACATGTTGGTGTTTTCATACACAGATGATGGTGACTAGGAAGACTACGGCTAACCAGAGGGGAGATACAACAACAGGTGAGGGGACCAGCAGGGTACCCCCAGTAGATGGGTCCCAGTCTAAGGCCCAAGGCGAGACCCCTACTCAGCCATTACCGGCTCCTCCACTACCTGAGGAGATTCCTAGGGATACCGCACATCCAGTTCCCCCTCCACTTCCACCAAATCAGGACTTCAGGAGTGCGGTGCAATTGTTGACACAATTGGTAGCTACCCAGCAACAAGCTAGGGCATCAGTTAGTGCAGGATCTTCTGAGGGGTCTGGGAGTTCAAGGGTCCAAGAATTTATTGCTTTGAGTCCCTCAGAGTTTACGGGGTCATATCAGAGGGAGGACCCGCAGGATTTCATAGATCAGCTTCACAGGATCTTTTGGGTTATGCATGCCACAGAGAAAGAAGCAGTTGAGCTAGCAGCTTTTCGACTCCGAGATATAGCCATCCTTTGGTACGAGGGATGGGAGAGGTCCAGGGCACGTGATGCACCTCCAGCTAGTTGGGAGAATTTTTCAGATGCTTTCCTTGACCAGTACTTACCGCGGGAGATCCGACAGGCTCGGGTCGATCAGTTTCTAGCCCTTAAGCAGGGCAATATGAGTGTTCGACAGTATAGTCTCCGTTTTGACTCATTAGCTAGATATGCACCATCCATAGTTGCTACTATGCGTGATAGGATCCACAGGTTTATAGCAGGGTTAGCCCCAGAGTTGACCGAGGCATGTGCCACCGCTGCGTTGCATGATAATATGGATATCTCCCGAATTCAGGCATTCGCTCAGAATATAGAAAGGGGTAGGCGTCGACAGCAGGGTACAGAGAGGACTGAGCAAGGGCAACATAAGAGGATGAGATTTCCTAGGTCTCAGGAGCTGTCTCAGGGTAGTTATAGGCCCAGTACTTCAGACAACCACCTAGGCCTCCGCCACCTCAGTTACAGGGTTACAGGTATGACCGCTATACTCAGTCAGGACCAGGTGAGAGCTCACAGGCATCGGTTTTGCAATGACAACAAGGTTCAAGGAAGACATGTTCATTTCTGCCGTGGTGTGACATCTGTGGTAGAGGACACTTGGGCCAATGCCGAGCAGGTTCTGATGCTTTCTATACATGTGGGCGTCCGGGGCATATGATGCGAGATTGCCCAAATAGAGATTCTGGGGGTATGGCACAACCAGCAAGTTCAACGACAGGATCATCTATGTCTGTGCATCCTTCTGGGCGCGAGTCTCAATCTTTGGCTGGTAGAGGTCGAGGCAGAGGTAGAGGTTCCAGTTCAAGTGTTAATCAGAACCGTATTTATGCTTTAGCAGGTCGACAGGACCAGGAGTCTTCACCAGACGTTGTGACAGGTATATTGACCATTTTCTCTCACGATGCTTATGCCTTGATAGACCCAGGATCTACTTTATCATATATTACCCCATTTGTCACGGGGAAATTTGGTATAGTGCCTGAAATACTAAGTGATCCTTTTGCGGTATCTACACCGGTCGGAGAATCGATTATTGCTAGATGGGTTTACCGAGGTTGTACGGTGATAGTTTGTAGTCGTCAGACCTCAGCCGACCTAGTTGAGCTAGAGATGATGGATTTTGATGTTATCACAGGCTTGGACTGGTTGTCAGCTTGCTATGCTATAGTTGATTGCCGAGCAAAGGCAGCCAGATTTCATTTTCCAGGTGAGGCAATCCTTGAATGGGTAGGTAATACAGCAACACCCAGAGGTAGGTTTTTTTCCTATCTGAAGGCGAGGAAAATGATTGCAAATGGGTGCATTTATCATATTGTGCGAGTTAGAGATGCAGATGCTGAGATATCTACACTTCAGTCTATTTCCGTAGTCAATGAGTATGTAGATGTGTTTCCAAATGAGCTTCCAGGTATTCCTCCAGAGCGAGAGATTGATTTTAGCATCGATTTGCTTCCAGGAACTCAACCAATATCCATCCCTCCGTATAGAATGGCACCTGTCGAATTAAAGGAGTTGAAGGTGCAGTTAAAAGATTTGCTGGAGAAAGGTTTCATCAGGCCCAGTATCTCACCTGGGGTGCACCAGTACTCTTTGTGTGGAAGAAAGACGGCTCGTTGAGGATGTGTATCGATTATAGGCAGCTGAACAAGATAACTATTAAGAATAAGTATCCACTTCCAAGGATTGATGACTTGTTTGATCAGTTGCAGGGGGCTAGATTCTTTTCAAAGATATATCTGAGATCGGGATACCACCAGGTCAGAGTTCGGGAGAAAGATATTTCGAAGACAGCCTTTAGGACCCGATATGGCCACTTCGAGTTCCTTGTCATGTCCTTCGGGTTGACGAATGCACCCGCCGTATTTATGGACTTGATGAATATCCTATTCCGGCCATTTTTATATCTGTTCATGATAGTATTTATTAATGATATTCTGGTCTATTCAAGTTCAGAGGATGAGCATGTGGACCACTTGCGAGCGGTACTCCAAACCCTCCGTGATCGTAAGTTGTATGCTAAGTTTTCTAAATGTGAGTTCTGGTTGAAGTCTGTAGCATTCTTGGGGCATATTGTATCCGATGAAGGTATAAAGGTAGACACTCAGAAGATTGAGGCCGTGAAATCTTGGCCTAGAACTACCACTCCGACAGAGGTTCGTAGCTTTCTAGGCTTAGCAGGATACTACCGGAGGTTCGTAGAGGGTTTTTCTTCCCTTTCGTCACCATTGACGAAGTTGACGCAGAAATCAACTAAGTTTCAGTGGATGAAGGCTTGCGAGCGGAGTTTCCAAGAGCTTAAGAACAGGTTGACCTCGCGCCAGTTCTAACACTTCTAGAGGGTCCAGAGGGTTATGTCGTGTATTGTGATGCCTCAAGTGTCGGGTTAGGATGTGTCCTGATGCAACATGGGAAGGTAATTGCGTATGCTTCAAGGTAGTTAAGGAAGCACGAGAAGAATTATCCAACCCACGATCTCGAGTTAGCTGCGGTTGTCCATGCACTTAAGATATCGCGGCATTATTTATATGGTGTTCATGTTGATGTATTTACAGATCATAAAATTCTGCAATATATATTCAAGCAAAAAGAATTGAATTTGCGACAGAGGCAATGGCTTGAGTTATTGAAAGATTATGATGTTAACATTCTCTACCATCCAGGGAAAGCTAATGTTGTAGCAGACGCCTTAAGCCGCCGATCTATGGGTAGCTTAGCACATGTAAAGGCCGAGAAAAGACAATTAACTAGAGAGATTCATCAATTGACTTGTTTGGGGTTCGGTTAGTAGATTTCGACGATGGTGGAGTTGTACTCCAAAACACTGCAAAATCATCTCTCATAGCTGAAGTCAAGGAAAGGCAGTACGATGACCTAGAGTTGGTCGAGTTGAGAGAGCGAGTTCCGCAGCAGAAGAATCCATTGTTAGAGCTCAAGGGAGATGGGGTTCTCAGATACAGGGGTCGTTTGTGTGTTCCAGATATAGCAGGGCTATGATACAGGATTATGTCAGAGGCACATTATTCGTGGTATTCCATTCATCCTGGGTCGACGAAGATGTATCATGACATTAAGGATGTGTACTGGTGAAACGATATGAAGAAGAACATTGTAGAGTTTGTCGCCCAGTGTCCTAGTTGCCAGTAGGTGAAAATAGAGCATCAGAAGCCCGGGGGGCTAATGCAGACTATAGAGATCCCGACATGGAAATGGGAGGTGATAAACATGGACTTTGTTACGGGTTTACCTCGTTCTCATCGTAAGTTCGATTCTATATGGGTGATAGTCGATAGGCTCACTAAATCAGCTCATTTTCTATCGGTCAGATCTACATATACAGCAGAAGATTATGCAAAGTTATATATTAAGGAGATAGTGCGGCTACACGGAGTACCAACATCTATTATATCTCACCGTGGGCTCAATTTACATCACATTTTTGGAGGTCATTTCAGAGAGGTCTAGGGACTCAGGTGAATCTCAGCACAACTTTTCATCCACAGAATAATGAACAAGCCGAGTGCACAATTCAGATGCTCGAGGATATGTTACGAGCATGTGTGTTGGATTTTAATAGAAGTTGGGATGAACATCTACCTCTTGTCGAGTTTGCATATAATAACAGTTACCACTCCAGTATCCGGATGGCTCCGTACGAGGCTTTGTATGGGCGTAAGTTCAGATCTCCTATAGGGTGGTTTAATGTTGTAGAATCTGGGTTACATGGGCCAGACCTAGTTCATCAGGCCGTAGAGAAAGTAAAGCTTATCCGGGAGCGACTGTTGACAGCTCAGAGTCGCCAGAAGTCATATTCTGACATGCGGCGATGAGACTTAGAGTTTGAGGTTAATGACTTGGTATTCTTAAAGGTATCCCCTATGAAGGGAGTGATGAGGTTTGGCAAGAAAGGCAAGCTTAGCCCACGGTATATTGGGCCTTACAGGATTATTCGGAGAGTGGGCCAAGTAGCTTATGAGTTACAATTGCCCTCGGAATTGGAGTCAGTCCATCCGGTTTTTCACGTATCTATGCTACGGAAGTGCATTGGCAATCCTACCAGAGTGGTGTCCACAGATGATGTACAAATTACGGAGGACTTGTCAAACAAGGAAATTCCAGTTGCTATCTTAGACCGACAAAGTCGCAAGCTACGAAATAAGGAGGTAGCCTCCGTGAAGGTTTTATGGAGAAGAAATAATGTGGAAGAGATGGCATGGGAAGCGGAGGAAGAAATGAAGTATAAATACCCCCCACATATTTCAAACTGAATATATGGCTCGAGATGGGATGCTACAGCACAACTCTATTCAGGCTAGTAGGTCATCAGGTAAGCTCTTATTTTTTGACTTTCAGTTTTTATGATTTACGACTCTTTGAGGCAAAGTGTTGTTATTTATAGACATTGGCCATGTATGGCATGCAAAGTATATTTTCTGGCTGCATGCAAGTTGGTTATAGTCTAGTGTACGGAGGAAACTCTGGCAAATTTTTTCCAAAGTCTCTAAAAGTAAACATTCGAGGACGAATGTTCCCAATGGGGGAATGATGTTACACGCTATATTTTTTTGTACGTAAAACTGCGTCGTGAGCAAACTAATGTAGTACCAAAAAATGAGATCATCTTTGAAAATATATAAAGCAAGTTAATCATGTTACCTCGGAAGATACAAATATTGAATATCATGAACAACAAGTACAAAGAGGGTTGGAAGGTTTAGAAGCTAAAGGAATTGAAGAAAACAATGTTTCGTCGAAAGCTGACAAATTGGAAATGTTATAGCATGTACTTTTGGGATGAGACCAGGGTGTTTTACATGATAAGGAGGTTATGTTACGAGTTATGTTATTCGTATGATAGTCGTGTGTTATGTTTTGAAGTCAAGCGAGTGGTGGAACAAAAGTCGATGAAAGTCATCACAAGTTACGTTCATAAGTTTTACTGAAACTTTGGGTCAAATGTAACTGCAATTTTCTCCTAATATACTTAGAGTTATGGGGTGTTCCACCCATCAAATTAAAGATCTATGAGTCTATGTTCCAACGCATTAAACCATTTGTCAATACGATATCAGAGTAGAGATATATGGGAAGTTTTGCGAGGCTGCTCAGACTATCACCTACTTGGTTAAACGAGAATCCAAAACTGGGCCAGTTCGGGTAGTCCAAAACTGGGCCAGTTCGGGTCGCTCAAAGAGGCCTTTTTAAAGGCCTATCTCCTTCATAAATTAGGATGATAATATGGCAAAATAACCAGATTTAATCTCTGCAAAAATCCTCCCAAAAATTTCCCACAAACCTCAATTGATTTTCTCTCCTTTTCAAGTTCTAATTGGAGGTAAAGTCTAGAGTTTGAAGAACCAAGATAGGAGCTGAGTTATCCCACAAATAAGGTAAGTTTATTGCTCTCTTTCATCCATTCTTTACAGTTGTAGATGCATGGTAAGTTGTTCTATAATTGTAAGAACTCACGGGATGATGATCGGAAGCCGTGATTTTGAGTTATTCACTTGTAGCGGACTATTTTATGGATTGTTTTGTGGACTGTTTGGTGTTGCTGTTGGGCTGCGTGATTTACTACTATTTTTTGGAGTTTTGGAGGAGGAAGGGTGTGGAGAAACACCATATAAATGCAGGATGTTGGGCTGGTCGTTCGTCGTAACATTTTCGGGGTTGTTGACACTACTACGGTGGTCGTTTTGTGTATGAAGAGATTGGGGTGTGTTGGGCTATTTTGTAGTATTGTATGGTGTACATAAGGTTGGAAAATAATGTATATATGTTGTTATTGTTGCTTTTGGTGTTGTTGGTGATTTATTGAGTTCGGAGGAAGTAAGGATTATAGGAGAGATGCAGTCCGTTTTAATACAAAATAAGCATGTCGTTCGTTATGCGATAGTTATACGTTTCATAACTTAATGATAGTATTATTATCGTTGTTGTAGATTAAGGTGAGAAGGGGCGAGTTCAACTTGATGATTGGAAAGAGTGTGATAAGGTATGTTAAGTCTAAGCCTTCCTTCATTTTGGCATGATCTCGTAGCTACATGTGTTAGTAATGAGACATAAAGAGAAGTTCGTATTCATGAATTTATTCACATTATTCTAGTCTCATAAGTTACAATATTATTCCTTATCGAGAATCTATATTCAATTTAGTATTGTCTTCTTCCAGTCAAGAGAGCAGCGAGCCTATATATACAATATTACTGTATTTTCAATACCATCGAGCTATAATCGATAGGCAGGCCCCTATTGGGCAACCTCTGATCATATGGAAAGTTATATACCGAGCCTACTGTGGCCGAGCGCCTATGAGCGAGCCCAGCATGGCCGAGATACATAGCCTAGTATGGCCGAGCGCCTATGAGCGAGCCTACTACGATAGAGCAGTTTTATATACCGAGCCTTATACGGTCGGACAATTATTTTACTTACTATATTGAAGGAGTTGAGTCAATATCAACAAGTAAGTATATCTCTAGATCATCTTTGACTCCCAATTACTTTCAGTTCTTATATTATCAGTTCAGTTTCAACTTTCAGTTATGTTATTGCCTTATATACTCGGTACATTATTTTGTACTGACGTCCCTTTTTTGGGGACGCTGCATTTCATGCGTGCAGGTTAAGATAGACAGACAGGTAGACCTCCTCAGTAGGTGTTTCTAGAGTTCAGCCTGATCGTTAAGCTCTACGTCCTTCGGAGTTATTGGGTCTAGGTTTTCGTGTACATCTTCTATATGTATGTATGTATATATATTATGGGTAGGTCGGGGCCCTGTTCCGATCACAATATATCCATCAGTAGAGGCTTGTAGACATATCATGTCAGTTAGTGCACTATGTTGGGCTTGTAGGCCTGGTATGTATATTTTGGTGGTTTGTCAGTTGTAGTAGTTATGACGGCCTTGTCGGTCCAACTTTATATTGATGTTTAGTCAGCGCTAGTTTCCATTCAGTTTTATATTTTGCTTCGCAAATTATCTTGCAAGGTGGCCCCATGGCCAAATTATGACATTATATGATCAGAGTCCCTTAGTCGCAATTTGGTATACCAGGTTAGTTGAGGCACCGGGTGCCAGTCTCGCTCCCAGGTCGGGGCGTGACATCGGGGCTCTAAACCATATATGCACACAAGTCCAAAAACCTCATACGAACTCGCTTGCCTGATCAAAATACCAAAATAACACCTAGAACTATGAATTGGACACCAAACCAAATGAAAATTTCAAAGAAGCTATTTGAGGTTTCGAAACACAGAATTAAGGCTTAAAACTCTAGATGACCTAGCGGGTCTTCATATTCTCCACCTCTAAAATAACCGTTCGTCCTTGAACGGATATAGTAAAGTACCTGGACTGATAAAAAGGTGTGGATATCTACTCCACATGTCAGACTCGGACTCCCAAGTGGCTTCCTCGATCGGCTGACCTCTCCACTGCACTTGAACTGAAGCATAACTCTTAGACCTCACCTATCGGACCTGCCGGGCTAGAATAGCCACCGGCTCCTCCTCATAAGTCAAATCCTTATCCAACTGGACTGAACTGAAATCTAACACATGGGACAGATCACCATGATACTTCCAGAGAATGGACACACGGAACACCGGATGGACTGGTGATAAACTAGGTGGCAATGCGAGAATGTAGGCCACCTCACCCACTCTCTGAAGAATCTTAAAAGGCCCGATGTACCTAGGGATCAACTTGCCCTTCTTTCCAAACCTCATCACACCCTTCATGGATGAAACCCGGAGCAATACCCTCTCTCCGACCATGAATGCAACATCACGAACTCTACGGTCAGCATAACTCTTCTGCCTGGACTGAGCTGTGCGAAGTCGATCCTGAATAATCTTGACCTTATCCAAGGCATCTTGTACCAAATCTATACCCAACAACCGAGACTTCCCCGGCTCAAACCATCCAACTGGAGAATGACACCGCCTCTCGTATAATGCCTCATAGGGAGCCATCTAAATGCTCTACTGGTAGCTATTGTTGTAGGCAAATTCCGCAAGCGGCAAGAACTGATCCCAAGAACCCCCAAAATTCATAACACAAGCGCGAAGCATGTCCTCCAATATTTAAATAGTGCACTCGAATTGTCCATCTATGTGGGGATGAAATGTTGTTATCAACTCAACCTGCGTGCCCAACTCACGTTGTATGACCCTACAGAAGTGCAAGGTGAAATGCGTACCTCAATCAGAAATGATAGACACGGGTACACCATGTAGGCGGACGATCTCAAGGATGTAAATCTCAGCCAGCCGCTATGAAGAATATGTAACTTCCACAAGAATAAAATACGTTGACTTGGTCAATCTGTTAACAATGATCCATACCGCGTCTAACTTCCTCTGAGTCCATGGGAGTCCAACAACAAATTCATAGTGATACGCTCCCACTTCCACTCGATAATCTCTAATTTCTGAAGCAAACCACCAGGTCTTTGATGTACTTAACTTGCTGATAACTTAGACACCAAGCTACATATGCAACTATATCCTTCTTCATCCTCCTCCACCAATAATGCTGTCGTAAGTCCTGATACATCTTGGCGGCTTCCGGATGAATAGAATACCGGGAACTGTGGGCCTCCTCAAGAATCAACTCACGAAGTCCATCTACATTGGGAAAACAAATACTACCCTGCATACTCAAAACCCCATCGTCTCCCACAATAACCTGCTTGGCACCACCATGACGCACCGTGTCCCTAAGGACAAGCAAGTAAGGGTCATCATACTGCCGCTCTCTGATGCGCTCATACAAGGAAGACCGAGCGACTGTATAAGCTAGAACAAGACTGGGCTCTGAAACGTCCAACCTCATGAAATGATTGGCCAAAGCCTGAACATATGCATCAAGCGGCCTCTCACCAACCGGAATAAACGCAAGGCTGCCCATACTCATTGTCTTTCTACTTAAGGCATCGGCCACCACATTGGCCTTCCTCGGATGATACAAGATGGTGATATCATAATCTTTCAACAGCTTCAACCACCTCATCTACCTCAAATTGAGGTTTTTTTGCTTGAACAAATACTGCAGACTCCGATGATCCGTGAATACCTCACACGACATGCTGTAAAGATAATGCCTCCAAATCTTCAGCGCATGGACAATGGCTGCCAACTCTAAGTCATGAACATGATAATTCTTCTCATGAACCTTCAACTGCCGTGACGCATATGTGATCACCCTGCCATCCTGCATCAATACTGTACTGAGCCCAATACGAGATGCATCATAATACACCGTGTAAGATCCTGAACCTATGGGCAACACTAATACTGGTGACGTAGTCAAAGAAATCTTGAGCTTCTGAAAGCTCAGCTCACACTCATCTGACCATCTGAATAGGGCACCCTTCTGGGTAAATCTGGTCAATGGGGCTGCTATAGATGAAAACCCCTCCACGAACCGACATTAATAACCCGTCAAACCCAAGAAACTCCGGATCTCTGTAGCTGAAGTGGGTCTAGGCCAGTTCTGAACTGCCTGAATCTTCTTAGGATCCACATGTATGCCCTCTACCAATATGACGTGCCCTAAAAAGGCGACTGAGTCTAATCAAAACTCTCACTTTGAAAACTTGGCATATAATTGGCTATCCTTCAGAGTCTGAAGTACAATCCGAAGATGCTGCTCATGCTCCTCTCGACCGCGATAATAGATCAAGATATCGTCAATAAATACAATCACAAAGGAATCCAAGCAGGGCTTGAACACTCGGTTAATCAAATTCATAAATGCTGCTGGGGCATTAGTTAGCCCAAATAACATCACTAGAAACTCATAATGCCCATACCAAGTTCGAAAAGCTATCTTAGGGACATCGAATGCCCTAATCTTTAACTGATGGTAGCCATACCTCAAATCAATCTTCGAAAACACCTTGGCACCCTGAAGCTGATCAAATAAATCATCAATCCTCGGCAATGGATACTTGTTCTTGATGGTGACTTTGTTCAACTGCCGATAGTCTATGCACATCCTCATCGATCCATCTTTCTTCTTCACGAAGAACACAGGTGCACCCCAGGGCGAGACACTAGGTTTAATGAAGCCCTTATCAGGCAAATCTTGCAGTTTCTCCTTCAATTCTTTCAACTCTGGCAGGGCCATACGGTATGATGGAATAGAAATGGGATGAGTACCCGGAGCCAAATCAATAGAGAAATCAATATCCCTATCGGGCGGCATCCCCGGCAGGTCTGTAGGAAATACCTATGGAAACTCACGAACAACAGGCACTGAGTCCATGGAAGGAACCTCCGCACTAGAATCAAGGACATAGGCCAAATAAGCTAGACACCCCTTCTCGACCATATGTCGAGCCTTCACATAAGAGACAACCCTGCTAGTAGAATGGCCAAGAGTCCCCCTCCACTCTAATCGAGGCAACCCAGATAAGGCTAAGGTCATCGTCTTGGCGTGATAATCCAATATAGCATGATAAGGTGACAACCAATACATACCTAAGATGATATCAAAATCTACCATATCAAGAAGTAGCAGATCTATGCTAGTCTCAAGAATCTCAATGGTAACCACGCACGAACGATAGACACGATCTACTATGATAGAATCTCCCACAGGTGTGGACACATACATAGGAGCACTCAAAGAATCACGAGGCAAAACTAGATATGAAGCAAAGTAGGATGACACATAGGAATAAGTAGAGCCCGGATCAAATAGAACTGAAGCATCTTTATGGCAAACTGGGACAATACCTATGATAACAATGTCAGATGACACAGCTTCAGGCCTCGCTGGAAAAGCATAAAATCGGGGCTGGGCACCACCACTCTGAACTGCATCCCTGGGACGGCCTCTAACTGGCTGGCCTCCACCTCTAACGGCCTGGCCTCCATCTTTAATGGCCTGACCTCCACCTCTGGCTGCCTGACACCTGTTCCTAGTTGGCTGAGCAGGCGGTGAAGCAACCGGTGCTGGAACCATGGCACGTAAACCCTGCTGCTGTGAGCTGCCCGGTGCTCGAGGGCAAAATCTAGCAATGTGCCTCAAGTCACCACAAGTATAACAGGACCTCGGCTGCTGTGACTGTTGACCCTGAAACTGACCCTGTCAACCAGAGTAATGTCACGACCCAAAATCTGACCTGTCGTGATGGCACCTATCTCAATACTATGCAAGACGACAATCTCAATAAACTACCCTATCTTTTAAGTTTGAAAACATAGTATTTAAATGTAATAGAAGAAGTCTCACAAATACATATATAAACACCCCCAAAACCCAGTGTCACTGAGTACATGAGTATCTAATATGAATACAAAGTCTGACTGATAAAACACTGTCTGAAAGTATAGAACAGTACAATAACTTAAGGAAAGAGAGACAAGGTCAGCGTACACCGAGCAACTACCTTGATAGTCTCCAACAGATAAATCCTCAAATCTGACAACCGCCGTATCCGAAAGTACCTAGATCTGCACACGAGGTGCAGAGTGTAGTATGAGTACAACCAACTCAATAAGTAACAAAACTATCCTCTGGGCTGAAAATAGTAACGAGCTCCATAGGTACAGTCCAGTATAAATATTAACAATACATAAATGTAGGCATGCTTTCAAGTTCAACAATTGCTTTCAGTACAAATAAAATAGATCAATTCTGAACAATACGAGGAATATGACATCTCTGTATCTACATGTCAATGTATGCACTGTATGTGATGCACCTTAATAAAAACTCTGTGTACTCACAATCAAAAATGCTCAATCACTCAGTACTGTATATGGCCAATCCGGCCGAGGGAAGATCCATCCCAAAATATATATGTATATCCATCAAGTGACACTCAGTCACTTAGTACTGTATAAGGCCAATCCAGCCCAGGGGAAGATCCATCCCCAAATATCAATGATTCGGAACAGATCCATGTCCAGGAAAAATTCATCCCTCAATATAAATACTTCAGGCAAGATCCATGCCCAGAGAAGATCCATCCCTAAATATATATATCTATGGAAAGATTCATGCCCAGGGAAGATCCATCCCACATATATATATATCAACTACGCTCACTGTGGGGGTGCAGATTCTGGAGGGGCTCCTTCAGCCCAAGAACTATAATAGCCAGATCCAGGCAAAAATAAATCAACATAACTATCACTTAGAATCTCCAGGCTCTCGGGCTCTCAATAACATGAAAAACCAACCCGACATGATGATATGAAGTATCAATGAATGAAAATAGAGACTGAGATATGATATGCAAGTGATAGATGTGACTGAGTACAAAATTATAAATTTAAACAAATAGTTCAACAATAATACGACCCATGTGGGTCCCAAAATATATCGGCGCATAGCCAAATCATGATCTTTACCATGAGTCTCAGCTCAATTTCTCTAACACGTGGAGGATGTGCGGATAATGACATTTATTTAATTATGCAACTCCACAGAATCAATTAAGTCACAATTCCTATGATGCACGCTCACACGCCCGTCACCTAGCATGTGCGTCATTTTCAAACAATTCATACAACATGTAATTCAGGGATTCATACCCTTAGAACCATGTTTAGAAATGTTACTTACCTCAACAAGACGAACCCAACGTCGAGCAAGCTAATCAATACTCAGGAAATTCCATTCCATGCATATCCACCTCTGAATTCCTTCTTGTCTCCTCAATTCAATGCCAACGATCCGAAACTGAAATTCACCCCTTAATGATACTACAACGATCTACTATACTAAGCAACTTCAATCTACAATATCAACATCCAATGAGACCAACATTAGTAACCAATTCCATAGTTTAGGCCATTTAGACAATTTACCAAACACCTAGTGGGCATACATTTATACATTTCTTAACCATAGAATTAGTTCTTCCAACTACCATCATTTACCAACAATTCATCCCACCATCATTCTTTAACAACTTATAATCCTAACATCACATGTGTGACCAACTATTCTCACCCAACCAATAAAATTCCATCAAATAATCATTTTTTAATTTCTACAATGGGTATTCATTTAAATTGAGAATTTATGGCTTCCAATCACCATACCATGAGTTACAATACTTGATTCATACTTATATTTCCATAATAAATCTATACATGTATACATAATACTCTTACACCCAAGAATCATACTTCTTATGGCCTACTTTTAATCCAAATCCCGAAATTAAAAATTAGGGTATGGAACCTTACCTCTTTGATGAAGATCTTGTGATTAACTTCCTTGATTCTTGGATATTGGTGCAAGATTGGATGATTAGAATGCTAGGTTTATTCCTTCTCTCACTAAAATGCTCTTACATCTCTCTAAAATACCAGGTTTTAGCTAAAAAATGACTTAACCCCTCTCTCTACCCGGCCTTGGGGGTATTAAATGAGCTCCTACATTCGCGGCCGCGCACCTGAGAAAGTGTCCGCGTATCCAGCCGCGCACCTGAGGCAGAAGGTCTCAAATATGCGCGGCCGCACATCTGGGCGACAATATGACACAAGTCCAGTAACATGACCATAACTTTCTCTATACATATCCGAATGATGAACGGTTTGATGTGTTGGAAACTAGACTCAAGGGCTTTAATTTGATAGGTTATACACCATATAATCTTCATATCTTGAGAGGTATGCTCGTTTGAAGTTAGATCTTGTGAAAACTCACTTGAAACTTTATCCCATCATATAATTTTTAACTTGACTTAGCCTTAGGGCTCTTCTTAGACCCTAACCCATTCTTAATGCACATTATACATATATTATCATGATCATTTTATATGATTCAAATTATCTATCTTGTTCATACCCGAATTGATATAATTAGCACCCGCCAATCTTCTTAATGGTCTTAAAACACTTAGAAATTTTTTTGGGGTGTTACAAGTAACCACCCTGAAAACTCCGGAGTGGAGGTGCACTAATAGGAGCTGGTGGTGCATTGTAGGCTAGCTGGTCGTGGTGAGACATATGAGGGCCGCGACCACTTGAAGAAATGTGAGATGCCTGGAGCGCTGAGTGAAATGGCCTAAGAGGATGGCCTCTACCAAAAGTACCCCTGCCTCCAGATGAGGAACCATTGAACCTACCGAAATGACAAGGCCTTTTATCAGACCCTTGCCCCCTCTCATGTGCAAGAACCACCTCGATCCGCCTACCAACATTAGCAGTCGTCTGAAAGGAAATCACGTCCCCGGTCTCCTTGGCCATCTGTAGCCTGATAGGGTGAGTGAGTCCATCAATAAACCTCCTCACCCCCTCTCTCTCTCTCTCAGTAGGAAGCAAGAGAAGAGCATGACATGCTAGATTCACAAAACAGTCTCGTATTGAGTGACAGTCATACTGCCTTGCTGGAGGTGCTCAAACTGCTTGCGGTAATCCTCTCTCAGTGTGATTGGGAGACTCTTCTCTAGAAATAGCTATGAGAACTGCTCCCAAGTAAATATAAATAACCCAGCTGGTCTGGTCAACATGTAATCTCTCCACCACCTCTTGGCTGAGCCCGTCATCTGAAACAAAGCAAAATCTTCCCCATTGGTCTCAACTATACCCGTGTTTTGCAGCACCTCATTGCAGCGATCAAGATAATCATGTAGGTCCTTAGAAGGTGCACCACTGGACTGAAATGGAAAGATCTTAGTAAACTTGTCCAATCTCAGTAAAGCCTTAGAAGACATGGCGGGCCTATCACCGGCCTGGGCCGCAATAACTGGCTGAACTATCCCAACTGGCGTGGCTGCCGGAGTCTAATACTGGGGAGCCATCTGCTCTGGAATGTGAGTAGTGGGAGTTTGTTCTCCTCCCCTAGCCTGAGAGACAACTGGTGCCACCGGAAATGCACCGGCTTGGGCCACACTCTCCATAAGGCCCACCAAATGGACTAGAGCGTCCTGAAGCACTGGGGTGGCGATGAACCCCTCCGGGACCCGAGCTGGTCCAACAGGTATAGTCTGAGCTGGAACTTGCTCATCAAAGTCCACCTGAGGCTCCATTGCTGGTGCTGCTGCTCGAGCTCTAGGCTGAGCTCTGCCTCTTCCTCGGCCCTTGGCACGACCTCGGCCTCGTTCTCTACCCCTAGTAGGAGCTGCCACTGGGGGCTTCGGCTGTTGTCCAGCTAAAGATGCAGTTAATGTTCTCACCATCTGTGAGAGAACAAGAGTAGAAGAGTTCAATTATCAATGATAAAATGAAACCGCATGACAGAGAAGAATATAAATAAAATTTGTTCCTAAACTCCATAGCCTCTGGAAGATAAGAACAGACGTCTCTGTACCAATCCTCCAGACTCTACTAAGCCTGCTCGTGACTCGTGAGACCTAGGTAGCCTAATGCTCTGATACCAACTTGTCACGACCCAGAATTCCCACCTTCGGGGACCGTGATGACGCCTAACATTTCACTTGCTAGGCAAGCCAACGTTAGAGAAATCCTTAGGCCAGTTTTTTAACAATTCAAATAAGTAAAACCAATTAAACAGAAATGGAGAAAAAAAAGTACGAAATAACATAATAATCCAATATCTATTTTCTAGTACAACCCGGATCTGGAGTCACAGGTACACGAGCTTCTAGAGGTTCTATAAATAGAGTCTGAAATAAATACAACTGTCTCGAATGAGATGAACAGTAAATAAGGAAAGAGGAAGAGAACTTCAAGGTCTGTGGACGCCAGTAGATCTACCTCGAGTCTCCAAATAAGCTAATCCGAGCTGATGTGCCTCACAGACAGTTGGGACCAGTACCAAAATCTGCACAAGAAGTGTAGAGTATAGTATGAGTACAACCAACCCAATGTACTCTGTAAGTGTCGAGCCTAACCTCGACGAGGTAGTGACGAGGCTATGACTGGACACCCACGTAACTAAACCTGTATAGATGAAAATATACGTACGACATAACAACAAATAAAGATTTAACATGTACGATTGGGAAGGGACATGAAAAGGGGTACACGATACGGTAACTACAACATGAAATGACAACATGAAACAGTCAATAAACCCCCAACCAATGAAAATAGAGAAAACATAATAAATAAAGACTGCACGGCATCACCCATCGTGCTTTTACTCTCAACCTCACCATGAAATAATAACAATGGCACGACATCACCCTTTGTGCTTTTACTCTCAATCTCTCCATAAAATGGTAAATACGGCACGTCATCACCCTTCGGGCTTTTACTCTCAATTTCATCATGAAACGACAAATATGACACGGTATCACCTTTCGTGCTTTAACTCTATTCCTTACTATGTATAAATCAATAAATAAAATAATAACCAGCACGACATCACCCTTCGTGATTTAACACTCCCCCTTACTATGTAGCAAAATATATATAACATTTGGGAGGAAGAATAAGCAAGAATAAACCTTACGTCAACAACGGTTCCACAATACCGAACCTCAACTTCCAATAATGCTAAATTATCATAAATAGTACATAAATGCGGAAAGACGATCAATTAAGTAAGAAAATAGTCTAAGTATGGATATCATAATCAAAGAAGGAAGTAAATTACAATAAACAAGTCCTCATCCGCATGCTTTAACCCAATAACAACGCATAAGTACTCGTCACCTCACATATACGTTGTACCCGACATTTTAAACATGTAGCAAATAGGCAAACAAGTCTTAGTCCCTCAAGTAAAGGTTAACCATGATACTTACCTCACTCCGCGCACAATTGAGAGCTCTACCGGGGCCTTTCCTCTAGAATCCGCCTCCAAACCACTCGTATCTAACCACAATCGACTCGATAACGCCAAATAATGCTAAGGGAATCAATTACAATACATAAAAATAGAATTTTTACACTTTTTCCACAGGGTAAAAATAAATCAACCCCGGGCCCGCTTAGTCAAAACCCGAGGTTTAGACCAAAATTTATTTAACCATTCACCCCCAAGCCCGATTATGTAATTAGTCTTGAAATCCGACCTCGAATAGAGGTCTAAATCTTGAATTTGCAAACCCCCCTCAATTCTTCCTAAATCCCTAGCTTTCTACCGTGGAAGAACAAAGATTAGGGCTAGAAATTAACGGGTGATGTTAGAAATGGAAGAAAATAAGTTAAAATGTACAAATCTATGAATTGGAGTTGCGTTTTCCCCTCAAAATCGCCTCTAGACCGAGCTCTAATGGAGAGTTTATGAAAAATAGAAGGAATCCGGTTTTGGGACTATTTTAAATCACTGACGTCAGGTGTTCATTGCGTTCGTGTGAAACCTGACGAGTTCGCGAAGAGCATGACCTAACTAGATTACGTGATCGCGAGTAACTCTACGCGTTCACGAAGGTCTAGCCCGCCTTACCTCCGCGTTTGCGAGACTGGGCTTGCGTTCGCGTATAGTTACTTCAACTCCCTTGCTAAGCCTATCTAACGCTACGCGATCGCGTGTGACCGGTCGCGTCAGTAAAGAGAAACACCCCCCCCCCCACACACACACACAATGCTACGCGTTCACGACTAAGGTCTTGCGTTCGCATAGAATAAAATCCTCCCCAGTCCCAGATCCCCTTCGCGATCGCGAGAATGGCTTCGCGATCGCGAAGCACAACGCACCAGATGAAGCTCAAAAAACTAGATTTTTCAAAGACCAAAAGGTCCGTAGGCTATCCGAAACTCACCCGAGCCCTCGGGGCTCCAAAGCATATATGCACACAAGTTCAAAAACTTCATACGAACTCGCTCGTGCGATTAAAATACCAAAATAACACCTAGAACTACGAATGATACGCCAAACCATATAAAATTTTCAATGAAACTTAAGAATTTTTATTTTAACAACCAGACGTCCAAATCACGTCAAACCAACTCCGTTTTTCACCAAATTTTGCAGACAAGTCATAAATATAGTAATGAACATATACCAAGCTCCGCAATCAAAATTTGGACCCAGTAGCAATAAAGTCAAACTTTGATCAAAACTTTAAATTCTTTATTTAAACTTTAAATTTTCAACAAATTGCGATAACTCGAGTTAGGGATCTCTGAATTCGATTCCGGGCATACGTCCGAGTCCCTAATCATGATGCGGACCCACCGGGATTGTCAAAATACAGATGCGGGTCCGTTTGATCAAAACATTAATCGAAGTCAAGTCAAATGGATTTTTAAAGCACGAATTCACATTTTAATCAATTTTTCTCATAAACGTTTTCCGAAAAAAGGCACGGATTGCGTACGTAAACCGAGAAAGACTAAAAAAAGCTATTTCAGGTTTCGAAACATATAATTAAGGCTTAAAACTCTAAATGACCTAGTGGGTCATCACAAAAAAGCTAAGAGACTAAGTTATCTAGGGAGAAAATTTGTGTTTTGAGGGACATGATGGGCTTCTTCAAAGTCGATGACATGGTAAGAGAGAACCATTTAATTAACGTGCTGCGATGACCATCTTCCTTGGCATATGTTCAAGGATTTAATGCATGCTTTCTTTGGAGGAAGAAGCAAGAGGGATTAAAGTAGCACTTATTGTTATTGATATTTTGCACTCTATGTATATTAGGATAAAAACTTATTAGCACCAAGTGTTTATAAAAAATTATTGAATATATTATATGTGATTACACATGTACTTCTGTTACTTAGTCATTTTCATAAATGCATACTTTTACTTAATTAAATCACTTAATAATAGTAATTTAAGTCATATTTGAATCTCATTGCACATAACACAAGATCTTACGGCAATTTAGGGTGGATAAAATGATTTTTTTCTACCTTAATTTCCTTATTATCAACAACCGTGGATCAAATGATTTAAATTTACGGTTGATTAAATTATAAAAATATGAGTCGGTCACGCAAGTAAGATAATAATTTATTATAATTTTTTTTTGAATATTTTCTGCGCATCGCACGGGTACTGTACTAATTATTATAAATTAATTTAATTTGATGGTGTAAAAATTCTGTACGCTTATGTGAATGCACATTAACTTAAAAATCTTCTGTGAAGCCTTTGGTATCTATCACACCAATTTTCTTCGCTACCCATCCCCCTTATTTGGGAGGGGAATTAAATAAGTTAGGTCCTTCTCCTATAGTTTAGCTTCAAAGATTGTTAAATCGCGAGATCTTAATTCTCAACAGTCCCAAAGAAAGTGGGCTTCGGATTTTCATTTTAAAACAGTGATAATTAGTTGGTCTGCCATTTATCCATATATAGCCATTTTTTCTTTTAACTACTTGCAAGTTTCAATAACATGACCGGGTACATTGCGTTCTTAAAACCACTTCCTCTTTGTTAGTCAACCATTCACTAGTCTTAGAGAGTAAAAAATAAATACTTATTTTACTAATCTCTAAGGTTCAAGTTACTGTTTACAAATAGTTAAATCATAATTGTTTTTTAGCATAAAGGTGCTGACCAAAAAAGAAGAAAAAGAAGACAGTGCTAATTCTACAAAATGGGATATAGTGGACAGATGCATGCTGGGCAATTTTTGCTATGTATAGCGCGTAGAGGAAAAAGAAAAGAAATACTACTGATTAGCCAATATTAGCATTTTAACCATTAAAAATCGTTAAAACCCAATCGCATTTTCACTTTGTGTGTATCGGATTTGATCACAATAGTTTTTATTGTTCAGTATGCTGTATTCTACGTCAAAGGATCGCCATGGAAGGAAACAGGTACGAAGCAATGAAAACAAGAAACATAAGTATAACAAAATATTTGTTTTTGTTTATCTATCTATATTCGAAATCCAACTAACTCAGATTTGGATTGTGTATCACTTTTTTAATCGGCAAGCATTCTCTATCAAAATTTCTCCATCATGAGCAGGGGTGGATTCCGTGTAATGTTATCGGATTCAGTATTTTCGCTGCGTAGTATAAAATTAATACGTAAAATTCAACTAAAAATATAAAAAATAGTAGTAGTAGATATGAATGCATAACTTTAAAAATATAATTGGTTCAATACTAAAAACGTTAAAATTGAACCAACAGAATTTAAATCATGCATCCTCTGGTTGCGAGGGCTCAAACATTCTTTATCTTGTTGATTTTTAAGTTTAAGTAAAAACGTATGGAAAGCCTTCACTTCAAAACTACTATTTTAATTTTTTTTTCCTTTTGTTCCATTTCTTTAACCACCAATAAAAGAAACTCCCCCAATACAGTGATCTCTAGCTAAATTGATCAATATCCTCGCTCATTCCCTCAGAAAATGACATATATATTTCATGCTCAACATAGCAACTTAGGTGCCACGTGACCTTGAAATTCAACAAAACGTTGACAAATGCAGTTTAAAGAAAATATTCCAGGGACAAATTGTAGTACCCCTTACCTTATTGATGGAGTCATCTTCCAAACTGAATCTTTTACTTAACATTCTTAAATACATGACTCTTTGGGTAATGTACCAATTTTCTTTACTCAAGAGTTGGCTACTTGTCAATATTCAAGGACGACCCTAAATAATCCTTTTGTAAGTCAAAACTTATGTCGCTATTGATAGTATACATGCAAACTTATTTCTTTCTGTATAAATACCCATGCATGAAATTCTGGTAGCATCACCATTCTTAAGAGAAAAAAGCATAAAAGGAATACCCTTCTATTCATTGCTCGAAAGAATTTAATTATGGCTAAGGTAATTCAATGTTTTGCTATATTCTTCTTTTTTCATCTCCTTTTGAGCTCCATTATTTTGTTTCGTGCCACAGAAGCTAGGTCAATAAGGGTGCAAAGTCGTAGAAAATCTTTAGTGGTGGTGAATGATTCTGGGCCTAGTCCTGGCATTGGCCATAATGAATATGAAGATTTTGAGAAACCTATTACTAATATTGAAGATGTTGAAGTCGATGATCTGCATTCGGGTCCTAGTCCTGGTGTTGGGCACAAGTAATTAACTTCCACAAAGTTACGTTGCCCAAATGTTCTATAGAAAGTTATCACTGGTTCTTCTCAAAAGTCAGGAAATATAATATAATTATAATGCAAAAAGTACGTATGTTGTCAATAAAACTCAGCAATTGATCTTAGGAAGACCAAAAAGATTTACGTGTCATTTGTATTATTGTGGATTATGTCAAAGGTTTGATAGTGAAAGAAGCTGTGCTACAATCGCTTCCTACTTGTAGAACAATTTAAGGAAATTAAAGTCTATCATATACATATTATTATTTAATTATGGAACTTTCTTTATACAATTGCCATATTTGATATCATTCGTTGAAAATGTACACTTATTCCACCAAATTTTCAACTATATATACAGTTAATTTACTTCTCTCTAATTTTTAAAAGAGTATGGCACTTTTAGATTTGCCTACTATAAATTTAGCCGCCATTTCAAATTGGCACGGGAAAGCAAAGAGGTCGTGACATAGTGAGCAATGTTCTTCACGCGATGGAAAAACTTATATGTAGCAAAAGCCTTGCTTAGAAGAAAATCAAGATTTTGATTCAATCCTTCAAATATGAGAAAATGATGGTGTTGAATTCCTTCAAATAATAAAAAAATCAACAATTTTGCAAAAATAAACTTAGGGACAATATTACAGAGGAAAATGAAGAAGAATTTCAATCAGGTTAGGAATGGTGTTAGGTTGCATCTGACAGTGCAAAACCCTACTGGGGTGGTAGTAGCAGTATAGAAGAATTAACCCAAATAGTCGCTCACCTAATCTCTTAAATTAAAAATAGCTGACGGATGTACAATATATATATAATTCATGTATAATATACATATAACTATATAATCTATAGTAAAGGAAAGAATAGTAGCCAAGGGTATCAATATCTTTTGGGCTAATGTGATCCAGCTTTCCTTAGCCTTTGTGAAAGTATCATTGGGCTTTTATATTCAAGTTGTGAGCTCCATTTCCATCCCTTTTCATTTGGGGATTTTTTCTTTCCTATACACTATATGAAGCCTTATTACTAAAATTGTCCCAATTTTAAAATTTAGCCGCCATAAACACATTTTACCTACAGAATTTATACATTCGTTTAAAATAGACTCCTTTTTTCGGTAGACTTCCTTTTTTAGACGCGCAATTTTTGGGACAGAATATATTTCAGTTATAAAATTTAGACGGTAAAAATCTACAACAAACATAATACGTAATCATCGCCCCAATTTCTGCAGAATCCTTCTCTAATGCAGATTTTCTCTGGTTTTCCATAAATAAGGCAACAAATTCAAAAAAATAGCTTCTGAAGAAAACAATTCCAGATTAACGTGAAGTATTGACAATCAGTTATGATCATATAGCTGATTTCTAAAGTTTTATAGGATTGCATAATTATTTTCTCTACAATTGAATTGAATATGGCGATATAATATCAAAATTGGCGATAATGCTTCAGCTCAATGGTCGGTAGGATAGATTCGGGAGATACATAGATTTTGATAATGATGGAATTGTAGTCAATGAAGATTCAAATTATAGTCAATTGAATATCGCAATTGCAGAGCATTTAATGATTAATGCTTTTGTAAAAATCATCGAGATCAAATACACATTGAATGAACGTTGTCCTCCAATGAAAATTCGAAACGATATGGGAGTTCGAGTGTATATGGAAACGAAAAAGGAAAACAAAAATCTAGGAATGTATCCGCTGTATATAACAGTAAGGGATTTCGATTTGGAATGCAGTATGTCGAATGCGAGTACAATTGCAGGTTTGCTCTGTTATTTTAGTCCTAATATTTTTCAATTTTAAGTGTTCTACAATTTACTACAAATTATCTGCAACTATACTACAGAACAATTGTAGTTCAATTGTTATGTGTCTAAGAATAATTGAAGTGTAACTGTTACATAGTAATTAATGATTGAAAATTACAAATTATGATCACAAAATAAATTATCTACAAGTATACTATAAATTTAATTTATGTCAAATACTGAACATCTGCATATCCCCACGGTGTGGGATAAGATTAGGTATGTTGTTGTTGTTGTTGTTGTTGTTGTTGTACTGAACATCTGAATATACAAAGGTCTGAATTACTATACTTTTAAATGAGTGCAAATACTTCTGATTATCGTAATACTAACGTGGTACAATTGTCAAGCAATTGTAACACATTTGGAGAAGTATCATGAATAGAGAAGTTGACTGATATACCAACATCCCCGGCAATTGTGAAAAAAATAAAAGTATAATCATAACAGAACATACGCCAAAAGTAATTGAAGTAGGCCATGTTTACCAAGACAAACAAATAATTGTCAGTGCAATAAAGCACTATGCTGTCATGAATAAGTTTCAATTTAGGGTGAAAAGGTCTAGTGCAAGAAGGTAAGAATATTTTATTTGTCAAAATCATATTGTTTATAAGCTGTAGTTTTTATGTATATAATTTGTTTAGAACAATTTGTTGTGCATAAACAGCCTGATTTTTTGATAACTAAAATTTGCATAACATTTTATCATTGTTTTTGTTATGTAGCTACTACCTCGTATGTGTTGGTGACAATTGTACGTGGCACTTTAAGTCCACAAGCATAAATGAATCAGCATTGTTCAAGGTTAGAAAATTCAACAGCTTGCACATATGCTCGTTGATGGACAACACATATATACAACGTAAAGCTACTGCCATGATAGTTGATAGCACGGTCATGCCAAAATATGCGGATCCTAAGATAATATACACACCAAAAGACATACAAACTGACATGTTGTCGGAACATGGTGTGAACTTAACATACATGCAAGCTTGGAGAGCAAAGGAAAAGACTTTGGAATTTTTGAGAGGTCATCCTGCTGAATCCTACAGTCGCCTGCCGAGTTATTTGTATATTTTGGAGAAGACTTATCCGGGGTCGGTAGTAAAATTGCAGAAGACTGAAGATGATTGTTTCTTGTATGCATTTGTTGCTCTTAATACATCCATCAAGGGTTGGGAGCATTTTATGCCAGTTGTAGTAGTCGATGGCACCTTCTCGAAGTCGGCATATAGGGGCATTATGCTAACAGCTAGCACAATGGATGCAACAGGTAATGTAGATTAATTGTAAGAATATTGTATTCAAGTTGTTTCTGAAAATGTATTTTTGATGATTTCAAGTTTTATTACTGAATTGAATTTCTGTTTACTACCTATGTGATAGGTAGTATATTACCACTAGCATACGCCGTTGTTGATTCAGAAAATAATGCATCATGGAGGTGATTTTTTGAGCAGTTCAAACATGCTTATGGTGAAAAACCAAACATGTATGTTGTTTCTGACCGGAATGAGAGTATATTGAAGGCAACATCAACGGTTTATACTGGCACGCCACATTGTTCTTGCATGTGGCATATTTGGACAAATGTAAGGACAAAGTTCAAGAAAGGTCATCTAAAGTTAAGCGAATTGTACTTTGCCACAACACGGTCATACATGCTTGATGAATTTAATGAAAGAATGTCAAAGATTGAAGAGATTGACATGTGTTAAAGAATACCTATACGATATTGGTTATCACAAATGGTCTCGGGTACATGCTACGATGAATAGATCATGGACGCTGACATCAAATATTGCAGAGTCATTGAATGCAAGAGAGGTGCCCGTTGTTCAACTATTACAGTACATGAGGACACTTCTTGAACATTAGACTAATGAAGAGTTATTGAATGCAAATGGTACGTTCACAAATCACATACCTTGAGAAAAAATATAACAAAGAGTTGGAGGACAGCATGACAGTATTACAGAAGATGAGAGTAAGTTATGGTCTATAACACCAGATCATTGATTCCATTAAACTAAATATATACTGATAATTGTAGATATGTTATTGTACAATTGTAGTTATGTTATTTTTTATCAAGTGCTGAAAATTGTTGTATGTTTGTAATAAAATTTTAGATTAGGGCTTCAACATATTTGTGATGATCTGATAGGTCATCTTTAAATTTAACATTCAATTATGTGCTCTGAGACCTAGAATAGCACCATTCAGCATTCCTCAACTTGCGTGTGCAGTCCATATATCTTTTCGAAAAACTTTTATGTGAAAAATTAATAAAAATGTGAAATAGTGCTTCAAAACTCATTTGAGTTGACTTTGGTCAATGTTTTGAGCAAACAGACCCGAATCATTATTCTGACGGTCCCGATGGATCCGTATTATGATTTGGCACTTGGGCGTATGCCCAAAATTAAATTCGAATGTCCCTAGATCGAATTATCACCATTTGACGGAAACTACAAACCTAAAGGTTAAAGATTTTCAAAGTTTGACCGTAAATTTGACTTTGTCGATATCAGACTTAGATTGAGATTTCGAGAGTTGGAATATCTCTGTTATGTTATTTGGGACTTACCTCCAAAATATGAGGTTATTCCGGATTGATTTGACATGTTTCGACGCGAGTTATAGAATTGAAAATTTCATAAAACTCATAAGTCCGAATCGACACGCGATTTGTAGCTTCGCCATTGTTTGTTGTGATTTGAGACCCCGAGTAGGTCCATATTATGTTACGGGACTTTTTGAAATATTCGGAAAAGGTCCTGAGTGGCATGGATGAGTTTCGGATAAGCCACAAATCATTTGGAATATGCTGCTCAAGTTTGGTTCTGGTGCGTCGCACCTGCGACATTTTGACCGCAGGTACGTGGCCTCTTTTGTGGCTAACGGATCGCAAATGTGATGGGCCTCGCTTCTGTGCCTTCATCATTTGCGCTTCTGCGCATTCATAAATGCGACGTGATGTTCCGCAGGGGCATAACTTTGCCTGGCTGCCTGAGATCGCAAATGCGAGCTCGCAGAAGCGGAATTCTAGTCCGCAAAAGCGAAAATGCTCCAGAATGCTTAAATTCGGAAATTTGGCATTTTTAGTTCATTTTTGAGTTTTAAGTCTCAGATTTGGGCGGTTTCAAAGGAATTTTTCACGATTTTGAACGGGGTAAGTATTCTTTATCCTAAATTGATTATATTTCATGATTCCATACTTGTTTACATCATGAATCCATGAATTTAATTGAAGAAAATGAGATTTTTATAAAATCTTCCAAAAATGAAAATTTAGGATTTGAAAGGCGATCTGATGTCAGAATTTGATAATTTTGTTTGGTTGAACTCATATAGGAATGGATGTTCGGATTCCGTAAATTTTTGTCGGGTTTCGAAAGTGGTCTCCACATTGACTTTCAGTTGAGTTTCCCAAAAATGACTTAAATTAGGTCTCTTTCGAATTGTGAATAATTTCTAAAGCTCCAATTGAATTGTTGGCCAATAAATTGCTAGGTTTGATTGATTTGGAGACTAATTCGAAAGGAAAGTCCGTGGTCGAGTGATCAGTTGAATTGCGAAGCAAGGTAAGTGTCGTGGTTAACCTTGACTTGAGGGAATAGAACCCTTGAACTATGTGTTACGTGAATTTCATGTGTAGCGGCGTATAGACGAGGTGACGAGTGTCTATACGTCATATACGTCATCAAATTGCTTGTTTTCCATGCTTTTACGTATTTCACAAATTGCCTTATTTCATGAATTAATTGTTATATTAATTGATTCTCTTATTTTCATTGCCTACTATTATGCCTTGATTTCATGCCTTAATTGCTATACGTTTATTTGACTTTTATATCATAATTGCTACTTGACATTTAGCATTTCATATATTAAATTGCCTATCTCCTCACTGATTCTGCACTTATTTGTTACTTGTCCCAATTTGTTTCCTATATAGATCATAATTATTGTATACCTTGTTGCCTTATAGTTTCATATTAAGTGTGGAATTTAGTGAAGTAGTCTTACATATAAGTGTTGTTAATTAATATTGTTGAGGAGTGGGTTGTACGCCGCAACAGAAATGAAAATAATGATATATTTATATTATTTTGAGGAGCAGGTTGCACGTCGCAACAAAATTGATTGAAAGATATATTGGGTATCGGGTTGCACACTGCAACAGAATTGAATAAAAGTTTGTATTGTGGGAACGGGTTGCACGCTGCAACAGAATGATAAAAGTAATAATTGATTGTAACTGCCGAATTGGCCTCGATTGTTGATATGAGTTACCTGTTTTACCTGTATTATTATTATTATTATTATTATTATTATTATTATTATTATTATTATTATTATTATTATTATTATTATTATTATTATTATTATTATTATTGCTATTGTAAGCGACCTGCTTTAGCCTCGTCACTACTTCATCGAGGTTAAGCTCGACACTTACAAAGTACATGGGGTCGGTTGTACTCATGCTACACTCTGCACTTCTTGTGCACATACCGGAGTTGGTTCCAGCGGCGTACCGTAGACTTGCTAGGATTCAGCTACCAAAGGAGACTTGAGGTATAGCTGCACGACGTTCGCAGCTTTAAAGTCCCATTCTACTTTATCTTAGATGTGGATATTCTTTCAGACAACTTTATTTTTATTCAGACCTTTATTTGTATTATTCTAATAGCTCGTGCACTTGTGATACCAGCCCTGGGATGGTATTTAGACATCGCTATTATTTTGGTTTATTCACTTTAGTTCAGATTTTATTCCAGTTATTTGGTTTCTTTATTATTAATTAAATTGAATTGTTAAAAATGGCTAAAATAATTCTAACGTTGGCTTGCCTAGTAAGTGAAATGT
The DNA here is from genome assembly GCF_000715075.1 of Nicotiana tabacum. NCBI lineage: Eukaryota > Viridiplantae > Streptophyta > Magnoliopsida > Solanales > Solanaceae > Nicotiana > Nicotiana tabacum. The sequence continues at coordinate 88,991,539 of NC_134098.1, forward strand.
TAAGCGCCATCGCGGTCCCGAACGTGGGAATTTCGGATCGTGACAATTCATGTTTTTGTGTTCATGGTACTTAAATGTGTATTTTTTTGATGTTATACCAGTGTAGTTGTGGACAATTCCAGCTTGATGAACTTCCTTGTCCACATGCTTTGGCGGCTTTGAGGCACAGGAACAAGTCTTATGAAAACTATTGTTCTCCTTATTACACGAGGGAGAGTCTTCTGCAGACTTATGAAATACCAGTAGACTCGCTGCCTAATGAAAGCAAATGGAATGTGCCAGAACATATAACTGAAGAAGTTGTAAAGCCACATACTGGGAAAAGGCAGCCAGGGAGACCTAAAAAACAAATATACGAACCATATGATGAAATAAAGGCAACGAAGTACAAGGTTTCATGTGGCAACTGCGAACAAGAAGGGCATAACAAAAGATCTTGTAGGAATGCTCCCAAAAGAAAATAAGAATTGATGTAGTATAAAGAGTTTTTTGTTTTATTGAGTACTGTTGATGATAATTTGTCCTTTAAGACATATTCAGTTGTATTTGTTCTCTTCTGAACAATTATATTTGTGATATAATTGTGTTTCTAATTTGAATAAAGATTGTTTCCTATAATGAATGTTTGGTAAATAAATTTTTACTCTTAATTCCATTGATTTGAAGTTGTTTTTTTCATTAATAACTGGGTTTCATTTATTAATTTAAGCTTTTTCTAACAATACTGCTAAATTGGAATAGATTATGTACTGTTATATGATAGTTATAGACATAATTGTAGTTATTGTGTAAAGATATTGTTAGCTGAGAGTAGCAGTGTATCGTTGCTTGAAATTTTATTTAATTGTAAAGCTAAACATTTGAGACCTTACATTTAGAGTAACATATGTTCTCATAATATGTTAAGTATAAACTAATATGCTAAAAGAAGACAACAGAAAACATATATTATATAATACCAATAAGGAGATCAAGTACTAACAACTTTTAACAAAAACATATTCTACAGATGTTTTCATTTGTAAGTAGTGGAATTCTGGACAAAATAACAAAGACAAGCTAAAACAACTTTAGCACAATTCTGTTACAAATAAATTGTAGCCGAATTGTTCTTACTAAATAATTTTCCTACAACTTTAATACAATCCAGCTACAACTAAACACTTTTACTATAATTTAGCTACTGAAAAGGGTAACTAATTCTTTTTGTTTCGGACTCTTGTTCACTCCCTCACAGTTGGTGCACCTTTTCTTCTTGATAATCTCCCAGTAACCTCACTTTTACTAATTGCACCAAGCTCTTGCTTTTTTCTAGCATAATCCCAAAGGAGCGCTCCATAGAATTTACAGTGTTGATCAATATCAGAAAGGTTTTCCTTTGAAACCGAGAGATGTCCAATGTTGACATCTTCTGCAACAACCGCCACATATACACCATAATCACTACAATAAATATTATGGGAAAATATTTAGCATTCAGTGTATAATTCAATTGGTTAAATTGAAGAAAAAACAACCCATACAGTGATCCCTCTTTTTGCTGGGGTATCTCACCGACCAACCACTGAATGTCAAGAAGGTCAATAAAACCTTTTTCAATGTATGCCTTTGTGTTCTTGTAGTTGATGTCTAGATGTATGCTATAGAAGGCAGTGCATAACAAGTAGAGGGGGATCATAATAGAAACCTGTAATGACCCGGCCGGTCATTTCGGGAGTTATAGCCCCGTTTTCTCTATTTATATTTCCTTTATGCTCTTAAGCTATATTATGATATATCGGGTTAGTTGGTTCGGGCCCAGAGTGGTTTCAGAGTGGAATGAGACACTTAGTCTCTTATTTAGAACCTTAAGTTGAAAAAGTCAACAAGATTTTGACCTATGTGTAAACGATCTCGGATTTGAATTCTGATGGTTCTGTTAGCTCCGTTAGGTGATTTTGGACGTAGGAGCGCGTACGGAATGTGATTTGGAGGTCCGTGGTAGAATTAAGCTTGAATTGGCGAAATTGGAAATTTGGCGATTTCGGTCGGCAGTGAAAAATTTGATATCGGGGTCGGAATAGAATTTCAAAAGTTGGAGTAGGTTGGTAGTGTCATTTGTGATGTGTGTGCAATATTTGAGGTCATTCGGACGTGGTTCGGTTAGTATCAGCATCGGTTGCCGAATTTAGAAATTTAGAAGTTCTTAGGCTTGAATCCGAGGGTAATTTGATGATTTGATGATGTTTTGAGTGATTCGAAGGTTCGACTAAGTTTGTATGTTGATATATGACTTGTTGATATTTTTGGTTGAGGTCCCGAGGGCCTCGGGGTGATTCCGAGTGGTTAACGGATATGTCAAACTTGGAAAACGCAACTGAAGCTGCTGCTGCTACTATTTTCACACCTGCGGAAGAAAGAGTCACAGGTGCGAGGCCGCTGGTGCGTTTGGGGAAGCCGCAGATGCGGAAATAGAAGGCCAAGGCTAGGAACGCAGGTGCGAAGAATTGGCCGCATCTACGCACCCACAGGTGCGAAGCCTTGAGCGCAGATGTGGAAAGGAAGAGTTAGGCCGGTTCCGCAGAAGCGGAAATGTTACGCAGGTGCGCGCCCGTAGGTGCGGAACATGGGGTCTCATGTGCGGAATTGAGGGCTTAAGTGGTTCTCGCAGGTATGAGGATTCGACCGCAGGTGCGGTTCCGCAGGAGCGGACATATGGCCGCAGGTGCGGCTGTGCTGGGCAGAAAAGCACCAGCTCGTGTGTTTTGTCTTCATTTTCTATTTTTGGATTTGAGAAACTCGGGAGAGAGGTGATTTTTCGAAGGTTTTCAAGGTGCAACGTTGGGGTAAGTGATTCTAGCCCATAATGGTATAATTTTCGTGAATCTATGGCCTTGTTCATCATTAATTAGTAGGATTTTGGAGTGGAAGTAGGGGGTTAGGGCTTGGAATTTTTAAGAGTTTAATTTAAAGATTTGAATGACCAAACGATGTCGGATTTTGATGAATTTGGTATGGTTAGATTCGTGAGTGAATGAGATTTCTAGTTTTGTAAATTTTGTTGAATTTCGAGACGTGAGCCCGGAAGCCGGGTTTGAGCCAATTTCGGATTTTGGTCTAATTTTGTAGCTTTTTCATTGGAATTCATTCCATTAGTGTATATTGATGGTATTGTACTGATTATGAATAGATCTGGAGCATTTGGAGGCCGAGTCCAGAGGAAAGAGCATTGCGGGGTAGAGATTTGACCGGTTTGAGGTAAGTAACGATTGTTAATCTAGTCCTGAGGGTACAAAACCCCGAATTTTGTATCATTCTACTATATTTAGTGACGCACATGCTAGGTGACGGGTGTGTGGGCGTGCACTATTGGGGATTGTGATTTGGTCCGTCCCGTAGCAACTGTAAAGTTGCATACTTTGTTGAAACTATATGATACTTATGTGTTTTAGAAAGAGTTTCTATAAATTCGGTTGAATGCCATGTTTGGGTCTTGCGCCAGTGTTGTTTGGACCCTTAGGGGTTCTTTTCTTACTATCCTCTCATTGTTTTCGATTGAAAAATCTATACTCAATCATGTTTATACTTGTTTACCGCATAACTCAGTTTTATGACTCTATTTTGATGCATATAAATGTTTTGGGCCGAATGCCCTGTTTTACTGAAATGCCCGAGGGGCTTGAGAGGTTTATGACTGAGTAAGGTCGAGGACCTGATTTGTGAGGATATTTATGGGATCGGGATGCACGCCGCAACATGTTGATATCGGCCGAGGGCCTGATTGTGAGGATGAGTGTGGATCGAGGCTGACCGCATGCAATATACTTTATTATTATAGCACGTGAGTTGTCCGTGCAACACGTGAGATGTTCGTGCAGATTATAGCGCTTGGGCTGAAGGAGACCCTCCGGAGTCTGTACACACCCCCAGTGAGCGCAAGTACCTATTGAGTGCGACTGTCGAGTACTGAGTGACTGGGAGGCATGAGTGATTGTGAGGTAAGAGTGATGGTGAGGTATGCCCGAGTGGCACGAGTGACTGTGAGGTTTGGCCGAGGGGCTGTATATGAGTGATGTTTTTCCCGATGGGCTGTTTATGATCTCATCATTTTTGCTCACCTTCGCATTTTTCCTCTGTTTGAAAACTGTTGACAAATATCTTTAAATGATTTTTACTGGAACTGGGTTTAAACGAGATATTTTGATTCAAACCCGGATTTTAAAAGCATGTGGTATTTTACTGAGATTTCCTGATATGAACGTTATATGCTTTATTGCTCGTCACTACTACTCAGGTTTTATTTATTGTTGTTACTTACTAAATTGGCGTACTCACGTTACTCCCTGCACCTTGTGTGCAGATCTAGGTGTAGTTGGACACGGTAGAGGTTGTTGATTATTTTGGCTGCAGATTTTCTCGGAGATAGCAAGGTAGCTTCTTGGAGACCGCAGCCCCTGCTCTTCTCCCTCTTATCTTCCTCTAGTTGTATTTAGCTATTTTCCAGGTTAAGTTAGCCTTGGTATTGTTAGATAGATTGTAGTAAATGCTCATGACTAGTGACACCCCGATGTCAGGCTTTTCCTTCGCACTTTTGTTTTGATTTGAACTCCTTTGCGAAGGTTTTTATGTTAAATAGCACTGAAAATATCTTTGAAATGAAAATATCATTTTGTTTTGGAAATGAGTCGGCTTACCTAGTTCCACGATAGGTGCCATCACGACAGGGATTTGTTTGAGTCGTGAAAGATTGGTATCAGAGCCTAGGTTACATAGGTCTCACGAGTCATGAGCGAGTTTAGTAGAGTCTTGCGAATCGGTACAGAGACGTCTGTACTTATCTTCGACTACAGAACCCTTAGGAAAATTTCACTTTCTTGTATTCTATCGTGCGAAATTGATTCAGCTTGAAACATAACTCTTTGAATTCCTTCCACGCATCCGTATGTGCACATGAGCACTCGGTATCAGTTGTGCATCACCGGCTTGTGATTCTATGAACGAGGTTCGAGATTTATATTATGTGTTTTGGTGATGGGCTAGTTTGGAGGACTTGAGGCCAGGTTTAAACTGTAGTTTTGGCTCGGTAGTTTCAGTTGTAACCTGTACATTTGGACTCATATGTCCGGCAATGCCCCTACGAGTGGAATTTGTGGCTCGATGAGCGGTAGAATGGCTTTGTGATGAGTGTGATGTAACTGCGGGATGTGTTAAGTTGATTTGAATGTGACGAAAAGTGTTTCCTTGAAATGTAAAGGAAGGCCATTGGGCGCTTGATTTTTGTTTTGATGTGACATACGGTCTCGAGTGTGAATGTTTTGAAGGATATTTCACGTTGTTAAATTTTGGGGCAAATTAAATTCTCATGTCTTGTCAATAAGTTTGGACTCAAGAAGAGTAAGTGATTGTGGTTGCGAATGGGTATTTTTGATGTTGATGGCTCGAGAAAGATGATCTTCGAAGAGACTTAGAGTCGGTAACATTTTATTGGTTCAGGTGCAACAGAGATACATTTCGATTTGATGCAGCAGTTGGGTAGCAAAGTATGAGGGAAGACATGACGGGAAGTGTTTCGCGGTGGTTGAAGTACTAGCAGGTCAAGTAGGAGAAGTAGAGGTTGAGAAGTTTCCTAAAGGAGATGATTTAACCGAAGTAAGAGTGGCAAATTAGCATATGAATTCAGTAGTATGGTAGTCGTGCGCCTTGAGAAAGTGTAGAATGGTTTGGAATCGTGTTAGTATGTGAATCGGCATACAGACTCTATTTGGAGTGATGATTAGTGTACAAAGGAAAATTGAATATAGTAGAAAGGAGTGTGTTTGAAATGAATAGAGGCGTGAAGATCTGATTATTGTGTCAGGTGCAATATGACTTGAGTTCGGAAGGTATTGTTGACGTACAATTGATGTCAATAGGGAAAGTGCAGACTTATACAAATGGTGGGCGAGTATGAACTCAGGAGAATTTACGGATTTAGTGATCGTTGCACTCAGTGCGGTGTCATTGGAAGATGCCGGTAAGGAATTCCACATGTGAGTTATCTCCTGTGTGCAGCTAGCGGTGGCGTGAGGTTGATGAAGCTTTTGCGAGGAATATTACTTGCTACCCTGTAGGAGGTCGCGTGTGTGATTTTGGTTGGAGATTCAGAATGTTCATGAAAGGCTTAATAAAAGACTTCGAGAAGTCTGGCAGGTTAACAGTATGAGAACTTGGTAATTGAGAAGGAGAAATCCTCACGAGTTCTAATTTTATATAATCGCAGCTTAAGGCAAAGTGGGGGAGTCTTCTATCGACGAGTTGATTGCACGGTTATGGGTCGTATTAGTTTCGGTTTGGGGTATACCGGTGAATCAGTTATGACTTGCAGAGGTCGAGATCGAGGATGACTCGGGTAAAGGGATTTATGGACACAAGTTGTATTACACTCTATGGTTATAGGAGGACCATAAAATAATTGAGTGGTTATTCACAGAGAATGTAGTGTACATGGAGCGGGAATTTTCTCGGTTGCGTAGGAGTGTGGGTTACTCTTTAGTTCCTTAGGTGTTGGTGTGCTAATGGGGCACATGTAGTTCGGTCCGCTTGGTCGGTTAATTCGAGATTTGAGTAGACTGGATGACTCTCGCGAATGGTTCCAATAGATTCTAGATTTATAAATATGGCTAGAAAACCGGGAGTTGCATTGAACGGTGTTGAGACTCGTGGCATCTTATATCATTGTGAATTATGCATTTCAGTATTAAGAAGGTGAAGGAAACAGTTTTTGGTTCACATAAAGTCTCTTCGGAGTAAGCATTTTTGGTTCTGGAACCTTTGGAATACATAAAAAGGGAATTCGGTGGCTTATAAGCCTTAGGGCGGCGTGATTCTATGCTAGAGTTCGTGGGGTAAGTTTTAGTTAAGGATAATAGTGTTCTAACAAGGAAACAGAAGCAATTTGAAGGCAATTTAGAAAGAACTTGGAGAAATAGGACAACTTGGTTATGTGCGAATAGATTTCAAAGTGTTCATGATGGGTTCTACCATAGTTTAAACCAGATATTTTCTACCGATGTACGAAACATGTTGTCTGTTATGATTTACTCCTAGAAAGAAGCAATAAAGAGGTTTATGACTAATAAGGTATGTAATTTGCTAGTGACTCAGAGTTGATAATGGGATTCTTATGCTTGTCACATGATGGCATAATAGATGTGGTGTGTTGTGCGGGAATAGGATTTACATGTACAAGGTCACAGTTCAGTTTTGTAGGGAAGGACATAAATTCTTAGGTAGCATGAACGGTTTCCGATGACCAGGTAAATGATATTACTATCTGGTATAGCTTGATGAGAGTGTACATTTCATAAGAGGCAGTGTGTTTTGATTTATGGGTACTTTGCTGGTATTGTGGCACTCTCCTGGTTGATCGACTATTGATATTCAAATTTTTGCCAGGTGGCACGAAAGAATTTTTAAAGTATTTCTCGTGGGATGATTGTGTATGAGAGAAGTGTTAGGCATTCGGGCGGTGGAGGTGTAATCAAATATGGTGAGTCATGTGTTCCATGGAATTGGAGATTGGGAGCTCTCAGGAGCAGATTGTTTCATGGTTGTGGACTGTGAAGTTGTGGTCGGAGCTAGCCAGATGATAGAATGTGTTATGATTCCGTCATTGTGGACTTTCGGAGGTTGTTTATCTATTGGTTGCTGACCATAGTTGATTTGGGGCCCATTGGTAGGCCCAATTAGGATGTGTATTTTACACTAAGCCAGATTGATTGGCTCCATACTGCTATTGTTGAAGGATGTGCCATTCGGTTGATGTGAAGCTTATTCGTGTTCTGAAATGATCTGTGAGTTGCTCTTCTATGCTACGAGGAGTTGTGATTCGTTAGTTATATGCACATATGGTGCGGTTCTATTGTTGCCTTATAGCGGAATTCGAGCGAGAATAGTATTGGATATTGCTTGGTTGATGATGTATTGGTTATGTTTTTTTGGGTTTTATATGGCATGGTGTTGTTTGCTTCTCCGTGGTTATGGTAATGCACTTAGGGTACTTGATGTCGAATTGCGCATGGTTATTGGTTTTAGCAGGGTGGCTTGAGGAGTTTCATATGGACCAGTATTTGGATAGGGTCGCGTGTTGCAGCAGAGTTATGTGGAAATATGATCCCTCATGTAAGATTCGTATGTTATGGTTCTGCGGTGTGTGATGGGTTCTTAGCATTGCGTTGGGGTGGTACTCGTCGAGCTTGCAAAACGGTTCTCTTGTTTGGGTCATTGTTAAGATTGGGTACATTTGGAATGTTGCTATCTGGTGCACGAATTGCACGGGTTATGGCTTTAGATTGTATTGATGTGTCATGTCACTAGAGTGGTCGTATTTGATGAGACGAGGTCATTGGGCCTAGAATGGATGCTATCAGATTTGATTGTGGTATAATTGGGAGGATAATATCGGAAGTCGGCTTTGAAATTGGCTATAGTTCTTGTAGAAGGAACGGGAGCTCCATGACCTGTTTTTCTAATGAATGGTTATGAATTCGGTGTGTTTCTTTCATCATCGGCATTGTACGAAGGTTTTAGATCGAGGTTTTGTCTGATATGAGGTTTATTACCAACACTGGGCTGATTTGAGTCGATACTGTGATTTAAAATCATTGCTTCGAGCATTCGAGCTATGCGGTATTTGAATTTGAGTATTTGAGTTATGGTTACGGCTTTTGGTACAGCTTGTTCAGACTTATACGGTATGTAGATGCAGACCTCTAATCTTATAGGAAATTTTGGATGTTGGAAATTTGATTCGAAGGCTTGTAGGCTAGGTTGAATTGAGAAATTTCAGTTATGCTGTGCTATCAGACCTATATGGGATAGGATGACGTGGGATCACCCCCAGGTATGTGCATGGGAAAGTTGCACATCTATTTCTTGGCTTTTGGAACAACTCTCGGCACGTTCGAGGACGAACGTATGTTTAACTGGGGGAGGATGTAACGACCCGGCCGGTCGTTTCGGGAGTTATAGCCCCATTTCCCCCATTTCTATTTCCTTTATGCTCTTAAGTTATATTATGATATACCGGGTTAGTTGGTTTGGGCCCGGAGTGATTTCGGAGTGGAATGAGACACTTAGTCTCTTATTTAGAACCTTAAGTTGGAAAAGTGAACCGGATTTTGACCTATGTGTAAACGATCTCAGATTTGAATTATGATGATTCTGTTAGCTCCGTAGGTAATTTTGGACTTAGGAGTGTGTCCGGAATGTGATTTGGAGGTCCGTGATAGAATTAGGCTTGAATTGGCGAAATTGGAAATTTGACGATTTCGGTCGGCAATAGAAAATTTGATATTGGGATCGGAATGAAATTTTGGAAGTCGGAGTAGGTTCGTAGTGTCATTTTTTATGTGTGTGCAAAATTTGAGGTCAATCGGACGTAATTCGGTTGGTTTCAGCATCAGTTGCCGAATTTGGAAATTTAGAAGTTCTTAGGCTTGAATCCGAGGGTAATTTGATGATTTGATGTTGTTTTGAGTGATTCGAAGGTTCGACTAAGTTTTTATGTTGATATATGACTTGTTGATATTTTTGGTTGAGGTCCCGAGGGCCTTGGGGTGATTCCGGGTGGTTAACGGATTTATCGAAGTTGGAAAATGCAGCTGAAGATGCTGCTACTGCTATTTTCGCACCTGCGGAAGAAAGAGTCACAAGTGCAAGGCCGCTGGTGCATTTGGGGAAATCGCAGATGCGGAAATGGAAGGCCAAGGCTGGGAACGCAGGTGCAAAGAATTTGCTGCATCTGCGTACCCGCAGGTGCGAGGCCTTGAGCGCAGATGCGGAACATGGGGTCGCATGTGCGGAATTGAGGGCTTAGGTGGTTCTCGCAGGTGTGAGGATTCGACCGCAGGTGCGGTTCCGCAGGAGCGTACATATGGCCGCAGGTGCGACTGAGCTGGGCAGAAAAGCCCCAGCTCGTGTGTTTTGTCTTCATTTTCCATTTTTGGATTTGAGAAACTCGGGAAAGAGGTGAGTTTTCGAAGGTTTTCAAGGTGCAACGTTGGGGTAAGTGATTCTAACCCATAATGGTATAATTTTCGTGAATTTATGGCCTTGTTCATCATTAATTAGTAGGATTTTGGAGTGGAAGTAAGGGGTTAGGGCTTGGAATTTTTAAGAGTTTAATTTAAGGATTTGAATGAACAAACGATGTCGGATTTTGATGAATTTGGTATGGTTAGATTCGTGAGTGAATGAGATTTCTAGTTTTGTATATTTTGTTGGATTTCGAGACGTGAGCCCAGAAGCCGGGTTTGAGCCAATTTCGGGTTTTGGTCTAATTTTGTAGCTTTTTCATTGAAATTCATTCCATTAGTGTATATTGATGGTATTGTACTTATTATGAATAGATCTGGAGCATTTGGAGGCCGAGTCCAGAGGAAAGAGCATTGCGGGGTAGAGATTTGACCGGTTTGAGGTAAGTAACGATTGTTAATCTAGTCCTGAGGGTACAAAACCCCGAATTTTGTATCATTCTACTATTTTTAGTGACACACATGCTAGGTGACGGGCGTGTGGGCGTGCACTGTTGGGGATTGTGACTTGGTCCGTCCCGTAGCAACTGTAAAGTTGCATACTTTGTTGAAACTATATTATACTTATGTGTTTTAGAAAGAGTTTCTATAAATTGGGTTGAATGTCATATTTGGGCCTTGCGCCAGTGTTGTTTGGACCCTTAGGGGTTCTTTTCTTACTATCCTCTCATTGTTTTCGATTGAAAAATCTATACTCAGTCATGTTTATACTTGTTTACCGCATAACTCAGTTTTATAACTCTATTTTGATGCATATAAATATTTTGGGCCGAATGCCCTGTTTTACTGAAATGGCCGAGGGGCTTGAGAGGTTTATGACTGAGTAAGGCCGAAGGCCTGATTTGTGAGGATATTTATGGGATCAGGCTACATGCCGCAGCATGTTGATATTGACCGAGGGCCTGATTGTGAGGATGAGTGTGGATTGGGGCTGACCGCATGCAACATACTTTATTATTATAGCACGTGAGTTGTCCGTGCAGCACGTGAGATGTTCGTGCAAATTATAGCGCTTGGGCTGAAGGAGCCCCTCCGGAGTCTGTACACACCCCAGTGAGCGCAAGTACCTACTGAGTGCGACTGCCGAGTGCTGAGTGACTGGGAGGCATGAGTGATTGTGAGGTATGCCCGTGTGGCAAGAGTGATGGTGAGGTATGCCCGAGTGGCACGAGTCATTGTGAGGTTTGTCCGAGGGGCTGTATATGAGTGATGTTTTGCCCGAGGTGCTGTTTATGATCTCATCATTTTTTTTCACCTTTGCATTTTTCCTCTGTTTGAAAACTGTTGGAAAATATCTTTAAATGATTTTTTCTGGATCTGGGTTTAAACGAGATATTTTGATTCAAACCCTGATTTTAAAAGCATGTGGTATTTTACTGAGATTTCCTGATATGAACGTTATATCCTCTATTGCTCGTCACTACTACTCAGTCTTTATTTATTGTTGTTACTTACTGAGTTGGCGTACTCACGTTACTCCCTGCACCTTGTGTGCATATCCAGGTGTAGCTGGACATGGTAGCGGTTGCTGATTATTTTGGTTGCAGATTTTCTCGGGGATAGCAAGGTAGCTTCTTGGAGACCGCAACCCCTGCTCTTCTCCCTCTTATCTTCCTCTAGTTGTATTTAGCTATTTTCCAGGCTGAGTTAGCCTTGATATTGTTAGACATATTGTAGTAGATGCTCATGACTAGGGACATTCCGATGTCGGGCTTTTCCTTCCGCACTTGTGTTTTGATTTGAACTCCTTTGCGAAGGTTTTTATGTTAAATAGCACTGAAATTATCTTTGAAATGAAAATATCGATTTGTTTTGGAAATGAGTCGACTTGCCTAGTTTCACGATAGGCGCCATCACGATAGGGGTGTTTTTGGGTCGTGACAAAAACTTGTCGACAACAGATTCAACAAGTTTGTGATTACGTGAAGAGACCATAGAATTATAAACATATAGAACCCTATCGGTATGTCAAACACAACCAAATTCTAGTGAAATTTCTCAACAATGTTTATGGGCTCAATCACAAAATCAATTTTGTCCCATGCAACATTTGCAAGTAATCGATACCCCAATATGTATTATGATCAACGGCCTGGGGTTTGACAACAACAAGCTTCCTATCGGCAGGGGCATTCATGTACCTCTCATAAATTTATTCTATTCTAGTCTTGAACATACAGTCAGTGGTTGTAAATCAAGTTCTGTTTTCAGGACCATACTTTCCTCTCTTCCTCAATTAGTATAAAATAACATCAATGTACTGCAAAAAAATAAATTACATAATTTCTCACTACATCAGACAATTTAACTACAAATTTTAAACAAAATATCTACAGAAATCTAAAAGAACTTAAAACTACTGTATAAAATCTGTCCTTTTTATGAACTTTCTCCATTCCAAGATCAAACCACGGGTTGAACAGTTTATCTTTTACAGTATAAGGCGCATTCTTCCTATCTAAAGACATAGAAAATCCTATTAAAAATGTTGTTGCAAATGGAAATTCATAAATTTTATGCCCTCGATAATATGAAAAAAGTGTAGAATATAACCTCTTTGAAATCGTGTTGATATCTAAATATAACCACTTATTTAATTCTTCCAACAAATCAGGATCAACATTCTCGCCAATAACCCCAGTAAATGGATGCTTGATGTTGAAAATTGGGGGTGGTCCAACAAAACTGCTTACACCGGAACTGAAATAAGGGAGAAAGGGGGATCTGGCATGCTTTCTAGGAAGCCCTATTCTTCCTTGCTGTATATGGGTTGTTTTATCTTCATTAACCTCGTCGAACTTAACTATCTGTGAGAAATTCTTGAGCATCTCAAAATCATCAAGTGTTATTTCCCTTTTTCCAGACTTGGAATCACTGTTCGAGTCAACTACATTGATGAAGTCGACTGGTTCACCTACAACGTTAAAAACAAAAGAATAACATTGTATGTTGCTTGCAGCAGATATGTTGAAAAATTGTAAATTATATAAAAGCTGTTATTTGTTTCTACAATTATCATGTAATAATTAATACCACTAAAATCTTCGTTGCAATCCTCTCCTTGATGGGAAATATTTGCTTCCTGAATTGGAGAGTGCAAAGGCATATTCTCCTTCTCTTCATTGAAATGCTCTCCTTATATGGCAACATTTGCATCCTGATTTGGAGAGTGCACATGCATAGTTTCCTTCTCCGTGATAACAAATGTATACAATAAAAGAGAATTGTAGCTAATTTGTTCTAACAGAAATAAAATATTAAAAATTATAATTAAGTTATAGTTAATTTGTTGAAATAATGTCATGTAGCTGAAATGTAATATGTATTGTGAAATAAGTAGAAAAAAAATATTAAATCATACCTACAGTTTCTTTCTTGAATGCCTCTTGAAATTGGGAAGATAAGTCAACACCTATCAGATATGATACATGAACATTCTCCTCTTTTTGAATGTCAACATTTGTCCTGTATCTATAACAACAAGTGGAAATATAATGTAGATTATTTGTTGATAATTTAGTAATATGTTTAACCTATGTAATATATGACATCAAATTATGTTAAAATTGTTCAAATATATGTTTTAGTGATGCTGTCCAACACTTGTTTAGCACTACTACCATGATACTGCTGTGTGTTCTTTGCTTTGTAATGCTCATCATTTTTTTTAGAACTGCCACTAAATTGCAAGCAGAATTTCAGATGTTATATGCTTTAGGAATGCTAATATAAACATAAACAGGGTAAACATATTTTTCCAAAATGACTATATTTTAAATAAAACCTTAGCGTCGATGTTAGTATCTTGTAACTATTAATTACCTGTAACACAGTCTTGATGAAATAAGTGAATAGCTCTCGAATGCTACCTAGTTCTTCAAAAACCTAGTAAACCAAAAAAGCTTAGAATGTATCTGACAATAAGAGGCTTACATATATACAAATAAGCCTAAAAATCAAGAATTAGATATACCTTTTTCTTGAACAATCCAAGGTCTGAACCGACCTAAGGATAAAAATAAAAAGAGTTAAAAAAATATTTGTCATAACATAAATTACAGAAACCAGCTAGGAATATCACAAGTTGATACCTTATCAACATCTTTTCTTAAATTTTTTTAGTTGTTGCAAAATTGCTGATTTGTCATCTATTCCCATTGACTGCTTAGTGCCAGATAAAGATGGAGCATCTCTCGGATGCTCGGCCTGCGTTTCAGCTTCTTCAACCATATAGTCAACTTTGTCTGGCAAAGTCATTCTAGATAGCTCTTTTGGGCCTTCAATCATGTTGGTGAACTGAGTGAAAGAAAAATATGAGGGAGTTAATCAACATACGTATATAATTTGTAGTTATATTATCTGTACCATAAACATGTAGAATTATTGTGTTAAGTATGTTAATATTTTGAGTTACCATTAACATATGTGAAAAAATTTACCTTGATCCATGATGGTTTGATCATCATCTCTTCCAATTCAGAAATCAATATCTTGTCCTGTCATGACCCAAAATTTGCATGTCGTGATGACGCCTATATTAATACTAGGCAAGCCGACAACCTCAATAAGCCACAATTTCTTTTAGGTTTGAAAACATAATATATAAATTTAATAGAAAATCCCACATACTGATATAAAATACATTCTCAAAGCCCAATGTCACTGAGTACACGAGCATCTAAATAATAAAGTCTGACTGATAAGAATACTGTCTAAAAAATATAGAACAACACAATAACTGAAGGGAAGAGATACAAGGTCTACGATCGCCAAGCAGCTACCTTGATAGTATCCAACAGATAAATCACCAAGTCTAGAAACCGCCATATCCGGGAGCACCTGGATCTGCACACGAAGTGCAGACTGTAGTATAAGTACAACCAACTCAATAAGTAACAAGACTAACCTCTAGGCTGAAAATAGTGATGAGCTTAGCAGGTATAGTCTAGTACAGAAATAACAGTACAGAAATATAGGCATGCTTTCCAATTCAACAGTTATACTAAGTACAAAAAAAATAGATAAAATCTGCATGATATGAGGAATATAACATCTCTATATCTACATGCCAAAGTATATGTTGTATGTTATGTACCACAATGGAAACCTCGTGTACTCACACTCTTAGAATACTCAATCACTCAGTACTGTATATGGCTAATCCAGCCCAGGGAAGATCCATCCCATATATATATACATCAACTGACAGTCAGTCACTCAGTATTGTATAAGGCCAATCCAGCCCAAGGGAAGATCCATCCCCAAATATAAATGATTCGGACAAGATCCGCGTCCAGGAAAAATCCACCCCTTAATATAAATGATTTGGGCAAGATCCGTGCCGAGAAAAAATTCATCCCTCAATATAAATGCTTCAGGTAAGATCCATCTCCAGGGAAGATTCATCCCTCAATATATATATATATATATGGCAAGATCCATGCCCAGGGAAGATTCATCCCTCAATTATATATATATATATATATATATATATATATATATATATATATATATATATGGGATATGCCCAGGGATGATCCATCCCAGATATATATATCAACTGCGCTCACTGTGGGGGTGCAGACTCCGGATGGGCTCCTTCAGCCTAAGCGCTATAATAGCCAAATCCAAGCATAAATAAATATCACTCAGAATCTCAAGTCCCTCGGGCTCTCAATGACACGAAAATCAACCCGACATAATGATATGATGTATCAATAAATGACTGAGTACAAAATCATATTTTAAATAAATAGTGCAACAACAATACGACCCATGTGGGTCCTAAAATATATTAGTGTGTAGCCTAAACATGATCTTTAATATGAGTCTCAGCTCAATTTCTCTAACACGTGGAGGATATGCGGATAATGACATTTATTTAATTATGCAACTCAACTGAATCAATTAAAATCAATTAAGTCACAATTCCTATGATGCACGCCCACACGCCCATCACCTAGCATGTGCATCATCTTCAAACAATTCATACAACACGTACTTCAAGGATTCATACCCTTAAAACCAAATTTAGAAGTGTTACTTACCTCAATCCGAGCAATTATTTACTCCGCTATATCTTTGCCTCATGAATTGGCATCCAAAAGCCCCGTATCTATTCACAATTAGCCTGATTCAATCAAAACAAATTATTGGAATTAATTCCATATGAAAATACTAATTTTCCAACAAAATCTGAAATTTACTCAAAAATCGCCAATGGGGCCCACGTCTCGGAACCGGACAAAAGTTTAAAAATACGAAACCCCATTCAACCACGAGTCTAACCATACCAATTTTACCAAATTCCGACATTAACTCGACCCTCAAATCTTAAAATTAAACCAAGAGGTTTTCTAAAATTTTCAACTTAATTCACCCATTAAATGTTAAAAATAACCATGGATTCGGGTAATTTGACAAAAATTGAGTTAAGAACACTTACCCCGTTATTTTCCTTAAACATCTCCCGAAAATCGCCTCTTCCCAAGCTCCAATTCGTCAAATATCTGCTGCCCTAATTTCTTCTTCGTGAACGCGAGATCCTACTCGCGAACGCGATGGTTAACGACCTCAGGCCTTCGCGAATGAGAAGCCTCTCACGCGAATGCGTAGGCCAACACGTTTGGTCCAACCCCAGCTCCCTCTCTTCTTCGATGACGCGATAACCCTCTCGCGTTCGCGATGCACAACCCTTCGCGAACGCGAAGAGAAAATCTTGCTTGACCCTCAGTTCCTCTTCGCATACGAGAGACCCCTCTCGCGAACGCGATGAAGGAAACCAATTAGTGCATCAGAAAAATTCCTGCAAACTCCAAGTCCAAAAATTGATCCGTTAACCCTCCGAAACTCACTCGAGGCCCCCGTGACCTCAACCAAATACACCAACAAGTCCTAAAACATCATATGAACTTAGTCGAAACCTCAAATCATATCAAACAATGCTAAAACCATGAATCATACCCCAATTCAAGCTTAATGAAACTAAAAAAATTCTAACTTCTACATTCCACGCCGAAACCTATCAAATCAAGTCCGATTGACCTCAAATTTTGCATACAAGTCATAAATGACATAACAAACCTATTAAAATTTTCAGAACTAGATTCTGACCCTGATATCAAAAAGTCAACTCCCCGGTCAAACTTCCAAACTTAAATTTCTATTTTATCCATTTCAAGCCTAATTTAACTACGGACTTCCAAATAATTTTTCGGACACGATCCTAAGTCCAAAATCAACATACAGAGCTATTGGAATCATTAAAATTCTATTTCGGGGTCATTTACACATATTTCATCATCCGGTCAATTATTTCAACTTAAGCTTTCATCCTTGAGACTAAGTGTTCCAATTTCATTCCAAAACCTCACCGAACCCGAACCAATTACCCCGGAAAGTTACATAACAATTGTAAAGCATATATTGAGTAGTAAATGGGGGAACGCGGCTGAAATACCTAAAACGACAGGTCGGGTCGTTACATTCTCCCCCACTTAAACATACGTTAGCCCTCGAACGTGCCAAGAGTTATTTCCAAACAATCACATCACTATTCCATCTTATACCTCGCACATACTCGGGGGTAATCCCATGCCACCTTATTCCATATAGGCCGGACAATACCACGTGATCGATCATTACTTCAACTTTAATCCATAAACCTTAGGATTCAATTTCCAACATTCAGAATTTCTTTTCAAGACCCGAATCTCACATCTGCACACTGTATGAGTCTGAACAAGTTGTACCAATCCATAACCATAACCCCATATATAATCACGTAACATACTACACAACTCACATGCTCGCAGCACCATTCCCGATCATAGTAACTAATCCAAACTAACCCGGTACTAGTATTAAATCCCATATCAAGCCAAACCTCATTCTAAAACCCCGTGACCTCAACCAAATACACCAACAAGTCCTAAAACATCATATGAACTTAGTCGAAACCTCAAATCATATCAAACAATGCTAAAACCATGAATCATACCCCAATTCAAGCTTAATGAAACTAAAAAAATTCTAACTTCTACATTTGATGCCGAAACCTATCAAATCAAGTCCGATTGACCTCAAATTTTGCATACAAGTCATAAATGACATAACAAACCTATTAAAATTTTCAGAACTAGATTCTGACCCTGATATCAAAAAGTCAACTCCCCGGTCAAACTTCCAAACTTAAATTTCTATTTTATCCATTTCAAGCCTAATTTAACTACGGACTTCCAAATAATTTTTCGGACACGATCCTAAGTCCAAAATCAACATACAGAGCTATTGGAATCATTAAAATTCTATTTCGGGGTCGTTTACACATATTTCATCATCCGGTCAATTATTTCAACTTAAGCTTTCATCCTTGAGACTAAGTGTTCCAATTTCATTCCAAAACCTCACCGGACCCGAACCAATTACCCCGAAAAGTTACATAACAATTGTAAAGCATATATTGAGTAGTAAATGGGGGAACGCGACTGAAATACCTAAAATGACCGGTCGGGTCGTTACATTCTCCCCCACTTAAACATACGTTCGCCCTCGAACGTGCCAAGAGTTGTTTCCAAACAATCACATCACTATTCCATCTTATACCTCGCACATACTCGGGGGTGATCCCATGCCACCTTATTCCATATAGGCCGGACAATACCACGTGATCGATCATTACTTCAACTTTAATCCATAAACCTTGGAATTCAATTTCCAACATTCAGAATTTCTTTTCAAGACCCGAATCTCACATCTGCACACTGTATGAGTCTGAACAAGTTGTACCAATCCATAACCATAACCCCATATATAATCACGTAACATACTACACAACTCACATGCTCGCAGCACCATTCCCGATCACAGTAACTAATCCAAACTAACCCGGTACTAGTATTAAATCCCATATCAAGCCAAACCTCATTCTAAAACCTTCGTACATTGCTAATATTAAAAGAAAACGTGGAATCTCATAACCACTCATTAGATCAACAAGTCATGGAGCTCTCTCACCCCAACCCGAACCATAATCACTTTCTATGCTGACGTTCGATGTCATCCTACTAAATATACTGTAATCAAATCCGATAGTACACATTCTAGACCCAATGACCTTATATTATTAACCACAACTATCCCACAAACATGCCACACCTGCGCAATCCATGTACCCAATAATGGAAAATGTCTCAAAGAAAAGACCCGTCTTGCGAGTTCAACAAGCACCACCATAACTGCAATGCTATAAGCTCATTACATATAGTAGAACCAAGTCACACTAATTTAATAACAGTAACCAGCTCTCCTAGAGCTCACATTAACATCAACTGCATGGACAACTCACGTGTTATATTATCAATATATGGACCCGCACGGATAACTCACGTGCCAATAATATCAGTATATGGATCTGCACGGACACTCACATGCTAATAACATAATTCGCCTGGCATGGTCACAGGCCTCCAGTCCAAGCATATCATACAGGATCAATCAATTAAGTACACATATATATGATAAATGAAATAAAATTCACATACTCCTAGACTTATATAAATAACACGCCATAGAGTAGGCATGTGCAAAGTGTGCTATGACAACTTGAATCGGCAAGTTAACGCAGAAATAGAAATTACCAGGTTTACTCAGGGAATTAGCCTTTTTTTTGTAACCTCAAGTATAGCCCAGATAGTTCTCAACAAAGGTACGAATACGAGAAATGTTGTAACTTTATGCTTAACAGTCAACTCTAGGCATATCATTGCCTAGGCATTCTTTCGAGCACGAATAATTGCCCTGGTGCTCGCACATGGGCTCAAACCCCATACATATGCGCACTCATAGCGCGTAGCTATCATAAATAATTAACGCATCTAGTGCCTCCACTAAATTTAAATAAAACACTCGCCTCAAACAGGCCGCAACCTTGAAACAATATGCTTCGGAGAACTCCCAGTCTCCAAATTCATAGAATGACTAACACATTTTTCATACACGATCATCCCACGAGGAATACTTTCATAATTCTTCCGTGCCACATAGCAATAATTTGAATATCGGCAGCCTATCAACCCGGTGAGTACCGCAATAACAATAAACATCCGTAAATCAAAACACAATGCACCTTTTGAAATGTGGACCCCTCTCTAGGATTACCGAACAGTTATAACATTCATCTTAATATATAAAACTGACCATTTTGTCCAAAATTCATGACCTTCCCTTCAAGAATGAATTGCCTCATTGTACATGTAAATCTTAATCCCGCACAACACACCTTATATATCATGCCATCATGTGACAAGCACAAGAATCTCATTATCAACTTTGAGTGACCAGCAATTTACGTACCCGGTTAGTTAAAAACCATCCTCTTACTCTCACACAGGAGGAAATCACAATACACAACATGTTCCTCACGCCCATAGGACATATCCGGCTCAAACCATGGTAGAAACCATTAAGGATACTTTGAAATCCATTTACACACAACCAAGCTATTAGGCTGAATTCCTCTAACTTCATCAAGCCACGCAAGTCAACAAATCCAACAATATTGCCACCAAAACATCTGTAAAGCCTCACCACATCAAAGGTACCCAAAGATCTGACCATACCATTACCAAACTGGTCCAGTGTCACGACCCGATATTCTCACTTTCGGGACCGTGATGGCGCCTAATATTTTACTTGCTAGGCAAGCCAACGTTAGAATAATATTATTCATTTTAAAATAATTTTAAATTAATAAATAACAAATAAATAAATGCGGAAGTAAAGTCTGAAATGTAGTGAATAATCCATAATAATAGTGATGTCTAAATACCAACCCAGAATTGGAGTCACAAGTGCACAAACTTCTAGAATGATACAAATAAAGGTCTGAATAAAATAAAGCCTTCAAAAAGCAAACACACAGCTAAAGTAAAGTACACGAGGACTTCAGAACTCCGGACGCTGTGCAGTTATACCTCAAGTCTCCTATGAGTAGCTGAAATCCGAGCAAGTCTATGGTACGCCACTGGGACCAACTCTAATCTGCACAAGAAATGCAGAGTGTCGTATAAGTACAACCAACCCCATGTACTTAGTAAGTGCCGAGCCTAACCTCGACGAAATAGTGATGAGGCTAAGGCGGGTCACTTACATTAACCTGTACACAATAATAGTAATAATAACAATAATAATAACGGGAATATTAGTAAAACTAGTAAATAATATTAATAACTAAAATCAACTTAGCAGTCACAATCCCTCAACTTGTTTCTATTGCGGCGTGCAACCCGTTCCCCCAATATAAATTTTAAACAATTCTGTTGCGGCGTGCAATCCGATCCCCCAATATAGACTTTTAAATAAGTATGTTGCGGTGTGCAATCCGATCCGCCAATATAGACTTTTAAATAAGTCTGTTGCAGCGTACAATCCGATCCCCCCAATATAGATTTACTTTTATTTTCGTTGCGGCGTGCAACCCGATCCCCCAATATATTTTAATAACTCATAAATATAATAAAAATTACTCCAATAAATACCACGTCAAATGAGAAACCATTAAGCATCAAGACACACAATAATTATAATTTATTTATGAACAAACAATGACAATTAGCAATTAATTGTGGAAATCATGGAGAAAATAGGCAGTTTAGTATTTAGTATGCTAAATGTCAAGTAGCAATTAAGACACATAAGTCAAATAAGCATGTAACAATTATTGCAGGAATTCAAGAATTAATATTTGACAAGGAATATGAGTGAAACAATTAATATAATAATTCATTCATGATTTAAAACGATTTATGATTTTTCAAGTAATTATGCAAATAATTAATTTGACTACGTATAGACACTCGTCACCTTGCCTATACGTGATTCACATGCATCTCACATAACAAATAATTTAAGGGTTCTATTTCCTCAAGTCAAGGTTAACCACGACACTTACCTCGCTTTGCAACCAAATTTCAAGAATCTAACAAACCTCGCGAATTCGTGTACGAAATCCTCAAATCTAGTCATAATCAATTCAATATACTCAATACAAATCGTAGTAATTAATTCCATATGAATTTATAAATTTTTCGGATAAAATCCGAAATTTATTTTAAAAATCAACAATGGGACTCATGTCTCGAATCCCAAAAAAACTCGTGAAATTTGAACACCTGTTCCGAAACGAGTTCAATCATAAAAAAATTATCGAATTCCGACATCGGATTGGCTTTCAAATCTTCATTTTACATTTTTGGAAGATTTTGTAAAAATCTGATTTTTCTTCCATAAATTCACTAATTCATGATGTAAATGAGTATGGAATCATAAAATATAATCAATATAGGATAAGGAACACTTACCCCAATGTTTTTCCATGAAAACGCCATAAAATCGTCTTACCCGAGCTTAAAATAAAAAATGGTGGAAAATGGGTCGAAATCCCATTTCCAGAACTTAAGTTCTGTTGCCCAGAATTTTATTCATCGAGATCGCGGATATTCGTTCGCGATCGCATAGAACAACTTTTGCCCAGGTCCATTTTACTCTTCGTGATCGTGGGAATGGCTTCGCAATCGTGAAGCACAATTTGCACAGGCTGCCAATTTCCACTACGCGAACGCGACATCCCATACGCGAATGCAAAGCATAACCCCGTAGACCTACACGATCGCGGACCGTTTCATGCGAACGCGGAGAACAAATTTGAGTGCCCCAGCTTCTGCCTCCTTTCCTCTTTGCGAACGCGAGGCTTCGATCGCGAATGCGAAGCTTTGCACTTTGAACCTTCGGGAACGCGTACCCTCGATCGCAAACGCGAAGCACAAAATGTTCCAGTCCAACTTTCCTCTTCGCGATCGCAGGAATGGCTTCACGATCGCAAAGCACAATGCACTATATGACAGCAGAAGCTAAAAACCAGATTTTTCTCAAAGTTCAAATGGTCTGTAAGCTATGCGAAACTCACCCGAGCCCTCGGGGCTCCAAACCAAACATGCACACTAGTCAGAAAACCTCATACAAACTAGTTCACGCGATCAAAACACCAATTTAACACCTAAAATTATGAATCAGACACCAAATCAAATAAAATTTTTAAGAAAACTTTAAAACTTCTATTTTCATAACCGAACGTCCGAATCACGTCAAATCAACTCCGTTTATCACCAAATTTGACAGACAAGTCATAAATGATATAACAGACCTATGAAAATTTTCAGAACTCGAATCTGACCCTGATATCAATAAAAGTCAATTTGTAGTCAAACTATAAAATCTTTAAGCCTGGCTTCTAGTTTTCGCCAACTAGCGATAATTCAAGTTAGGGACCTCCAAATTAAATTTTGGGCATACGCCCAAGTCCCAAATCACGATACGGACCTACTGGAACTGTCAAAATACTGATCCGAGTCTGTTTACTCAAAATATTGATCAAAGTCAACTCAATTGAGTTTTAAGGCTCAATTTCATATTTTAATCAATTTTTCATATAAAAACTTTCCAAAAAATTATACGGACTGCGCACGTAAGTTGAGGAATGATGAATAGTGCTTTTCAATGTCTTAGAACACTGAATTAACAATTAAATTTAAAGATGACCTTTTGGGTCATCACATTTTCCACCTCCAAAACAAACGTTCGTCCTCGAACGGAGTTAGAAAAAGTACCTGAGCTAGTGAAAAGGTGTAGATATTTACTCCGCATGTCCAACTCAGAATCCCAAGTAGATGCTTCTACCGGTTGACCTCTCCATTGCACCCGAACTGAAGGGTAACTCTTAGACCTCAACCGTCGGACTTGTTGTTCTAGAAAAGCTACCGACTCCTCTTCATAAGTCAAATCTTTGTCCAATTGGACTGAGCTGAAATCTAACACATAGAACGGATCACCATGATATTTTCGGAGCATAGACACATGGAACACCGGATGAACCGCTGATAAACTAGGTGGTAGTGAACGCTTGCCCTTCTTTCCGAACCTCATTACACCTTTCATAAATAACTCTTTTGCCTAGACTGAGCTGTGCGAAGTCGATCATAAATAACTTTGACTTTATCCAAGGTATCCTGTATCAAATCGGTACCTAAAAGCCGAGGCTCTCCCGATTCAAACAAGCCAACTGGCGAACGGTATCGTCTTACGTATAATGCCTCATATGGAGCAATCTGAATGCTCGACTGGTAGCTATTATTATAAGCAAAGTCCGCAAGTGGAAAGAACTGATCCCAAGAACCTCCAAAGTCTATAACACAAGCGCGAAGCATATCTTCCAATATCTAAATAGTGTGCTCTGACTGTCCGTCTGTCTGTGGATGAAATGTTGTACTCAACTCAACCCGCGTGCCTAACTCACACTGTACAACCCTCCAGAAGTGTGAGGTAAACTGTGTACCTCGATCTGAAATAATAGACTCGGGCACACCGTGAAGGCGAACAATCTCACGAATGTAAATTTCAGCTAACCGCTCTTACGAATAGGTAACTGCCACTGGAATGAAATGTGCTGACTTGGTCAACTTGTCCACAATGACCCAAACTGCATCGAATTTCTCTGAGTCCGTGGAAGCCCAACAACAAAATCCATAGTGATACGCTCCCACTTCCACTTAGGAATGTCTAACTTCTGAAGCAAACCACCAGGTCTCTGATGCTCGTACTTGACTTGTTGATAATTCATATACCGAGCTACAAATGCAACTATATCCTTCTTCATTCACCTCCACCAATAATGTTGCCATAAATCTTGATACAAAATGATAATAGCATAGTCTTTCAACAACTCCAACCATCTTCTCTGCCTCAAATTGAGATCCTTTTGTTTGAACAGATACTGAAGGCTACGATGATCAATAAATACCTCACATGAGACACCGTAGAGGTAATGCCTCCAAATCTTCAGCGCGTGAACAATGGCTGCCAATTCTAAGTCATGAACATGATAATTCTTCTCGTGAACTTTCAAATGTCGCAACGCATATGCAATCACCTTGCCATCTTGCATCAATACTGCACCAAGTCCAATGCGAGATGCATCATAATACACCATATAAGAACCCGAACCTGTGGGTAATACCAACACTGGCGCCGTAGTCAAAGCAGTCTTGAGCTTCTGAAAGCTCAACTCATACTCGTTTGACCATCTGAATGGGACACCTTTCTGGGTCAGTTTGGTCAATGGGCTTGCTATAGATGAAAACCCCTCCACGAACCAACGATAATAACCTGCCAAACCCAAGAAACTCCAGATCTTTGTAACTGAAGTAGGTCTAGGCCAATTCTGAACAACCTCAATCTTCTTAGGATCCACTTTTATGCCTTCTGCCGATACGACATGCCCCAAAAAGGCAAATGAGTTTAACCAAAACTCGCATTTTGAAAATTTAGCATATAACTGATTATTTTTTAAAGTCTGGAATCCAAATAAGGCTTGAATACTCGATTCATCAAATCCATAAATGCTGTTGGGGCATATGTCAACCCAAATGACATCACTAAGAATTCATAATGCCCATACCGAGTCCGAAAAGCTGTCTTAGGGACATCACATTCTCCAATCTTCAACTGATGGTAACCAGACCTCAAGTTGATCTTTGAAAACACTTTGGCACCCTGAAGTTGATCGAATAAGTCATCAATTCCTGGCAGTGGATACTTGTTCTTGATAGTAGCCTTGTTCAACTGCCGATAATCTATACACATTCTTATTGAACCGTCTTTCTTCTTTACAAATAATACTGGTGCACCCCAGGGCGAGGCACTAGGTCTAATGAACCCCTGATCGAGCAAGTCTTGTAACTGTTCCTTCAATTCTTTCAACTCTGACGGGGCCATACGGTATGGTGGGATAGAAATGGGTTGAGTGCCCGGAGCTAAATCAATACAGAAGGAAATATCTCTGTCGGGTGGCATCCCCGGCAAATCTACAGGAAATACTTCTGGAAATTCACAAACAACTGTACTGAGTCCATAGAAGGAACATCCGCACTGGAATCGTGAATATAAGCCAAATATGCTAGACACCCTTTCTCGACCATACGTCGAGCCTTCATATAAGAAATAACCCTATTGGTAGAATGACCAGGAGTTCCTGTACACTCTAACCGACATAACCCCGGCATGGCTAAGGTCACTGTCTTGGCATGACAATCCAATATAGCATGATAAGGTGACAGCCAATTCATACCCAAAATGACATCAAAATCTACCATATCAAGAAGTAGAAGATCCACACTGGTCTCAAGACTACCAATAGTAACCACACATAAATGATAGAAATGGTCTACTACAACAGAGTCTCCCACCAGTGTAGATACACACACATAATCACTCAGAGAATCACGAGTCACAACCAAATACGAAGCAAAATAGGAGGACACGTAGGAATAAGTAGATCTTGGATCAAATAGAATTGAAGCATCTCTATGGAAAACTGGAATAATACCTGTGATCACAACATCAGATGACTTGGCCTCAGGCCTAGCTAGAAAAGCATAAAATCAGGGCTGGACCCCACCACTCTGAATTGTGTCTCTGGGATGACCTCTAACTGGTTGGCCTCCACCTCTAACGGTCTGACCTCCACCTCTACTGGCCTGACCTCCACCTCTAGCTACCTGACCCCTACCTTTAACTGGCTGAGCAGGCGGTGAAGCAACCGGTGCTGGTATGATGGAACGAGAATCCTGCCGAGATCTGTTACTCAACAACCTAGGGAAATATCTCTTGATATGACCAATGTTCCAACACTCATAACACCCATTCTGATGCCGTGGCTGCTGAAGCTGAAGTTGACTCGAACGGGTCAGATAACCACCGTAATGACTCTGGAGTGGTGGTGCATTGATAGGAGCTGAATGTGCATTAAATGGTGGCTGCCTAGAGTAAGGCATAATATGACCGTGACTCCCTGAAGCACTGGGAGATGTATGAAGTTCTGAATGAAACGGTCTGGGAGGATGACCCCTACCAAAATTACCCCTGCCTCTAGACGAGGCACCATTGAAACCACCAAACTAACGAGGCTTCTTATCAGACCTCTGCCCTCTCTCCTGTGCAAGAACCATCTCGATCCTCCTCGCGACATTAGCAGCCGCCTGAAAGGAAATCTCACTTTCGGTCTCCTTGGCCATCTGAAGCCTGATAGGGTGACTGAGTCCCTCAATAAACCTCCTCACTCTCTCTCCCATAGTAGGTAGTAAAAGGAGAGCATGACGGGATAAATCCACAAAACAGGACTCATACTCAGTAACAGTCAGACTACCCTGCTGTAGTCACTCAAATTGCTTGCGATAATCCTCTCTCAGTGTGATAGGAAGGAACTTCTCTAGAAATAGCTGCGAGAATTGCTCCCAGGCAAGTGCAGGCGATCCAAATGGTCTGGTCAATGTATAATCTTTCCACCACCTCTTGGAGGAACCCGTCATCTGAAATACAGCAAAATCGACCCCATTGGTCTCAACTATACCCATGTTCTGCAGCACCTCATGGAAGCAGTCAAGATAATCATGTGGTTCCTCAGAAGGTGTACAAGTTAAGTGAACTGGAAAGAGCTTAGTAAACCTATCCAGTGTCAATAAGGCCTCAAAAGACATGGAGTGCCTATCACCGGTGTGTGCCGTAACAACTGGCTGAGCTACCCCAACTGGCGGGACAGCGGGAGCGTAATTATGGGGAGCCATCTGCTCCGGAGCGGGAGTAGTGGGAGTTTGTGCTCCTCCCCAACCTGTGAGATGGTTGGTGCCACCGTAAATGTACCATTTTGGGCCACACCCTCCATAAGACTTACCAAACGAAATAGAGTGTCCTGAAGCACTGGAGTAGCTATAAATCCTTTCGGGACCTGAACTGATCCAACTGGTACAGTTTGAACTGGAACCTCTTCCTAAAGTTCCGCCTAAGGTTCTATAACAGGTGGGACTGCTCGAGCTCTAGACTGAGCCCTACCTCTGCCTCGGCCTCTAGCACGACCTCAACCTCTGCCTCGACCTCTACCCCTGGCCATAGATACCACCGGGGGCTTTGGTCCCTGTCCGTTGGTAGATGTATTGCATGTTCTCACCATCTGTGAATGGTTCAATTATCGATGATAGAATATGATCACATGACAGAATAAGAAAGAAGTGATATTGTTCCTAAACTTTATAGCCTCTGAAAGATAAGTACAGACGTCTTCGTGCCGATCCTTCAGACTCTACTAAGTTTGCTCGTGACTCGTGAGACCTATGTAACCTAGTGGCTCTGATACCAACTGTCAAGGCTCTAAATTCCCACCTTCGGGACCGTGATGGCGCCTAACATTTCACTTGCTAGGCAAGCCAACATTAGAATAATATTATTTATTTTAAAACAATTTTAAATTAATAAATAACAAAGAAACAAATGCGGAAGCAAAGTCTGAAATGTAGTGAATAATCCATAATAATAGTGATGTCTAAATACCATCCCAGAACTGGAGTCACAAGTGCACGAGCTTCTAGAATGATACAAATAAGGGTCTTAATAAAATAAAGCTGTCTGAAAGCAAACACACAGCTAAAGTAAAATAGACGGGGACTTTAGAACTGCGAACGTTGTGTAGTTATACCTCATGTCTCCTCTGAGTAGCTGAAATCCGAGCAAGTCTATGGAACGCCACTAGGACCAACTCTGAAATCTGCACAAGAAGTGCAGAGTGTAGTATCAGTACAACCGACCTCATGTACTAGTAAGTGTCGTGCGTAACCTCAACGAAGTAGTGACGAGGCTAAGGCGAGTCACTTACATTTAACCTATACACAATAATAGTAATAATTGAAATCAACTCAGTAGTCACAATCCCTCAACTTGTTTCTATTCCGGCGTGCAACCCGTTCCCCCAATATAAATTTTAAATAATTCTGTTGTGGTGTACAATCCGATCCCCCAATATAGACTTTTAAATAAGTCTGTTGCGGCGTGCAATCCGATCCGCCAATATAGACTTTTAAATAAATCTGTTGTGGCATACAATCCGATCCCCCAATATAGGTTTACTTTCATTCCCGTTGCGACGTGCAACCCGATCCCCCAATATATTTTAACAACTCATAAATGTAATAAAAATTACTCCAATAAATATCATGTCAAACGAGAAACTTAAGCATCAAGGCACACAATAATTATAATTTATTTATGAATAAACAATGATAATTAGCAATTAATTATGAAAATCATGGAGAAAATAGGCAGTTTAATATTTAGTATGCTAGATGTCAAATAGCAATTAAGACACATAAATCAAATAAGCATGTAACAATTATTGCAGGAATTCAAGAATTAATATTTGACAAGGAATATGAGTGAAACAATTAATATAATAATTCATTCATGATTTAAAACGATTTATGATTTTTCAAGCAATTATGCAAACAATTAACTTGGCTGCGTATAGACACTCGTCACCTTACCTATACGTGATTCACATGCATCTCACATAACAAATAATTTAAGGGTTCTATTCCCTCAAGTCAAAGTTAACCACGATACTTACCTCGCTTTGCAACCAAATTTCAAGAATCCAATAAACCTTTGTCTCACGAATTCGTGTCCGAAATCCTCAAATCTAGTCATAATCAATTCAATATACTCAATACAAATCGTAGAAATTAATTTCATATTAATTTACAAATTTTCAGGATAAAATCTGAAATTTATTTTAAAAAACAATAGTAGGACCCACGTCTCGAATCCCGAAAAAACTCGTGAAATCCGAACACTGGATCCAATACGCGTTCAACCATACAAAAATTATTGAATTCCGACATCAGATTAGCTTTTAAATCTTCATTCTACATTTTTTGAAGATTTTATAAAAATCTGATTTTTCTTCCATAAATTCACGGATTCATGATGTATGGAATCCGCGAACCAAACAGGCAACTACTCTGCTCCAAACCAAACATGCACACAAGTCCAAAAACCTCATACGAACTAGTTCACGTGATCAAAACACCAATTTAACACCTAGAATTACGAATCGGACACCAAATCAAATGAATTTTTTAAGAAAACTTTAAAACTTCTATTTTCACAATCGAACATCCAAATCAGTCAAATCAACTCCATTTCTCACCAAATTCGACAGAAAATTCAATAATGACATAACGAACATATGAAAATTTTTAGAACTTGAATCCGACCCGATATCAATAAAAGTCAATTTGTAGTCAAACTTTGAAATCTTTAAGGCTTTAGGCTTCTAGTTTTCGCCAACTGGCGATAATTCAAGCTAGGGACCTCCAAAATAAATTTCGGGAATACTCCCAAGTCTCAAATTACGATACGGACCTACCGAAACTGTCAAAATACTAATCCGAGTCTGTTTGCTCAAAATGTTAACCAAAGTCAACTCAGTTGAGTTTTAAGGCTCTATTTCTCATTTTAATCAATTTTTCATATAAAAACTTTTCGAAAAATTATACGGGTTGTGCACGCAAGCCGAGGAATGATGAATAGTGCTTTTCGAGGTCTTAGAACACAGAATTAACAATTAAATTTAAAGATGACCTTTTGGATCATTACATCCAGCCTATTACCCAACTATCTTATTTTCTCCGAGTTTCTTCTGAATTACCCTCAAGTTGACACTTCTCCTTGTGAGAACTCCACGATCCTTACCTAAAGCTCACTACAAGACATCCTAATATACAACTACTCTGCTCTAAGGCCCATAAGCCATTGTATTCTTCTTAAGCACCACAAAGTACCACAACCGAGACACCCACTCCGAAGGACCTTATGTGAATTTAAAATTTGTTTCTCTTTCCTTTATTATATTGAAATGTAGAATCCATAGTCATATAGAATTACCGCAAGTCCCGACACCATCCAATGTAAATAACCGATTATATCCATACATAAATCCGGAAAAAATTTTGATTGCTATATATAATTCTCGAACCTATTAGAACTTCCTCGGGAGTCACCCACTTTGCTCAAATCTAAATTGAACCAACCAAATGGGCTGAAAGACATGTGACTCATTAGCACAACAACACTCAAAGAGGTAACCCTGCCTTAACACTACCGATCAAATTCATACTCTGTGCGCACTACATCCTTCCGTACAATGCATCATATGGAGCCATCTGAATGCTCGACTAGTAGCTATTATTATAAGCGAACTCCGTAAGTGACAAGAACTGATCCCAAGAATATCTTCCAATATCTGAATAGTGCGGTCTGACTGTCCGTCTGTCTGTGGATGAAATGTTGTACTCAACTCAACCCGCGTGCCTAACTCACACTGTACACCCTCCAGAAATGTGAGGTAAACTGTGTACCTCGATATGAAATAATAGACACAGGAACATCGTGAAGGCGAACAATCTCACGAATGTAAATTTCAGCTAACTGCTCTGAAGAATAGGTAACTGCCATTGGAATAAAATGTGCTGACTTGGTCAACCTGTCCACAATGACCCAAACTGAGTCGAATTTCTCTGAGTCCGTGGAAGCCCAACAACAAAATCCATAGTGATACACTCCCACTTCCACTCAGGAATTTCTAACTTCTGAAGCAAACCACCAGGTGTCTGATGCTCGTACTTGACTTGTTGATAATTCATACACTGAGCTACAAATGCAACTATATCCTTCTTCATTCACCTCCACCAATAATGTTGCCACAAATCTTGATACATTTTGGCGGCACCTGGATGAATAGAATAACTGGAACTGTGGGTCTCTTCCAGAATTAATTCACGAAGCCCATCCACATTAGGCACACAAATACGACCCTACATTCGTAGAACTCCATCTTCCCCCACAACAACCTGTTTGGCATCACCGTGCCGAACCATGTCCTTAAGGACAAGTAAATGAGGATCATCATATTGCCGCTCTCTGATGCGCTCATATAAAGAAGACCGAGCAACTGTGCAAGCTAGAACCCGACTGGGTTCCGAAACATCTAACCTCACGAAGTGATTAGCCAAAGTCTGAACATCTGCAGCTAACTGTCTCTCACCAACCGGAATATACGCAAGACTGCCCATATTCATAGCCTTTCTACTCAAAGCATCAGCCACCACATTAGCCTTTCTGGGGTGATACAAAATGGTGATATCATAGTCTTTCATCAACTCCAACAATCTTCTCTACCTCAAATTGAGATCCTTTTTTTGAACAGATACTGAAGGCTATGATGATCAGTAAATACCTCACACGAGACACCGTAGAGGTAATGCTTCCAAATCTTCAGAGCGTGAACTTTGGCTTCCAATTATAAGTCATGAACATGATAATTCTTCACGTGAACTTTCAACTGCCGCGATGCATATGCAATCACCTTGCCATCTTGCATCAATACTGCACCAAGTCCAACACGAGATGCATCACAATACACCGTATAAGATCCTGAACCTGTGGGTAATACCAACACTGGTGCCGTAGTCAATGCAGTCTTGAGCTTCTGAAAGCTCAACTTATACTCGTTTGACCATCTGAATGAGACACATTTCTGGGTCAGTCTGTTCAATAGGCTTGCTATAGATGAAAACCCCTCCACGAACCGACGATAATAACCTGCCAAACCCAAGAAACTCCTGATCTTTGTAACTGAAGTAGGTCTAGGCCAATTCTGAACAGCCTCAATCTTCTTAGGATCCACTTTTATGCCTTCTGCCGATACGACATGCAACAAAAGGCAACTGAGTTTAACTAAAACTCGCATTTCGAAAATTTAACATATAACTGATTATTTTTTAAAGTCTGGAGCACACTCCGAAGATGCTGCCCATGCTCCTCTCGACTGCTGGAGTAAATCAAGATATCATCAATGAACATAACCACAAAGGAATCCAAATAAGGCTTGAACACCCAATTCATCAAATCCATAAATGTTGCTGGGGAATTTGTCAACCCAAATGACATCACTAAGAATTCGTAATGCCCATACCGAGTCCGAAAAGTTATCTTAGGGACATCAGATGCCCTAATCTTCAACTGATGGTAACCATACCTCAAGTCGATCTTTGAAAACACCTTGGCACCCTGAAGTTGATCGAATAAGTCATCAATTCCTGGCAATGGATACTTGTTCTTGATAGTAGCCTTGTTCAATTGCCAATAATCTATACACATTCTTATTGAACCATCTTTCTTCTTTACAAATAATACTGGTGCACCCCAGGGCGAGACACTAGGTTTAATGAACCCCTGATCGAGCAAGTCTTGTAACTGTTCCTTTAATTCTTTCAACTCTGGAGAGGCCATACGGTATGGTGGGATAGAAATGGGCTGAGTGCCCGAAGCTAAATCAATACAGAAGGCAATATCTCTATCGGGTGGCATCCCCCGAAAATCTGCAGGAAATACTTCTGGAAATTCACAAACAACTGGTACTGAGTCCATAGAAGGAACATCCGCACTGGAATCGCGAATATAAGCCAAATATGCTAGACACTATTTCTCGACCATACGTCGAGCCTTCATATAAGAAATAACCTTGTTGGTAGAAAGATCAGGAGTTCTTTTACACTCTAACCGAGGCAATCCCAACATGGCTAAGGTCACTGTCTTGGCATGACAATCCAATATAGCATGATAAGGTGACAGCTAATTCATACCCAAAATGACATCAAAATCTAACATATCAAGAAATAGAAGATCCACAATGGTCTCAAGACTACCAATAGTAACCACATACGAATGATAGACATGGTCTACTACAATAGAGTCTCCCACCAGTATAGATACACACACAGAAGCACTCAGAGAATCACGAGGCACAACCAAATACGAAGCAAAATAGGAGGACACATAGGAATACGTAGATCTTGGATCAAATAGAATTGAAGCATCTCTATTGAAAACTGGAATAATACCTGTGATCACAGCATCAGATGACTCGGCCTCAGGCCTAGCTGGAAAAGCATAAAATCAGGGATGGGCTTTACCACTCTGAATTGTATCTCTGGGACGGCCTCTAACTGGCTGGCCTCCACCTCTAATGGCCTGACCTCCACCTCTAATGGCCTGACCTCCACCTCTAGCTACATGACCCCTACCTCTAACTGGCTGAGCAGGCGGTGAAGCAACCAGTGCCGGTATGATGGCACGAGAATCCTGCCGAGATCTGTTACTCAACAACCTAGGGAAATATCTTCTGATATGACCAATGTTCCCACACTCAGAGCACTCATCCTGATGCCGTGGCAGCTGAAGCTGAAGCTGACCCGAACGGGCCGGATAACCGCCGTAGTGACTCTGGAGTGGTGGTGCACTGATAGGAGCTGAATGTGCACTAAATGATGACTGCACAGAGTAATGAATAATAGGACCTTGACTCCCTGAAGCACTGGGAGATGTCTGAAATGCTGAATGAAACGGTCTGGGAAGATGACCCCTACCAAAATTACCCCTGCCTCTAGACGAGGCACCACTGAAACCACCGAACTAACAAGACCTCTTATCAGACCTCTGCCCTCTCTCCTGTGCAAGAACCATCTCGATCCTCCTCGTGACATTAGCAGTCGCTTGAAAGGAAATCTCACTTCCGGTCTCCTTGACCATCTGAAGCCTGATAAGGTAAGTGAGTCCCTCAAGAAACCTCCTCACTCACTCTCCCTCAGTATGTAGTAAAAGGAGAGCATGACAGAATAAATCCACAAAATGGGACTCATACTGAGTAACAGTCAGACTGCCCTGCTGTAGTCGCTCAAATTGCTTGCGGTAATCCTCTCTCAGTGTGATAGGAAGGAACTTCTCCAGAATAGCTGCGAGAATTGCTCCCAGGCAAGTGTGGGCGATCCAACTGGTCTGGTCAATGTATAATCTTTCCACCACCTCTTGGAGGAACTCGTCATCTGAAATACAGCAAAAACGACCCCATTGGTCTCAACTATACCCATGTTCCGTAGCACCTCATGGAAGCGGTCAACATAATCATGTGCGTCCTCAGAAGGTGTACCACTGAAGTGAACTAGAAAGAGCTTAGTAAACTTATCCAGTCTTAATAAGTCCTCAAAAGACATGGAGGGCCTATCATCGCTCTGTGTCGCAACAACTGGCTGAACTACCCCAACTGGCGGGGCTGCGGGAGCCTGATTCTGGGGAGCCATCTACTCTGGAGCGGGAGTAGTGGGAGTTTGTACTCCTCCCCAGCCTGTGAGACGGCTGGTGCCACCGAAAATGAACCATTCTGGGCCACACCCTCCATAAGACTTACCAAACGGACTAGAGCGTCCTGAAGCACTGGAGTAGCTATAAATCCTTCCAGGACCTGAACTGGTCCAACTGGTACAGTTTGAACTGGAACCTCTTCCTAAATTTCTGCCTGAGGTTCTATAACAGGTGGAACTACTCGAGTTCTAGACTGAGCCCTACCTCTGCCTCGGCCTCTAGCACGACCTCGTCCTCGACCTCTACCCCCGGCCATAGTTGCCACCGGGGGATCTGGTCCCTGTCTGTCTGTAGATGTATTGCGTGTTCTCACCATCTGATGAGAGAATAAGAATAGAAGGGTTCAATTATCGATGATAAAATAAGATCACACAACAGAATAAGAAAGAAGTGATATTGTTCCTAAACTTTATAGCCTCTGAAAGATAAGTACAGACGTTTCCGTACCGATCCTTCAGACTCTACTAAGTTTGCTTGTGACTCATGAGACCTATGTTACCTAGTGCTCTGATACCAATTGTCACGGCCCGAAATTCCCACCTTTGGGACCGTGATGGCGCCTAACATTTCACTTGCTAGGCAAGCCAACATTAGAATAATATTATTCATTTTAAAACAATTTTAAATTAATAAATAACAAAAGAAACAAATGCGGAAGTAAAGTCTGAAATGTAGTGAATAATCCATAATAATAGCGATGTCTAAATACCATCCCAGAACTGGAGTCACAAGTGCACGAGCTTCTAGAATGATACAAATAAGGGTCTGAATAAAATAAATCTGTCTGAAAGCAAACACACGGCTAAAGAAAAGTAGACGGGGACTTTAGAACTGCGGACGTTGTGCAGTTATACCTCAAGTCTCCTCGGAGTAGCTGAAATCCGAGCAAGTCTATGGTACGCCACTGGGACCAACTCCGAAATCTGCACAAGAAGTGCAGAATGTAGTATCAGTACAACCGACCCCATGTACTGGTAAGTGTCGTGCCTAACCTCGACGAAGTTGTGACGAGGCTAAGGCGGGTCACTTACATTTAACCTATACATAATAATAGTAATAACAACAATAATAAAAAAAGGGAATATTAGTAAAACCAGTAAATAATATTAATAATTGAAATTCACTCAGCAGTCACAATCCTTCAACTTGTTTCTATTGCGGCGTGCAACCCATTCCCCCAATATAAATTTTAAACAATTCTGTTGCGGTGTGCAATCCGATCCCCCAATATAGACTTTTAAATAAGTATGTTGCGGCGTGCAATCTGATCTGCCAATATAGACTCTTAAATAAATCTATTGCGGTGTGCAGTCCGATCCCCCAATATAGATTTACTTTCATTTCCGTTGCGGCGTGAAACCCGATCCCCCAATATATTTTAACAACTCATAAATGTAATAAAAATTACTCCAATAAATATCACGTCAAACGAGAAACTTAAGCATCAAGGCACACAATAATTATAATTTATTTATGAATAAACAATGACAATTAGCAATTAATTGTGAAAATTATGGAGAAAATAGGCAGTTTAATATTTAGTATGCTAGATGTGAAATAGCAATTAAGACACATAATTCAAATAAGCATGTAACAATTATTGCAGGAATTCAAGAATTAATATTTGACAAGGAATATGAGTGAAACAATTAATATAATAATTCATTCATAATTTAAAACGATTTATGATTTTTCAAGTAATTATACAAATAATTAATTTGACTGCGTATAGACACTCATCACCTTACCTATACGTGATTCACATGCATCTTTAAAAGTTAATTTGTAGTGAAACTTTAAAATCTTTAAGGCTTTAGGCTTCTAGTTTTCGCCAACTGGCGATAATTCAAGCTAGGGACCTCCAAATTTAATTTGTAGAATACTCCCAAGTCTCAAATCACGATACGGACCTACCGGAACTGTCAAAATACTAATCCGAGTCTATTTGCTCAAAATGTTAACCAAAGTCAACTCAGTTGAGTTTTAAGGCTCTATTTCACATTTTAATCAATTTTTTATATAAAAACTTTCCGAAAAATTATACGTACAGTGCATGCAAGTCGAGGAATGATGAATAGTGCTTTTCGAGGTCTTAGAAAACAGAATTAGCAATTAAATTTAAAGATGACCTTTTGGGTCATCACATCCAGCCTATTACCCAACTGTCTTATTTTCTTAGAGTTTCTTCTGAATTACCCTCAAGTTGACACTTCTCCTTGTGAGAACTCCACAATCCTTACCCAAAGCTCACTACAAGACATCCTAATATACAACTACTCTGCTCTAAGGCCCATAAGCCACTGTATTCTTCTTAAGCACCACAAAGTACCACAACCGAGACACCCACTCCGAATGACCTTATGTGAATTTAAAATTTGTTTCTCTTTCCTGTATTATATTGAAATGTAGAATTCATAGTCATATAGAATTACCGCAAGTCCCGACACCATCCAATGTAAATAATTGATTCTATCCATACATAAATCCGGAAAAAATCTCGATTGCTATATATAATTCTCGAACCTATTAGAACCTCCTCGGGAGTCACCCACTTTACTCAAATCTAAATTTAACCACCCAAATGGGATGAAAGACACGTGCCTCATTAGCACAACAACACTCAAAGAGGTAACCCTGCCTTAACACCACCGATCAAATTCATACACTGTGCGCACTACATCCTTCACAAATAACAACTCACTCATCCCATGATTTTCATATACTCATAAAGTGAAATATAACCCGTATCCAGGAAATTTTCTTACTCGAGTCATCCTCGATCTCAACCTCTGCAAGTCATAACTAATCAACAAGTATGCCTCGGACCAAAACCAATACCGCACATAATCGTGCAATCAAATTGTAGATAGCAGAATCCTCCACTTGGCTCAAAGCCATATAACAAAACATATGATAACTCACCATACCCATACTCTACTATTGTCATAATCCCGCAGTCAATTCCACAAAAATTCTTCACAAACTCAAGTAACACAAACCATAAAATACCTCAAATCATCTACTAAGCTCACATTCATGCCCGTGACGGTCAGGTCAACTTTCTCAACTAATCCAAACTCAAATCTCAACACATATACCCCACTGGGAGAAAAGAAACCCTTCATTCAACATTATAAGGAACACATATACATAGATTACTCCGCAAGAGATAACCAACCTGCTTAGCCTCAAATTGGCATCATGCTATACCCTTTCGCAACCACAATTGCTACGGAATCACTTAATATTTCTGAGTTTGAACTCATCAACACAACATGGAAATCTACTTCTCTCTACAATTAAACAACATGACAGATCCCTCAACGCACTCACAACTCAAGACCGTACGTTACATCAAAACAGGAATCAAGTACCCAATAGCAAACTCTTGAGTCACACTGTTGAGTCACAAATAAACTTTATTTGTCTCACTCAACCCATCAAAACACATCCCCCATTCACATCATACTCATTATATAGTCATTCAACCGCTCATTGAGCCACAAATTCCACTCATAGGGATACTACTGAACGCATAAGTCCAAACGCACAAGTTCTCACAACCGAAACTACCGAGCTTAAGTTGCGGTCTAACTTTGGCATCAAGTCCTCCAGACTGGCCCATCACCAAAAAACAGAATACTCATCTCGAACCTCGTTCATGGAATCACAAGTCGGCGATGCACAGACGATACCGAGCGCTCACATGTGCACACAAATGCGTGGAAGAGATTCAAAGAGTTATATTTCAAGTTGAATCAATGTCGCACGATATAATACAAGAAAGTGAAATTTCCTAAGGGTTCGGCAGCCTCTTGAAGATAAGTACAAACGTCTCCATACCGATATGCAAGACTCTACTAAACCTGATCATGACTCGTGAGACCAATATAAAATTCGCATATTGTGATGGAGCCTATCTCAATACTAGGCAAGCCGAGAACCTCAATAAGCCACAATTTCTTTCAAGTTTGAAAACATAATATATAAATTTAATAGAAAAATCCCACATACTGATGTAAAATACACTCCCAGAACCCAGTGTCACTGAGTACATGAGCATCTAAATAATAATAAAGTCTGACTGATAAGAATACTATCTGAAAAATATAGAACAACACAATAACTGAAGGGAAGAGAGACAAGGTCTGCGGACGCCAAGCAACTACCTTGATAGTCTCCAACAGATAAATCACCAAGTCTAGCAACCACCGTATTCGGGAGCACCTGGATCGGCACACGAGGTGTAGAGTATAGTATGAGTACAACTAACTCAATAAGTAACAAGACTAACCTCTGGGCTAAAAGTAGTGATGAGCTTAGCAGGTATAGTTTAGTACATAAATAACAGTACAAAAATATAGGTATGCTTTCCAGTTCAACAGTTAAACTCAGTACAGGAAAAATAGATAAAATCTGCATGATATGAGAAATATGACATCTCTATATCTACATGCTAAAGTATATGTTGTATGTGATGTACCACAATGGAAACCTCGTGTACTCACACTCTCAGAATACTCAATCACTGAGCACTGTATATGGCCAATCGAAATTGGACGAGATCAAAGATCCATCCCCAAATATAAATGATTCGGACAAGATCCATGTCCAGGGAAGATCCATGCCTCAATATAAATGATTCAGGCAAGATCCATGCCCAGGGGAAGATCCATCCCAAAATATAAATGATTCGGACAAGATCCATGTCCAGGGAAGATCCATCCCTCAATATATATATATATATATATATATATATATATATATATATATATATATATATATATATATATATATATATATATATATATCAATTGCGCTCATTGTGGGGGGAGGGGGGGTGCAGACTCTAGAAGAGCTCCTTCAGCCCAAGTGCTATAATAGCCAAATCCAGGCATAAATAAATAAACATAAATATCACTCAGAATTTCTAATCTCCCGGGCTCTCAATGACACGAAAATCAACCCGACATAATGATATGATGTATCAATAAATGACAACAGAGATTGAGATATGATATACAAATGATGGATGTGACTGAGTACAAAATTATATTTTAAACAAATAGTTCAACAGCAATACAACCCATGCGGGTCCCAAAATATATCAGTGTATAGCCTAAACATGATTTTTAATATGAGTCTCAGCTCAATTTCTCTAACACGTGGAGGATATGCGGATAATGACATTTATTTAATTATACAACTCAACGGAATCAATTAAAATCAATTAAGTCACAATTCCTATGATGCACGGCCACACGCCCATCAGCTATCATGTGCGCCATCTTCAAACAATTCATACAACACGTACTTCAGGGATCCATACCCTCAGAACCAAGTTTAGAAGTGTTACTTATCTCAATCCGAGAAATTTTTACTCCACTATGTCTTTGCCTCGCGAATTGGCCTCCGAAAGCCCCGTATCTAGTCACAATTAGCTCGATTCAATCAAAATAAATATTGAAATTAATTCCATATGAAAATACTAATTTTCCAACAAAATCTGAAATTTACTCAAAACTCGCCTGTGGGGCCCATGTTTCGGAACCCGATAAAAGTTACAAAATCCGAAATCCCATTCAACCATGAGTCTAACCATACAAATTTTACCAAATGCCGACATCAACTCGACCCTCAAATCTTAAAATTAAACCAAGAGGGTTTTCTAAATTTTTTTACTTAATTCACCCATTAAATGTTTAAAACAAACATTGATTCTGGTAATTTGACCAAAATTGAGTTAAGAACACTTACCCCATTGTTTTTCTTAAAAATCTCCAGAACATCGCCTCTTCCCGAGCTTCAATTCGTCAAAAATAAAAAATGGGACAAAGTCCCATTTTCAGAACTTAAACTCTCTACCCAGTGATTCCTTCTTCGCGAACGTGGCCACTGCCTCGCGTTTGAAGCATAATTTTGTCCCACCCAATTTCCTCCTTCGCAAATGCGGCCCTTGCCTCGCGTTCGCGAAGCACAAAAATCTGCTTCCCTAATTTCTTCTTCGCGAACACGAGATCCTACTCGTGAACGCGATGGTTAACGACCTCAGGCCTTCGCGAACGCGAAGCCTCTCACGCGAATGTGAAGCCTCTCATGCGAATGCATAGGCCAACGCGTTTGGTCCAGCCCCAGCTTCCTCTCTTTTTCGTGGACGCGACAACCCTCTCGCGTTCGCGATGCATAACCTGCCCAAC
This sequence comes from Nicotiana tabacum, assembly GCF_000715075.1. NCBI lineage: Eukaryota > Viridiplantae > Streptophyta > Magnoliopsida > Solanales > Solanaceae > Nicotiana > Nicotiana tabacum. The sequence continues at coordinate 89,032,925 of NC_134098.1, forward strand.
CCTTCGCGATCGTGTCCTCTCCTTCGCGAATGCGAAGAGAAAATATTGCCTGACCCTTAGTTCCTCTTCGCGAACGCGAGACTCCTCTCGTGAACGCGATGAAGGAAACCAGAGAGTGCATCAGAAAAATTCCAGCAAAGCTCCAAGTCCAAAAATTGATCCGTTAATTCTTCGAAACTCACCTGAGGCCCCCGGGACCTCAACCAAATACACCAATAAGTCCTAAAATATCATACGAACTTAGTCGAAACCTCAAATCACATCAAACAACGCTAAAACCACGAATCATACCCCAATTCAATTTTAATGAAACTGAAAATTTCCAACTTCTACATTTAATGCCGAAACCTATCAAATCAAGTCCGATTGACCTCAAATTTTGCACACAAGTTATAAATGACATAACATACCTATTAAAAGTTTCAAAATTGGATTCCTACCCCGATATCAAAAAGTCAACTCCCCGGTCAAACTTCCAAACTTAAATTTCTATTTTAGTCATTTCAAGCCTGATTTAATTACGGACTTCTAAATAATTTTTCGGACACGCTCCTAAGTCCAAAATCAACATACGGAGCTATTGGAATCATCAAAATTCTATTCGAGGGTCGTTTACACATATTGCATCATTCGGTCAATTATTTCAACTTAAACTTTCATCCTTGAGACTAAGTGTTCCAATTTCATTCAAAAACCTCACCGGACACGAATCAATTACCCCGGCAAGTCACATAATAATTATAAAGTACAGATTGAGCAGCAAATGAGGGAATGAGGCTAAAATACTCAAAATAACCGGTCGGGTCGTTACATGTCCCTTGTTGCTGTCCAGTTAACGATACGAGGGATCGAATTACCAAACCTTGTAGCAATATCTGTGTTGATTGTAGAGAAACACTCATACAACCAGATTTGCATAGTGAGTGAAAAACCTCGAAGAAGATAAAAATGCACAGGTGGGTTCAACTTATGCCTAACAGACTGAAGCAAATGTGTATAAGCATCTATACCCCATGCGAAATTCGCATACTTCCCTGAGTCAACCAAATGGAACCTAAAGTGGTCTGTCAAACCATTATCTTTCCTTGAAGGGCATAGAAAGAACTCTATAAGATACAAAATACATAGCTTGATTGCATCCTCGTCATTCACCCAACTACGGCTACATATAATTTATTTCAGGTACGTCTTCTCAACTTTTTCCTTGTTCGAAAAATAACTCCTCATTGTTTTACTATCATATTTAGGTGTGTACCCAAAGTCTGTTACTTCTGTAACACATTTGAGGCCGGTAATAAGAGCAAACTCCTTCAACCAAAGTTCAGCCACTGACCCTTTAGCTCTGCTGGAAAAAAATATCAGATCCAGATATGTTCAATTCATACTTCATCAGAAGGTGAATTGCCTGATTTTGGATACATATTTTGGGCATGCCAAGAGAGTGCCCAAAACATGTCTTCTTTAACAATTATTTTTCCATTTTCAGACAATAATACCTTGATATGGGCAGGAACAACAGGGTCGGATAATGTTTGAAACCTAATGATACCATAATCAACATCAAGTGGTGCAAAAAATGTCTGATTCTGCATGAAAAGAAAAAAAATAAGTTAATAAAACATGTTTAAAGACACAAACATAATAATAACAAAACCGCTACACTTTATCTACAGAAAAAAATACAGTAATACATTGCAGACAAATACATTATAAATTAAAAAATAAATACAATAACTAAACTACAATGAAGCTACAAAAGAAGTGGCAATTTTATGTTTAGAGCAAGAAAATTAGAAAGTAACCTACATTTAAAACATTTGGGAAAAAAGTGACAATTGGACATAATATATACAATTTGTTTACAGAAAATAAAATTAACATCTACAAAGAGAGCAAAAATTAACCAATAAAATTAACTAAATCATGTAATACATACTCTAACAAAATTATTTCAAATAATATACAATAAATATACAATTTTCAGAATTAGACAAAATTTCTACAATTAAGGAAGAACAAATATTAGGTATGAGGATGAGCACGAAAATAACTTTTTAACTAAAAACAAAAAACAAAATTGTAATTACTACACTTTTACCTTGTCTAAAGACGGTTGGGAGATTTTTGAACCTTCTTCCTTTTTGAAGGATTGCGAGCAAGAGAAACTTTGATATTTTTTGTAGGTTTTGGAATCAGTTCTTCTTCCACGAAATCATCATCACCGGCAATTTCTTTGCCCTTCTATTTTATTGATATAGCAGACGACAAAACTTCAGTAGTATCCTTGTTATGCTTGAGTTTTGTTCGCGCCTCTGCCCTAACTTCACGAGGGAAAAGCTTGGACTTTCTCTCTGGTGTTGCATGTCGGGATTTCATCATTTTTTGGGGTGAATCCTGTGAGAAAGCACCCAAATCAAATATAGGAATATCACCATCAGTAGCTTTTTTAATTAGGGCTTTTCCTCGGAGTTCCTTTCTTCTTTATTATAGGGGAAGGAAAATTTGAGATACTAAGGATTTCGTAGGATTTTGAGAGAGAAATCAGGAAATTTGATAGAGAAAATGTAAAAGTTTTTTGAACAAAAATGGAAGAAAGCGTTAATGGAGGGAGAGAATCATAATCGTGGAGTGTGTGGGCAGAGAAATGTGGGGGGAGCGGGATATGTACGTTAGATACTGAATAACGTGATTAAAGGAGTTAATTGATATCTCATTTAATTCTTAAAATGTATATATATAATTAGTAAATTGTATATGCCCTTTGATATTCTATTTTGGGAGAACTAAAAGACTGACCCATTTGGTGACTTTCGCGGTCGCCGGTAAAAATCCTTTCCATTTGCCGTCTATACTAGGTTCATGGATTTGCCAATATGTGCAAACTAATCCATTGTTATTTATTACTAACCCGGAAGTATCCGTGATTTTATAGTTATCTATTCTTCTAATGCTCTTTTTCCATTTTAAGGGGGGGAATCATTCAATTGTTAACTGGCAAGCTGATTACTTTTCAATCTGTATGTAATTGTTGGTTCAGGGAATTGAATTCCGAGAGCTCCAACTCTAGTCAAGAGTAAAAGAAGGGATAATTTATTACAACTGAAGCACGTGACATGAATTGTCTGCTTTTACCCAATACACATTGCAAATTTGTCTCTTGGGTGGTTCTGTATTGAGTCCAAAAGTATACATATCATGTGAATTTGATCTTTATTGAATTGGTATATAAACTCCATATATGTATTTACCATGATTGAACTGAAAATGTACTCAATTGTTCTCTAGCCGACTTCCTCATGTGTTGAATTTTCTATTTCATTCAAATAGAGAGAACTCTTCGAGGACAAATAAACATCAACAGAAAAGAATTTGATTATAGGAGTACCATACAAACTGCTTTGTGGGACAAATCATTAACTAAACCAAGGACGATGGTCCAAATTCCAAAAGTTTCGGAAGTGGGATGGGTACCTATATTATTCACAATTAGTCTTTTCGGTCAATATTATTTGGGTTTTCTTATTTTTTATCTTGGTGCAAAATAAATGATATTTTACATAATTAAAATGGTATTAATTTTAATTTTTAAAGTTACCCTTGATTGTTTATGCTTCCAACGTGACAAGTACAAATTCCTACGCTCTTTATACTTATGTCAATTTAGAAAGATGTAACTTTAATTAAGGGTATAGTCGTCAAAGAAAAATTAGTTTCTAGAAGTAAATAGTTTCGCAAGAGATGTATCAAAGTAAGGGTGGCAAGTGGGTCGGTCCCGGGCCTAAATGGGCTAAGTGATCCGGTCCAAACGGTCCCAGTCTCGGGCCGGTCCCAAATTAAACGGGCTAAACGGTCTTTTTGTAGGGACCGGCCCGGGACCGGAACCATTTGGTCCCGGGCTAAACGGTCCCTGCCCGCTGGTTAAATGGGCTAAGTGGGCCCAATAGATTTTTAAAAAAAAATTAAATAAAAATTAGAGACAAAAAGATGTTAAAAATAATATCTAAGTCTAAAGACAAAAATATTGTAAAGAGATATGCCTTGTAATTTTATTATAGCATTAAAAAATATGGCAATATCTTTCTTAGTCTTCATCCCCTATGGAATGAGCACAACAAGGTGATAATACCAACATTGAGAAGAAAAAGAAACTAATCAAGATGTGCGAAAATATAAGTTACATAATACATACTAATTTTTGTTCATACAAGTTACATGGTATCTCTTACAAACTTCATAACTCTATCAAGGTCCGGAGGAATTTCCGTTGGTGGTGGGGAAAAGTAGCTTGGTCATCGCCACTTCCGGACGAAGCAACATCCTCCGCAAGTTCAACTAGCATTTCTTCGTAAGCTTCGTCTTCATCTGGTTGTGATTCAGCAAGTCCAAATTTTTTTCTTTCCGACCGGATCCAATTTCTGAAAAGTACTGATTTTTTCAAACTCTCCCTCATAGACGCTCTATAATCACCGAGTTGAAGTCTTGCTTGACTGAAAGCGCTCTCTGATGCCACTGTTGAAGCTTGAATAGTTAAAATGTCTCGGGTCATCCTTGAAAGAACCGGAAAGTATTTTTCTTTGTCCTTCCACCATTCCAAAAGATTAAAGGAGCCGTCGGGATTCACTTCCTCAATTGCTTGCGACAAATAAACTTCAAACTCATTTAGTTGTGAAAAATCAGTACTACTAGAACCTTGAGAACCCCTAAACCCTGCCCAAGCACTAAGTGCTCTTACTCCCGCAATTTTTTTAGATGATTGAGAATCGAAAGAAGAAGGAGTTGGAACATTTGGTCTAGCATGATTTAATGCAACTTGATAAGCATTATAAATAGTTTGAACATTTATTTTAATTGAGGCTATTGCGTCCAGAAGTTTAGACAACTCCTCATCTTCAAGTGCTAAATAATTATAAACAATTTCATACCAAAATTGAGGACCTCCTAATTTCATAGTAGGATTTAAAAATGCAGCAATACCATAAATAGGGGGAATAGGGAAAAAATATTTTTTAAATTTTTTTCTCATAGAATCAATAGCAAGTTGATAAATTTCCCCCCTCCCTGAAAAATGATCAAACAAATTTGCAAGTTCTGCAATATAAACTAAACAATTAGAAATAGTATTGCCCAGAAAATTCATTTGTCACAATATGAAATTTTTCTAAAACATCTACAAGCATTTTAACATTAGCCTAATCCCCATTCGTAAGGTGTTCATCATCATCACTTACATGTGCATTAAACGTTGAGTTTATGGGGTTTCTATATTCATATGCAACAACCAAACTATCATAGATGTAATTCCATCTAGTTGGACAAGGTTTAGGAACTTTTTTTTCTCTTAGGTCAAATTTATCGCATCTTTTAAAATATTTTCTAAGTCTACTTCTACAGTTTGAATAAAAAAGCCAGTTAAGAGCCATTTTAATATTTTCAATTTCAATATTTAAAATTCTCATACCATCACCCATAATTAAATGGTAAATATGACAAATACATCTAACGTGAAAAATGTTACTAAATGCAGGATTTAGCGTAGTAGTAAGCAAGGCTATAGAATTTGTGTTACTAGTAGCATTATCCATTGAAACTGACATTATTTTATCACTAATGCAAAAATATCTACAAATATCTGTAATTGTGCTAGTAAATAAACTGCCCTGTGTGACGTGAATTAATTATTCTATAAGAAATAATGCGCTTTTACATTATCCAATCCTCATCAATCCAATGACTGGTAACAGTAAGGTAATCACAGTCGTTACCACTTCTACTAATATCAGTTGTAATAGCAATATGACAATTTATATGAGTAAATAAATAGCGAAAATATTGTTCATATTCATGTTTATATTTATAAATATCGCTCTTTACGGGTGGGCGAGAAAAATATTTATAAGTAGGATTAAAAAAATTTCTAATATAATGCACAAAGTTAGGGTCAGAAGGAAAACTATAGGATAAACACATAACAGTTTTCATTTTTGCCAATTCTTCCCGATCCTTTTTTGGATCATAATATAAAATACCACCGGTAATAATATTAATTCCCGATTAAAATTGATTTGAACTGGTACTAGGGTCAACCTGACTAGGAGTAGGTAGACTTTTCCCCTCGGCCAAAGCTTTCAGACGAAGATATCTCACTCTATCTTGAGGGTGTTTCATTATGTGTCTAGCCAAAGTTCCCTCCCCTCCCCCTTCCCCCTCGCGATCCAAAATATTTAAAAACTAACTATGTGCCACAAATTTTACACTTAGCCTTATTTTCTGGAATTAGTTGAGTAAAAAATGATCAAACGGGAGATATTTCCGTCCGTTTGCTAGGTTGTCTAGAAAAAGTAAGGGTAGTAACAGGAGTATCAGATGGGGTATCATTTGGATTAGCAGGGTTATCACTAGTTGGGTTAACATCAGGAGCAGGACTAGTTGGTGTATCATCATCCGGTTGAGTTTCATCAAAATCTATTTCCTCGTCATCATTTTCATCAATAGTTGGATTAGAATAAAGAGCATTCATTAATTCATGGTCTAATTGTTCACCAGCTCTAATATTATGGCAAAATTGACTTTCAGTAAATTGTAATAAACTATTATCGCTATCAAGAATAGCAGGTGTAGGACGGATATGGAGTTTGATTCGGGGAGCCCGAGGCAGTGGAGGAGGAACAGATTGAGCACTAGATTCGTCACTCTTGGATTTTCCCTTATTTTTACCAAATTTTTTTTTAAGGAAGTCATCTTAATTAATAAAGTAATAGAAAATAAATAAAACAAACAAAATTATAATATTAAAACTTAAGAGTTGGAACGAGTTTACCAAATTGACGAACAACTTGTTAAAAATTGATTATCGTTGAAAACTTCAATTCACCAACTTCACAATTGTTTCACAAATTGTAATAATAAAGTAAACAATAGTAGCAATTATAGAAGAAAATTAGAGAGAGATTGTGATAGATTGATGATTTTGTAAGAAAAATGAAAGAATGATGGGGTATTTATAGTTGAAAATAGGGAAAAAGTGTAATTATAAAAAGTTTGGGATTAAAACAAAGTTGGGGGGAGGGTTAAATGGCTATTTTATAAATAGTCTCGGTCTAGTCCGGTCCGGTCCCGATCCCTGGCGGGCTAAATGGTCCCGGGCCTGACGGACCCAAATCATAGGACCGGTCCACGAGATCGGCCCAGGCCCACTAAAACCAGGCCAAAAGGTCCTGGCCCGTTTGGCCCGCGGTTCCAAACCTGGACCGGCCCACTTGCCACCCTTATATCAAAGGCAAAAACACCAAATAATATGAGCTAGAGCGAGTAATATGAAAAAAATGCCCTTTTATTTATGTCACCCATTTATGCTTCTTATATTTTTTCTTTTGAAACTAGCAAAAGTCTACAAGATTTACCAATTATAACAAGTAATAAGGATAGTTAAAAAAAAGCAATATATGAAGGATAAAAAAGATGAAAGGAATTGATTATAGAGATAATTTTAAAATAGGCTGAAAAAGAAGAAGAAAAAAACAACAATCAATATCTAGATAAAAAGAATTTAAAAATAATCCTTCCTAGCTCCGTGACAAAAAGTATATCTATGCTATAGGTCAGAAATGAATATTTAAGTTTTGAGGTGAATTCAGTCATCAATGTTTCACACATTTCTCAAAACAAACTTTACATATTTAAATATTTATATAAAAATATTGTATATTACACTTTTTTGAGTATTTAAAATAGGCCACTTGCACAAAAATTGGGGTACCGACTATCGAACTTATTACTTTCTGCCTTTGTCACGTCTGCCTCTTCTGAACATAATAAGTTTGGATAAGCGCACTTAAATCCTTGAATCACATGAAAGAATATTTATTGTGCTATTTGTACTTTTACAGTTTAGGATTTTAAGAAAATGAGATTTTTAGATCTCTTTTAAATACATAATTTTTTATTTTTTTTATATATAAAAATAAATCTTTTATGTGTAAAAAAATAAATACAATCTAAAACTAAAAATAAGTTTGTAAGGAACCATAAAATTATTTAGGTAACAAGACAGGTAAAGGGAAAGGCACATTTCCCGTTAGCTCTCTCGCTCAAACAATGTGCATGTTAAAATGGTAGTAAAAGTTTACTCACACTTGTGCTTATATCCCATTCATTGAAGGGATATTTGCACAAAATACAGCCAACCACTTACTCGTAGATTACTGCCAATACTCTCTTCGTCCAAATTTACTTATCTATTAAGCTAAAAATATACATCCACTTTTATTTATCCAGTTTGAAAATTCAATGGATAATTTATCATTCTATACCTATTTTATCATCTTATTAAGTACTACTTATTTTTAATTTATTTTTCAACTTATAATAAATTGGGATGATATAGTAAAGTTATCATTATTTATTGTTTCTTTAGGGATGTGTCAAATCTGTATACGGTCGAAATAGATTTCGGCCTTCGTATGATTGATCGAGGTCGAAATATAATGGATCGAAGAAAGACTTCGTAATATCGAGATGGGTTCCGAAGATGGTATGAACGAGCTTCAGATTTCAGGTATAGGTCAAACACCGAATTCGAAGTCATTATCGAGCTCGGGTCAGAATCGAACTATGATAAGATGATTTCGAGCTTAAGGGTCAGAGGCCAACTGATACCGAGCCCGAATCATCACCTGATTCCGAGTCCACATAGAGCTCTAGAAGAAATATCGACCAGCACTGAGGCTGATCGAGCTCGAGCTCACACACAAGAGCCGTTGCAAACACACTAAGGGAGAGAATCTCAGCAAAAATTAGGGAAAAACTGATTTATCATGGCTTCTCCACTATGTATTTTTAATTATATCTAAAGTAGGATCCTCCACTATAAAGAGGATGACTACATTTCTGTAGAGGACAGTTTTTTGGCTTACATTGTAATTCAAGCACCATATTCTCATATATTCAAAATTACTCTTTTAAGCTTCATAAATTGATTCATCTTGCTTAGTCCTAAAAATCATCTTCTTTACAACCTTGTTTATTTTGCATTCTTTGCAATCCATATTTGATATTTCACTTTATCCTTACGATTTGTATTAAGCTATATCACATATCCTTAGAACTACGTACAAATTCAACTCTATCCGTTTTTCGGGTAAACGGTTTGGCGCCCACCGTGGGGCTAAGGATAACAGTGGTTATTTGATACGAATATGCAAAAACACACCGTTTTACGCTTGTTTCCGAAAGTATCTTGGATTTCGGATTAGCAACGACTAACTACCAATCAAATGGCCTTACCTATCGACAACGAAGCTGGTCTTCAAGATGAGAACAACAACTTGACACCCAGTACCGAAAGACCACTTGTCAACGTCGTTGGAGCTCGAATCGAAGTGCCGATAGATATCAATTCGCATGTGGCTATTGAGGCGAACCTACATCTTGAACCTGAAAATAGCATTCATGGTGGCACTCGATCTGCAGCTTGAGATACCCATAACGTCGAGGAAAATGGCATCAGCTTGTGTATGATTTTCGAAATGTTGCAAGCTCAACAGGCAACAATCGCTCAGTTGCAGAGTCAAACCCAGATACCGAGTAGACCGGAGCCCAGCCAACCCCGAGAAATCGCCCATACAACGGAACCAGCTATAGTGAAATCAAATGAGCAGTAGTCGGTGACTAATCCCGAAATTGCTAAGATGTTCGAAGAACTGACCAAACAGATAGAATCGGGAGAGAGAAGGATCGAAGCAAACGACAAAAAGGTGGAGACATACAACTCCAGGGTTGATTAGATCCCAAGGGCACCACCAATATTGAAGGGCTTAGATTCCAAAAAATTATACAAAAGCCTTTCCCCCCAAGCGCGACTCCTAAACCGATCCCAAAGAAATTTTGCATGCCCAAGATTCCTAAATATAACGAAACTACCGACCCCAACAAACATGTCACCTCATATACATGTGCCATCAAAGGGAATGATCCAGAGGATGATGAGATCGAATCCGTATTACTGAAGAAATTCGGTGAAACCCTGTCAAAGGGAACAATGATATGGTATCATAATTTGGCAATGATCGGCGGGGATTTCGGGAAGCAAAATGAACAAGAAGAACCACAACACATCATTCACATAATCATCGGCGGCGTCGATACCCCTTAAGGGCCAGGGCTTAAACGCACTAAGACATCGATTGTGAGAGAAAAGCGATCTCGAACTCAGGATTACGCACCCATAGGAACATTGTCCTTTAATGATGAAGATGCAGAAGGAGTCATACAACCTCATAATGATGCACTGGTACTATTCGCACTTATGAATAAAACTAAAGTTATGAGTGTGTTAATTGATCCAGGTAGCTCGGCCAACATCATTAGATTGGAGGTCGTACAACAGCTCGGTCTACAGGACCAGATCGTACCTGCGACCTTGGTTCTAAACAGATTCAATATGGTATATGAAACCACCAAAGGCGAGATAATTCTGCCGATAAACGTGGCCGGGACCATCCAGGAAACAAAGTTCCACGTAATCAAAGGCGACATGAGGTACAACACCTTTTATGGAAGGCCATGGATCCATAAAATGAGAGCTGTACCTTTGACCCTACACCAGGTTCTTAAATTCCTAACATCGAGGGGGTCATAACAGTGTACGGAGAGCAACCGGCCGCAAGAGAAATGTTTGTCATCGAGGAAGCGAATCTGATATCCTCGCCTTCGCCAATAAAGGGACCGAGATCAAAAGGGGAACAAGATGCCAAATAGCAATCACATACACCAGCTTTAACCTAACCAGAAAATCAGAAGATCGATGAAGATGATGATCAAAGGATTCCTCGATCCTTTATGCTTCCCGATGATTCCGACGCTACCCAATCAACGATTGAAGAGTTAGAGCAAGTCATATTAATCGAGCATTTGCCCGAACGAAAGGTATACCTGGGAACGAGATTAACCCCCGAACTCAGGAACAAACTTATTCAATTTTTTATCGATAACATGGATTGTTTTGCTTTGTCCCATTTAGATATAACAGGGATCCCACCGGATATAACGACGTATCAGCTAAGCCTGGACCCTAGGTTCCAACCAATAAAGCAAAAGCGAAGGCCCCAATCCAAGGTAAAGAACGCATTCATAAAGGACGAGGTAACTAAACTTCTCAGAATAGGGTCCATTCGGGAGGTGAAATATTTCGAATGATTAGCCAATGTAGTTGTAGTCCCTAAAAAAGGGAACAAACTTAGAATGTGTGTAGATTACAAGGATTTAAACAGGACATGCCCCAAAGATTCTTTTCCACTGCCTAACATCGATCGCATGATCGATGCCACGGCCGACCACGAGATCCTTACTTTTCTCGATGCCTATTCCGGGTATAATCAAATCCAAATGAACCCGGAAGACCAGGAAAAGACTTCATTTGTCACCAAGTATGGAACATATTGTTATAATGTAATGCCCTTCGGGCTAAAAAATGTAGGAGCTACTTACCAACGCCTAGTAAATAAAATGTTCGAGGAAAAAATAGGTAAATCAATGGAATTTTATATTGATGACATGCTAGTTAAGGAAACATTCGGGATTTTAAGGAAATACAACATGAAGCTCAACCCCAAGAAATGTGCTTTCGGGGTCGGTTCAGGCAAATTCCTCGCCTTTATGGTGTCAAATCGGAGGATCGAGATTAACCCCGATAAAATCAAGGCCATCGAATACATCGCCATCGTGGATAGCATAAAAGCCGTGCAGAGGCTAACATGGCGGATTGCAACCTTAGGCCGATTCATTTCAAGGTCGTCAGATCGAAGTGACAAATGTTTCTCTCAACTAAAAAAGAAGAATGATTTTGCTTGGACCCCGGAATGCCAACATGCATTAGAGGAATTAAAACGATATTTATCGAGCCCAACACTGCTTCATACTCCAAAAACAGATGAAAAACTTTGCTTGTACTTGGCAGTATCGAAAATAGCGGTAAGTGGTGTCCTAGTTCGAGAAGAGCAAGGTACGCAATTTCCCGTCTATTATGTAAGTCAAACCTTAGGAGAAGCAGAAACTAGATATCCACACTTAGAAAAATTGGCACTTGCACTGATAAGCGCCTCTAGAAAGTTAAGACCGTACTTCCAATGTCACCCCACATGCGTATTGACCACTTACCCACTCCGTAATATTTTGCACAAGCCCGAACTATCAGGCCGATTGGCCAAATGGGCCGTCGAACTCAGTGGGTACGATATCAAATATCAACCCCGTACGACCATCAAGTCTCAAATTTTATCGGACTTCGTGGCTGATTTCACGCCGACCCTCGTACCTGAAGTTAAAAAAGAACTCTTATTGAAATCAGGTACGTCATCGGGAGTATGGACCCTTTTTACGGATGGGGCTTCGAACGTGAAGGGGTCCGGGCTAGGCATCGTTTTAAAGCCACCCACGAGTAACACTATTAGGCGATCTATCAAAACTACTAGGTTGATTAACAATGCGGCCGAGTATGAGGCCATGATTGCAGGTCTCGAGCTAGCTGAAAGCTTGGGAGCAGAAGTCATTGAAGCCAAGTGTGACTCTTTGCTGGTGGTAAATCAAGTAAACAAAACCTTCGAAGTTCGAGAAGATAGAATGCAAAGGTATTTGGACAAACTACAGGTCACTTTGCACCATTTCAAAAAATAGACTTTACAGCATGTTTCACGAGAGCAAAACAGTGAGGCCGATGCAGTTGCAAATTTGGGATCATCGGTCGAGGAAGGCGAGATAAGCTCGGGGACTGTCGTTCAACTCTCGAGATCCGTGATCGAAAAAGGTCATGCCGAGATAAATTCTACAAGCTTAACCTGGGATTGGAGGAATAAGTATATTGAATACTTAAAGGATGGAAAGCTCCCATCAGACCTTAAATATTTGAGGGCCCTACGAACCAAAAGCTACTCGATTCACATTAACTGCAGATGGAACGTTATACCGAAGGATATTCGATGGACCATTGACAGTATGCTTAGGTCCAGGAGACACCGACTACATCCTACGTGAGGTGCACGAGGGCACTTGTGGAAATAACTCTGGTGCCGACTCATTAGTCCGAAAAATAATCAGGGCAGGGTATTATTGGATCGATATGGACAAAGATGCAAAGGAGTTTGTTCGAAAATGTGACAAATGTCAAAGGTTTGCACCAATGATTCATCAGTCCGGAGAGCAACTTCACTCAGTCCTATTCCCATGTCCATTCATGAAATGGGGAATGGATATCGTCGACCCTCTGCTATTGGCCCCAGGTAAAGCTAAGTTCATTCTATTTATGACTCACTATTTCTCTAAATGGGTTGAAGCACATGCGTTCATGAAAGTAAGAGAGAAAGAGGTTATAGACTTTATCTGGGATCATATCGTATGTCGATTCGGGATACCCGCCGAAATAGTGTATGACAATGGGAAACAGTTTGTCGGCAGCAAAGTTACGAAATTCCTCGAATACCACAAAATAAAAAGGATATTATCAACACCGTATCACCCCAGTGGGAGTGGACAGGACGAATCAACGAACAAAACTATCATTCAAAACCTAAAGAAGAGGTTGAACGACGCTAAGGGAAAATGGGGTTGCCCCAGTACTAGACTTGATTCCAGTCAAAATCGGGGAACCCAGTGCAAGGTTTCGATATGCAACAAAATAGTCAAATAATGAGTCTATGAACACTAGCCTCGAATTATCGGATGAGAAACTAGAAGTTGCTCTCGTCCAATTAGCCACCCAAAAGAAGTTAATTGAAAGATACTATAATCGAAGAACCAAGCTTCGCCATTTTAAACTCGTGGACCTGGTGCTAAGAAAAGTCACCCTCAGTACCCGAAATCCAAACGAAGGAAAACTAGGACCGAACTGGGAAGGACCGTATCAGGTTCTCGAAAACATCGGAAAAAGATCATAAAAGCTCGGTATCATAAACGGCAAACAACTATCAAGCAATTGGAATGTGTCGCACCTAAAATGATACTACTGCTAAGGTACGAACCTCCCACATTCGTTTACATTTTGAAACTAACCCCTGTAGGAGTCCGATCAAGAGCTAAGATGGATCCTTCAATACAAAGGCCTAGGTCTGAAAGCACGCATTGCACTCTTTTCCCTTAGACAGGTTTCATCCCAAATAGGTTTTTCGGCAAGGTTTTTAATGAGTCAACCATTGATCGTGCTAACTTAAAAACGAATCGACAGCATCCGAGGCCTCTTTACAATTGACCTCGAATACTGGGGGGCATTAGCCCTCAAATATATCAAGTTCGAACCAAGAAAGTTACTTCATAACAATAGGGTTCCGATAGGAAAAATTGTAAGAGCTAAATGGTCAAAACGAACTATGCTCATGTAGTTGGCCCGAGCCCTTACACAAAACATGGACACATGTACAATGACTTGCAAAGAAAAATTTCTTCTTTACCGATATCTTATATCCAAGATTTATTACTCAAACAGGCTTAAGGTAAATCAACGAGTTCGAGCAACACTCACTCAACTATCAAGCCTACGGGCTACATTACTTTGAGTTCAAAATCACTCACTCGACTATTACGCCTACGGGCTACATTACTTCGAGTTCGAAATCACTCACTCGACTATTAAGCCTACAAGCTACATTACTTCGAGCTCAAATCACTCACTCGACTACTACGCCTACGGGCTACATTACTTCGAGTTCAAAATCACTCACTCGACTATCTCGCCTACGGGATACATTACTTCGAGTTCGAAATCACTCACTTGACTATTATGCCTACGGGCTACATTACTTCGAGTTTGAAATCACTCACTCGACTCTTACGCCTATGGGATACATTACTTCGAGTTCGAATCATTCACTCGACTACTAAGCTTATGGGCTACTTTTATTTAGAGTTCGAGCAAACACTCACTCGGCTATTACGCCTACATGCTACATTACTTCGAGTTTGAAATCACTCACTCGTTTATTAAGCCTACGGGCTACATTACTTGGAGTTCGAATCACTCACTAGACTACTACGCCTACGGGCTATATTACTTCGAGTTCGAATCATTCACTCGACTACTAAGCCTATAGGATACTTTTATTTTGAGTTCGAGCAAGCACTCACTCGACCATTATGCCTACGGGATATATTACATCGAGTTCGAATCATTCACTCGACTACTAAGCCCACGGGCTATGTTTATTTCGAGTTCGAGCAAGCACTCACTCGACTATTACACCTACGGGCTATATTACTTCGAGTTCGAATCACTCACTCAACTAATAAGCCTAAGGGCTACATCACTTCAAGTTCAAACAATCACTCAACTCGACTACTAAGCCTATGGGCTACCTTATTTTAGGTTTGAGTAAGCACTCACTCGGCTCTAAAGGCTACGAAGTCCAATTCGATCAAATTTCCTAAATCCTTATGAAAACATTCATAAGGCATGAATAAAATCTTCAAAAGGTAGGAAACAAAACAGAAGCAAGTCGGTAAAAGAAAAAGACAAAACAGAAGCAAGTCGGTAAAAGAAAAAGATATTTTTATATATATATATACAAGATTGTTTACATGATTGATTACAACATAGAAACTAAGGGCTAAGTTTCTTGGTTATCTCCGGGAGCGGTCTCTTCTCCATCGGGCTCCCCCCATTCTCGGACCCGCTCTTACTCCCATCATCGTCATCATTATCATTATCGTCATCATCGAAAGCCAAGTCTTCAGCATCGACTTTGAGTTCTTTAGCCCTTTTTATCTCTTCAGCGAGATCGAAACCGCGAGCATGGATCTCCTCGAGGGTCTCCCTCCGAGATCGACACTTAGTAAGTTCAGCGACCCAATGTGCTCGAGTATCGGCGGTCTCGGCTGCCTCTCTTGCTTGGACCTGGGCAGCTTCATCATCGGCCCGATAGACGACCACGAGAGCATCCACATCGGCCTTTGCCTTTTCGGCGTTAGATTCGGCCTTAGCAAGTTCAGAGGCCAACTAAGCCTCGAGCTCCTCTATTCTTCTTGCTTGACTTTGCATCCACATCGGCCTTTGCCTTTTCGGCGTTAGATTCGGCCTTAGCAAGTTCAGAGGCCAACTAAGCCTCGAGCTCCTCTATTCTTCTTGCTTGACTTTTCTCCTTCATACTTTGAAGTTGGTTTTCGGCCGATGATAATTGGAATCGAGCAGCTTCTTTCTCTACAGCAAAGCGATCCATACCTTCTTTCCACTTCAAAGACTCCGCTTTTATCACATCGACCTCCTCACGAATTTTCCCGATCATCTCAATTTTTTGCTGCAACTGTGAGACCAAAAAGTTAGCCATTGTTCCGGTATCGAGCCCATAGGCTTTTAAAAGTATCATTACTTGCTCTGACAGATCAGTCTAATCTTGGTAAGCCTTGGCCAACTCAGCTCGGAAGTCTTTTATTTCCTCTCCCCTTTGCCCTAAGAGGAGTTTAAGGGAGTTCCTCTCCTCCGTAACCCATTGAAGGTCGGCCTCATATCGACTCAGCTCGGTTCAGGACCGAGAACATGCTTCTCGATGAACTGCCACGGCCTGCAAAGAAAGAAGAAACGAAGTTAGAAAAGAAAAGCAATCATAAAGGTAATGCCAACAAAATAATTTAAGGCTTACCTGATTCAAAGTCTGCTGCACTCTATGAAAAAGATCTGATGCATCACTTGTACCGATAGCATCCTCGACACCGGTAAACAGGTCACGAAAAGGATCCTCTCCATCATGAGACCTGTCTAGTTCAAGGCCCCCCAAAGCTTAGGCTTCCCGAATTGCCCCTGCGGAAAAAGCAGGGAAGGTGGGCGAGTCTTCGATTGCTACTGCCCCAAGTGAATCACTTGGAGCATTTTCTTCGGTTCGAAGAGATTGAGGGATAGACCCTTCAGATATATCCCCCATCTGTTGGCTTCGATGGGAAGCATTTTCGATCTCCAATAACTCGGGGACTCTGGCTGAATCTTTTTCCGATATATCCTAAGTTCGAGGCGGAGCCTTATGAACCACCATCAATCCAGCTGCCTGTGGAATGTCGGTGGTCTTCTTCGTTCGGGCTGCCAGCGGACCCATCGTTTTTTTTCTTCTTCGTCTTCATCCCTTAGACGTAGAACTGATTCTACGGTCAAAAGAATGGTATTCTTGTTCGGCTTACGAGCCGTCCTCTTCTTCGATTTTGGATCTTCGGGAACAAAGGCTCTTTTCCTCTTATTATCTTTCACCGGCTTTGGGACAGAGGCCTCTTCCTTAACAGACGCGGGCCTCAAAATTGCATATTTGCCTACACCTACATACGGAAAATTTTATTAAAATGTATGGAAAACATCTTGTTCAAACTACCAAAAAATACGAGAAAGGGGCTTACCATGGTGTTTGGCCTCCCATCGGCCCTTTGACAAGTCATACCATGAGCGCTCGGCGTATGAGGAGGTCGAAACCAGATCCCGTACCCAGTTCATGAGATCGGGAACTGCGCCGAGCATCCAGGGAACCGCTGCATCACAAACGAGGGGATATCGGTGAGAAAGGAAATGAAAGGACAAAATAGTAGGAGATAACAGCAGAATTACACTTACGCTTCATGTTCCACTCCTCGGGAAAAGGCATCTTTTCAGTCGGAATCAGGTCCAAAGTCCTTACTCGAACGAACCTGCCCATCCAGCCTCGATCCCTATCCTCATCTATGCTCGAGAACAGAGCCTTGGTAGCTCGACGTTAAAGTTTTATTAACCCTCCTCAAAAAAGGCGAGGACGGTACAATCAGATGAGATGATCGAGGGTGAAAGGCATCCCCTCAATTTTGTTCCCAAAGTATCGGATCAAAATAATGATATGCCAAAAAGAAGGATGGATCTGGCATAGGGTACATAACGTCGAGGGGACATAACGTGAAAGGGTAAGTGTACACACTTAAAAACCCTCTCACGTGAGTAGTAATATCCTCTTCGGTAGATGGCACTACCACTTCTTTGTTCCCCCAGTTACAATATTTTTTTATCTGCTCCATATACCCTCAGTTATCGAACAAATATATCTCGATACGGGCTCACATTGGCCAGGAACCGGTGAACCTTTATCGAGTTTGAAATCGGAGGTAAGAACACACGCCGCCGGAACGCACTCCTCAGGTCGTGGATCCACCGGTGTTTTGTCGGTGGCAGATTGGGAAGAAGAAGCTTTTTATTTTTGGGGGACGGTTTTTGATGACTTCACCATTTTTGGATTTAAAGAAGGTGACAAAGATTTGGTGGTTTAGAAGAAGACTTTTGCAGAAAAGAGTCACAGATCAGCGAATGAACTCAGAAGAGACGAAAAAGAACTTAAAGTTTTTTTGAGGATTGAAGAAGTAAAAGTGATAAATGGTGGACGGAAGGACTATTTATAGATTGAAGCAATGACAGTTCAGTATGAGCGGTGGCCGGCCACCGTCTCACACGCATTAAATGCCTTGGTAAGCTAAACTGACAGATAGCTATCACGGACGCCATGGTCGGGCTTGATGCAAACGTCAACGCTTATCCAATCGAGCCATTGAGAAAATATATCGTTTCTAACCACATCCTTCCCGAGAAATGAGGGGACTATCTGTATAAAGTCGAAATAGATTTCGGCCTTCATACAATTGATCGAGATCGAAACATAATGGATCGAAGAAAGACTTCGTAATATCGAGATGGGTTCCGAAGATGGTATGAACGAGCTTTAGATTTCAGGTATAGGCCAAACACCGAGTTTGAAGTCATTATCGAGCTCGGATCCGAATCAAACTATGATGAGATGATTTCGAGCTTAAGGGGCAAAGGCCAACCGATACCGAGCCCGAATCATCACCTGATTCCGAGTCCACATCGAGCTCTAGAAGAAATACTGACCAAAACCGAGGCCGATCGAGCTCGAGCTCACAGACAAGAGCCGTTGCAAACACACTAAGGGAGAGAATCTCGGTGAAAATTAGGGAAAAGCTAATTTATCATGGGTTCTCTACTATGTATTTTTAATTATATCTAAAGCAGGATCCCTCCACTATAAAGAGGATGACTACATTTCTGTAGAGGGCAGTTCTTTGGCTTATATTGTAATTCAAGCACCATATTCTCCTATATTCAATAGTTACTCTTTTAAACTTCATAAATTGATTCATCTTATTTAGTCCTAAAAATCATCTTCTTTACAACCTTGTTTATTTTGTATTCTTTGCAATCCATATTTGTTATTTCTATTTATCCTTATGATTTGTATTAAGCTATATCACATATCCTTAGAACTACGTACAAATTCAGCTCTATCCATTTTTTGGGTAAACAAAATCAATAGTGGATAAATAAACTTGAACGAAAGAAGTACCTTTTATCGCTACAGTTCTTATACATCATTATATAAATAGTGCATCACCAATATATTTTTTCACACAGTGGTTATACTTCTTTATACACTTTAATACACCTATATATACTATATACATATGTTGTGTAAAAGTGTATAAACGTCACTAGACGAATTTCTTCTATGATTTTTAGTTGCAATTCTTGTTCTAAATCAGTTCAAATCTCAACCAAAATGACTTTAAATTTTGTAGACGACCTCCTTAGACTATTTCTAACAATTCTAAGTAATAAACACTTCTAATTTCTCATAACATCAGATTCTGTTCTATTTTTCACCACATAAATCTGTTGGATTTGAGCTGAGGTTTGATTCACAATTACTGATTTAGAGAGGTTAGAATTAGTAATGCCAAAAAGTTTGTAATGATAACATTTCAAAAAGTTTTGGAAAATGATTTGGGGAATGAGTAGTTAATGATAAGGATTAAACAGAATATCTTTTTCTCGATTTGTTAAAATAAACAAGTAAAAATAAAAATATATTTTTAATATAGCGAACAAGTAAAAATGAATGGAGGGGGTACTCTCAAATTTCTTCTTTCACCATAATCTTGATAGTACTAATAATTAAAAAGGTAACCTTTGAGAATTGAAGACCCTTTAGGGCAGTACAAAAAATTAGGACCATAAAAGAGAAATTGTTATAAGAAATATCAAATTATGGTGGATGCCTACTCTTCCTCCATGATCTTCATCTCAAATTCTTAATGACATATTCAATAACATATTTTCTATGTTTAATGACATATTCAATAACATATTTTTTTTACTTTTCATGCCTATATAAAGGCCTTGTAATAGATAGGAAAATACACACAATTGAAGAAGAAATAAGAATCTCTCCTCTCTTTCTCTCTATATCTCTTAGCTTGCTTTTCCTTGTTCTATATTGTTACTTTGAGCTATATTTCATAATACGTTATCATCACGAGACTCTACCGTCTCAAGAAGCTCTTGGAGAAGACTAAGCAAATATGGATATCTCTCAAAACAAACTTTGATCAAATTTCAATTGTAAAAATATTTGCTTAATTGATTCATGTACGACACATACAATATTCAAAGAGAAGAAATATTTCTCTTATTTAGGTATGTGTAAGGCAGATGTTATTATAATTTCTGGTAGTAGTAATCTAATTGAAGGCTCTGGCAGAGCCACTATAACTCTGCCTAATGGAACAATACTTATCATAGAGAATATAATATTCTCCTCTAAGTCCAAGAGGAACTTGTTGAATTTTAAAGATATCCGTCGAAATGAATATCATATTGAGATAATAGGTGAGAATAATATCGAATATCTCATTGTTACCAAGAATGTCTCTGGCTAGAAAAGGATTATTGAGAAGTTCTCATCTTTATCTTGTGGCATGTATTGGACAAGAATTAGTACAATTGAGGCACATTCTATCGTAAACCAAAAGGTTATTGATTCCAATACTTTTGTATTTTGGCATGATCGATTGGGAGATCCTGGAACAATTATGATGAGACAAATTATAGAAAACTCAAATGGGAATCCATTAAAGAATTTAAAGATTCTTTTAAATAATGAATTTTCTTGCACTTCTTGTTATCAAGGCAAGTTAATTATTAGACCATCGCCAACAAAGGTTGGGATTGAGTCCCCTGCATTTTTAGAACGTATACAAGGGGATATTTGTGGACCTATTCACCCACCTAGTGGGTCGTTTAAGCATTTTATGGTCTTAATAGATGCATCTTCTAGATGGTCTAATGTGTGCCTATTGTCATCTCGCAACCTGGCGTTTGCAAAATTAATGGCACAAATAATTCGATTACGGGCACAATTTCCCGATAATCCAATTAAGTCTGTTCGACTTGATAATTTTGCTGAGTTTTTATTCCAAGAATTTAATGATTATTGCTTATCAATTGGGATAAAAGTGGAACATCATATAGCTCATGTTCACACTCAAAATGGCCTTGCAGAGTCTTTGATTAAACGTCTGCAATTGATAGCAAGACCGTTACTCATGAAAATAAAATTACCCACTTCTGTTTGGGGTCATGTCATTTTGCATGCATCAATGCTAATTTGTCTCAGACAGACAAATTATCATAAATATTCCCTGTTGCAATGTTTTGGGTCATGAACCTAATATATCTCATCTAAATTTTTTTGGATACGGTGTATATGTGCCTGTAGCACCGCCATATCGCACCAAGATGGGTACCCAAAGAAGGTTAGGAATATATGTTGGCTTTGAATCGCCTTCAATTATTCGCTACCTTGAAACACTAACGGGAGATTTGTTCACTGCTCGATTTGTATATTGTCGATTCGATGAGGCATTTTCCCCAAAATTAGGGGGAGAAAATGGTGAAACCAAATGTGGAATTTTGTGGAAAAATACATCATAGTCTCATCTTGATCCACGTGACTCTATTTGTGAAAAAGAGGTGCAAAAGATTATCCATTTGCAGAAAATAGAAAATCAGATGTCATATGCATTTACTGATCTGAAAAGGATAACAAAATCACATATCCATGCATAGAATGTTCCAATCCGTATTGATGTCCCTGTTGGACAATCTTTAGTGTCATAGCTAATAAGTCAAAAACACTCCTAAAGCGTGGCAGACCGTTAGTTTCTAAGGATCGGAATCTTAGAAACAGGAAAATAAATGATCAAGATGACACTACGAATGAGTCTCATAAAGAAATCCATGATTTAACCAATCCTAAAATTCATGAGGAAATCAATGAGCCTGAGACTCAAGAAAATAAGGAACTATCAATAAACCCAATCGATATTGAGACAGATTTGAATCGATTGAATATAGTTGTGGATTGTGTCTTTGCATACAATGTTGCATCTAGCATTATGCAAGATAATGAGGATCGTGAACCTCAATCCGTTGGAGAATGTCGACAAAGACGTGATTGGCCAAAATGGCAAGAAGCAATCCAATCTGAGTTGGATTCACTTGCGAAACGTGAAGTTTTTGGGTCTGTAGTCCAAACACCTAATGGTGTTAAACCTGTTGGCTATAAATGGGTCTTTGTACGTAAAAGTAATGAGAAAAATGAGGTACAAAGATATAAGGCACGCCTTGTTGCACAAGGATTTTCACAAAGGCCAGGTGTCGATTATGAAGAGACGTATTCTCCTCTTATAGATGCTATAATGTTCCGTTATCTCATTAGTCTTGTTGTCCATGAAAAGCTTTACATGCATTTAATGGATGTGGTTACAACCTACCTTTACAGCTCACTTGATAATGAGATATACATAAAAAAATTCCCGAGGGATTTAAAATGCCTGACGCACATAATTCAAAGTCCAGGGAAATATTTTCAATCAAATTGCAAAGATCTTTGTATGGTCTAAAGCAATCAGGAAGAATGTAGTATAACCGCCTTAGTGAATACTTATTAAAGGAAGGTTATATAAATGATGCCATTTGTCCATGTGTTTTTATAAAGAAAACAAAATCGGAGTTTGTTGTACTTTCTGTATATGTTGATGACATAAACCTTATTGGAACTCCTACAGAACTCCAAAAGGCAATTGATTATTTAAAGAAGGAATTCGAGATGAAAGATCTCGGAAAGACAAAATTATGTCTCGGTTTGCAAATTGAACATTTGGCAAACGGAATTTTTGTTCATCAATCTGCCTACATAGAAAAGGTATTAAAATAATTTTACATAGATGGAGCACATCCATTAAGTACTCCAGTGGTTGTTCGATCACTTGATGTGAATAAGGACTCGTTCCGACCTCAAAAAAAGAATGAAGAGCTTCTTGGTCCTGAAGTACCATATCTTAGTGCAATTGATGCACTAATGTATCTTGCTAATACTATAAGGCCTGACATAACTTTTTCAATTAATGTCTTAGCAAGATATAGCTCTGCTCCTACAAGAAGACATTGGAATGGAATCAAATACATATTGTGGTATCTAAACTACCATTATGGGCTTATTTTATGGCAATGATTGCAATCCCGATCTTGTTGGTTATGCCGATGCTGGGTATTTATCTGACCCACACAAGGCTCGATCTCAAACATATTATGTGTTTACATGTGGACGCACTGCAATATCTTGGCGATCGACTAAGCAATCAATCGTGGCTACTTCATCTAATCATGCTGAGATAATTGCTATTCATGAAGCAAGTCGAGAATGTGTATGGTTGAGGTATGTAATACACCTTATTCGAGACAAATGTGATTTGAAGTGTGACAAATTACCCATAATTTTGTATGAAGACAATGCAACATGCATAGCTCAATTGAAGGGAGGATTCATAAAACGAGATAGAACAAAGCACATTTCATCAAAGTTATTTTTCACACATAATTTTAAAAGAATGGTGATATCAATGTGCAATAGATTCATTCAAGTGATACTATGGCTGATTTGTTCACCAAATCTCTACCGACGTCAACCTTCAAGAAACTAGTGTATAAAATTGAGATGCAAAGGCTCAAGGATGTGAACCGATGCTCTCATTAGGGGGAGTTGATACGCGTTATACTCTTTTTCCCTTATAAGGTTTTATCCCACTGGGTTTTCCTTGCAAGGTTTTTAATGAGGCAACCAAAAAGCGTATTTCTAAATAAGTGTCTTTTTTTTCCTTCACTAGAATTTTTTTTCTAATAAGGTTTTAACGAGGCACATTATCTATGGACATCCAAGGGGGAGTGTTATAAGAAATATCAAATTATAGTGAATGCCTATTCTCCCTCCATGATCTTCATCTCAAATGCTTAATGACATATTCAATGACATATTTTCTATGTGTTAATGACATATTTTCTTCACTTTTCATGCCTATATAAAGGCCTTGTAATAGATAGAAAAATACACACAATTGAAAAAGAAATAAGAATTTCTCATCTCTTTCTCTTTATATCTCTTAGCTTGTTTTTCCTTGTTCTATGTTGTTACTTTGAGTTATATTTCATAACAGAAACTATGATCCCAAATTAAAAATTTTGCTTGAGATGATTATATTAATGTATTTAGAAATTCGGTTAGTCTTTTGAAAGTAGTCTAATAAGGACAAAAAGAGTAGGGTAAGCATTATTTTCTATTCAATAAACTTGCTCCACATATTATGCTCTACAGTGAACTTTTCTGAATATGGTCAAATTTGTAATTGCTGATATCTACAATAGAAATAGACACTCATTTTGTAAAAGCGATTGCACACTTATAAGAAATATATATAAATTGCACTCGATTGATAATATGTAGAAAGAATATCTTTAAATGGAGACGCGAATTTTGGAGAAGAAAGTTTAGGTTCTACTTTTAACATGTTGAAATTTGACAGTAAAGGAGACACAATGTGTTTGGACAGTAAAACTAATTACATTGTTTGGACCTTATATAATGAAATTTAAATTAATAATATTTAATTTTAAAAAATTAAATTTGAAATTAGTTAACTTGGAAATGAAATTGTTCTTATTTATTATTGATGCTTCATACTAAGAATTTAATTCTCAAATAAAATGCTTTACATAGAATTGCAACAATTTTGAACTGTTTAAACTAGAGATATTTTTGACTTGAGATTACATATAATTGTGTCCTAGCTTTTCTTTCTAGTCACATTTTGCCCCTGCTTTATTTTCATCACTTAAGTTCCCTACTATAAATAAAACTGGATGAATATGGCCAACTTCAAAAGTTTCTAATGGTACCAGGAGTCCAGGACGGTATTACAACTGAGAATGACAGAGATATAATTTAACCAACATATACATATAGACACTAATTGCTCACATATTTAATTCTAATTTACAAAAAAAGGATAGGCAGCATGTTGCAAGTAGCCTTGAAAGGCATAAAACTATCACTATACGCAAAACTAACATGGGAAATTGAAACGCCGAGTTAAACTATCATACGCTCTCTCTATTTAAACAGCTTATCTATTTGCTTTGTGAACTCACAAATTCTCTTGGTCTTAAATTCCAAGAAAGAACTTTGAAAACACAGAACACAAATATGGGCTCACAAGGCACAATACCACCTATTCATGTCTTTATGATCTCATTCCCAGGCCAAGGCCATGTCAATCCTCTACTTAGACTTGGCAAACTTCTAGCTGCCAAAGGTATTCTCGTTACCTTTTCTACAACCGAAAGTCACGGTGCTCAAATGAGAAAAGCCAATAAAAACATAAGTGATGAGCCAACTCCCTATGGTTCAGGTATGATAAGATTTCAATTCTTTGATGATGCTTGGGATTATTCTAAGCCCGAGGGAACCGACCTCGGGTTATACATGCAACATCTAGAGTCAGCGGGTACAGAACGCCTCAATCAAATGATTGAGGAAAACGAGAAACAGGGTCGCCCTGTTTTTTGTCTTATAAATAATCCTTTTATTCCTTGGGTTTCTGATGTTGCTGAAAGTCTTGGAATTCCTAGTGCTGTCCTTTGGGTTCAATCTGCTGCTAGCTTTTCTTGTTATTACCATTATCTCCATAAATTAGCTGAATTCCCTACTGAATCAAACCCCGAGCTTGAAGTTCAACTTCCCGCTATGCCTCTACTCAAACATGACGAAATTCCTAACTTCTTGCACCCTTTTTCTTCTTCTCGCTATATTATGTTGAAAAAGGCTATTTTGGGTCAATTCAAAAAATTATCTAGTCCATTTTGTATACTAATGGATACTTTCCAAGAACTTGAACTTGAACTCGTTGAGCAACTTTCCAAAATATGTCCTATTAAAACTATCGGTCCATTATTCAAGCACCCTAAATTAGTTTCCCCTAATGGATCCTCACAAGATTTTCGTGGCGATTTGTTCAAAGCCGATAGCGGTGTAATACAATGGCTCGATTCAAAACCAATGTCCTCTGTTGTGTATATTTCATTTGGGAGTATAGTCTTATTGAAGCAAGAACAAGTTGATGAAATGGCCTATGGGTTGTTGAATTCAGGGCTGAATTTTTTGTGGGTAATGAAAGAACCTTACACAGGGACAGGTTTTTTACCAGTTAAATTACCAGATGGATTTTTGGACAAAGCTGGTGATAGGGCTAAAATTGTACAATGGTGTCCACAAGAACAAGTGTTGGCACATCCATCTTTAGCATGTTTTTTGACCCATTGCGGATGGAATTCGACTATGGAATCACTAGCAATTGGTACACCAATTATTGCTTTTCCTCAATGGGGTGATCAAGTACTTGATGCTAAGTATTTAGTGGACGTATTTAAAGTTGGGATTCGCCTGTGTAGAGGTGAGGACGAAAATAGAATTATTCCTCGAGAGGAAGTTGAGAATTGCGTGAGGGAGGCGACGAGCGGAGCAAAGGCGGCGGAGATGAAAGAAAATGCGTTGAAGTGGAAGAAAGCGGCGGAGGATGCGGTGGCTGAAGGTGGCTCCTCCCAGCAGAATCTGCAGGCTTTTATTGACGATATCATCACAACATGTACTGCTGAAAAGTTCAAGAAATCTGGCCTGTACTAAATGTTTTTATGGTCCAAAACAGGAGATCGACCACCTTAGAAATTATAGTACTTAACTAGTTGAATTAAAGTTGTGTATTTAATATTTGAAACATCGAATTAGACTATGTTTCCAGTTTGTTATAATAATAATAATAGATCCACATTGTCCGTTTGACTGCTAAAGGAAGCTAGCTTTCTTCTAGAAACTCAACGTGAGAATTAATAATATTTTCTTAAACATGTTAGCTTCCAGATAAATCCTGATAAATTAAGTGTTAAAAGTAGTGATTTATGCGATTAGTTATGTACTTACACTGGTTAGGTTCGATAATCAATTTTTTGTGATTGGGCAAATGTTGTTGAATTAGAATTTCTTGTTTTGGGATGTACTAGGGGATCAAACATGAAGCAACTGTTTTGTATACTTGTATTGTTATATATCCATCACTGTATTGAGTATTGGATTTTTTTTTTTCTCGAGTGAAGTTCAATGGTCGAACTTAAAATTTGGTAACGGAAACAATTAGTCATTTGACAATTTAATTAATTTTAAGAACAATTGTGACCCCCTAAATTTTTTCTAAACTTTCTTGAGAAAATTCTGAAGTGTACTTTGGTCATTTTAGGTAAAGATGAAAGAGCTTAGATATTATTGTAAAGAGGAAATTAATTCTGATTCCAAAGTCATTTTTGAAACAAATTTTAAATAAATAAGCAAATATGAAATTTCAATAAACATAACGAATACTTTCTCCATCCTAATTTGAGTGATTAGTATTTCCTTTTTAGTCTCTCCCAATAAAGATGTTATTTTTATATTTATGAATGATTTAACTTTAAAAAAATTTATTTATCATTAATTAATTAATGAGAAAAGTTTTATAGCTACAGGAATTTCTATAAAATATTTTAGACCATACATTTTAAAATTATTTTTTTTCTTTCTTAAACTTTTTATCTAGTCAAACACCATTACATAAAAGGAGATTATAGATATTGATTATTTTCTTTTATTTGGTGTACGAGCACAAAAAACGTGAAACAAAGTTGCTTATTGCGAGGTAGAGTTGAAAATATTTCTGGTTATGCCAAATACTGTTAGAACATGCGCAACGGAAGCAAACAAACAAATCAGGCATCAAATACATGTAAACTAGACAATGCTATAACTGTTAGATTAGAAGCACTAACCTCTTGAAATCGTTGCACAAATCCTCCACACAGCTAGAATCCAGGGTTGCAGTCTTCTGCTATATGCCTAGTAAAACCTTGGGCGAATTTATTTTGAGTGGGCAAGAACAATACAACTCTAAAAAGTGAGTTATTGGGTGAAATTAGTCTTCCTTAAATAGACTAATTTTTGGCCGAAAATCAGCTCCAAAAACGTGTAGGATTCTACTTGCACCTCTTACTCTACCGGATGACTTTTCTTCCAAGTCACTTTTTACCCAAGTTAAGTCCAGATTTTTACTAGGTATAGTAGGGACCACATAAATAATAAGAGGCTACTAATTATAGCATTAATTCGAAATTAGCATAAATTAGTTCTTACTATAATTAATTGCAGTTTATTCCACAAAAAAACTGCAATTGAACTCCTAAATATGAATTTCAAAAATTCAGTAACACTTATTTTAATTCCCCATGTTAAGATCTCAAATATCAATTAATTAAATTAAATCACTAAAAATTTAATTTAATCAACTAATTAAATCCTTTATAATTCCGCTTAAACTATTTCATGTGATGGATACAAAATCTACCGGCCTGGTTTTTACACAAAAACTTATAAACTCACATAAAGGAGTATTGTCAAACTCAAAACCAAGTCATGGATTCTATCAACTAATTATTATTTCACAAATGTTATTCGTTATTGTCCAATCTATTAGACATACACAAACTCTGAATAGAGTCGTAACTTTTGATAAATCAAAACAATAAATAAATTACATTGGTCATAATAATTATATCAAGATTAGGAGTATAAGCTCATTTAATGAATAAGAGAAAATATTTTATATATATATTCAGTACAAAAACATCTTTTCTCTACTTGGTCCGTTCAATATACACTAAGTATACTAGCACAAGAAGTCGGAGTAAAACCACTCCCATAATCAAGACAAATTATACCATAATCTTGTGCTACAATCATCAAGATATTTTGTCCAATAATATCTTTGATTGTGAACATAGTTTATTAATTATGTGAACCGACAATTTAATCTTTCTATGCATGAGCTAAGACTCCATACACTAAATTATCTACTACATAACTAAAAGGACACACATGTAACAAATAATCTATTTAAAATAGTACTTTATTGAATTGAATAAATTAAATAAACAATTATTCCATAAAGAATAAAATAAAATACTATGTCTAAACCGCATGGTTAATAGAATATCCCAACAATCTCCCACTTAGGCTCATAACCTTCTACATGCTTGTCAAAAATCTTCTGTGTCAAGCTCTTTGTAAACGGGTCTGCCAAATTTTCCTCTGGCGCAATCTTCAATACTCTTGTATCACCTCTCTGAGTTATGTCCCGAATTAAGTGATATTTACGCTCAATATGCTTACTCCTTTTATGGCTTCTTGGTTCCTTCGAGTTTGCAACTGCACCACTATTGTCACAATAAAGTACAATCGGTGCTTGAACCGAAGGAACTACATTAAGCTCTTTTAGAAAGTTCCTGAGCCAAACAGCCTCTTTAGCTGCCTCAGATGCAGCCACATGTTCGGTTTCCATGGTGGAATCAATAACACATAATTGCTTGATGCTCCTCCAACTTATGGCTCCACCTCCTAAGGTAAAAACATATCCTGAGCTAGATTTTCTAGAATCTCTAACTGACTGAAAATCTGAATTAGTATAGCCAATGGGTGCAAGATCACCTGAGTGATACACCAACATATAATCCCTAGTCCTTTTCAAGTACTTGATTATATGCTTAACGGCAGTCCAGTGTTCTCGTCCAGGGTTAGACTGAAATCTACTAACCATGCCAACAGCAAAGCAGATATTAGGTCTGGTACATAGCATAGCATACATGAGACTCCCTACAGCAGAAGCATAAGGGATCACCTTCATCTTTTCTATCTCATCAATCATTTTTGGGGACTGATCTTTCGACAGAGAGATTCCATGTCTAAAAGGGACAAAGCCTTTCTTGGAATCTTGCATGCTAAACCTGGTAAGAATAGTATCAATATAAAGTACTTGGAATAAGCCTAATATCCTTTGCTTGCGATCTCGCATAAGCTTGATCCCAAGGATATGTGCCGCATGTCCCAAGTCTTTCATATCGAAACGTGAGGACAACCATTCCTTTACTGAATTCAACATGCTCACATTGTTTCCTATGAGCAAAATATCATCTACGTATAAAACCAAAAATGTAACTTTATCTCCATCCCACTTCTTATAGACACATGACTCATTTTCACATTGATCAAAACCGAAGGTTTTAATTGATGCGTCAAAACAAGTGTTCCATGCTCTAGAAGCTTATTTCAATCCATAAATAGATTTCATTAATTTACACAACATGTGCTCATTGCCACTTTTTATGAAACCAACTGGTTGTGCCATATAAATGCGCTCATCAAGACTTCCATTTAGAAAAATCGTCTTGACATCCATTTTCGAAACCTCATACTAGTAATGAGCAGCAATGGATAAGAGAATCCTAATGGATTTAAGCATGGCTACTGGCGAAAAGGTTTCCTCATAATCGATTCCTTCTTTTTGAGTAAACCCTTTTGCAATAAGCCTAGATTTAAAAGTTTACAATTTTCCATTCACTCCTCTCTTTTTCTTATAGATCCATCTACAACCAATGGGTTTGACTCCAGTAGGCGATTCTACAAGATCCCAGACTTGATTGGAGTACATGAACTCCATTTCAGATTTTATAGCAGCAACCCATTTATCAGCATCTGTATCCTGCAGTGCTTCGTCGTAATTAATATGTTCCGTTTTGGGCTCTTTAGAGATTCTATCATAATATTCTCCCAAGAGCATAAAACGGAGAGGTTTTCTTATAATTCTCCCACTACGACTAGTCACTACAGGTGCAATATTTTATTGTTGAATTACAACATCATTTTCCGGAACTGAAGCGTCAATGTTATCCTATATACCTTGCGGTATTGGGATATCATTAACTTCTTCCTAGAGTGCAGGCTGCAAAACAATTTTAGGTTGCTCAACAATCTGAGGTTGCTCAATATTACTTCCACTACTTTGGGGTAGTGAGATGTCAGGCAATTGCTCTTGTGCATTCTGCTGCCTATTGTCATTTCTCCCACTACGATAATGCAGTGATATGTTAATACTGGCTTCCGGGATACGTTCCATAGATGAGTCATTAGTTACTCCATTACTTAATTCCTATAAAACTAGTTTACTTCTAGGAATATGGTTCATTAAATAGTCCTATTTTAAAAATATGGCATTTGTCGTAACAATTACCTTCTTTTCTTTGGGACAATAAAATAAACCGCGTTTAGTTCCTTTTAAATATCCAATAAAAATTCATACTTCTGTCCTCGATTCCAATTTATCTGTTTTTCCTTTCAGCACATGTGTAGGACAACCCCAAATCCGAATATGCTGTAAACTTGGCTTGTGCCCAATCCACAATTCTACTGGAGTTAAAGGTACTGACTTTGAAGTAACCAAATTTAGAATGTAATTTGCTGTTTCTAAAGCATATCCCCAAAAGGAAGAAGGAAAATCGGAATAACTTAACATTGATCTAACCATTTCCATAAGGGTCCTATTTCTTCTTTCTGCCACACCATTTTGTTGTAGTATTCCTGGAGCAGATAATTGAGATGTAATTCTTGAATCTGATAAGCATTTAATGAATTCCGCAAAAAGGTATTCACCACCACGATCAGATCGCAATGTTTTGATATATTTATCATGTCGTTTTTCTGTTTCCGTCTTAAATTCCTTGAATTTCTCAAAGCATTCAGACTTACGGTGCAATAGATAAATGTATCCATATTTTGAGTAATCATCTGTGAAAGTCACAAAATACTCAAAACCACCTCTTGCTTGTATATTCATAGGGCCACATAAATCAGAGTGAATTAATTCTAACTTATTGTTGGCTCTATTTCCTTTTGAGGGAAAATATCTCTTGGTCATTTTACCTTCTAAACAGGATTTGCATGTTGGCAGTGACTCCACTTTCAACGAACTCAAAGGTCCATCAGAGACCAATCTCGAAATCCTATTTAGATTTATATGACCTAGACGTAAGTGCCATAAATAAGTTTGGCTCAATTCAGAAATATGTTTTCTTTTATGTGGAAGATTAATGTTGTTTAATTCTTTTGGTTGTTGTAGTACATGAAGAGGAGATATATCAAGAATGAAAAGGTCATGTACTCTAGCAGTAGTGTAGATAAAACGTTTATTAAACTTAATAACAACAGATTTATTAGCAAAATAAACATTATAACCAGCATCCATTATTTTCGAAACCGAAATCAAATTCCTTCTAATAGAAGGTACAAAGAGAACATCTTTCAAAACTAAAACTCTATCACTACTAAACGAAACTCTAATATCTCCTAATGCTAAAGCTGGTGTTGGCTCGCCATTGGCTTGAAAAACGCAAACTTCATTCTCACTTAGCCGCCGCATTTCCTGAAACCCCTGCAAAGTAGTGCATATATGATTAGTGACTCCTGAATCTATACACCAAAACATGGTAGAGACAGCCATTAAACAAGTTTCAACGACATGTAAATTTGAATTACCTTGCTTATTCAACTTTGCCAGATAGGCAGGGCATTACTTTTTGTGATGCCCAGGTTGCTTGTAATGATAGCACTTTTCTTTGGATTTTTTTACACCAGCCGCACCTCCAGGTGCCAAGACCTTTTGAGCTTTCTTCTTTTTCTTACCGCCTTTCGACTTAGAAACTGAAGCTTTCTCAACATTGAGTGCCACAAATGGAGCTTGCCGTTTGATAATAGATTCTGCCACTTGCAGCTCATTCAACAATTTTGCCAGTGACAAATCCATTTTGTTCATGTTATAGTTCAAGAGAAATTGTTGAAAACTGTCAGGCAGAGTCTATAAGACCATCTCAACTTGAGATTCCTTATCAATCATAGCTCCAAGGACCTCCAGTTCATTCAGAAGACTCATCATCTTCAGAACATGGTCCCGGATCGATGATCCTTCAGCTATCTTAGTATTCTAAAGGGATTTCATGGCAGTCTACTTAGCCGCACGATTTTTCTCACCGAATATCTCTTTGAGACTTTCGAGCATGTCGCAAGCAGACCCCATAGACTGATGCTGATATTGCAAAACATTCGCCATAGAGGCAAGAATGTAACATCGCACCATCTAATCATCCTTGACCCATTCGTCATAGGCCTTAACCTGATCATCAGTAGCATTTTCAGGTTTTTCTGGGCACTCATCAGTGATTACAAATCTGTAACCTTCAACAGTTAGGACAATATCAAGGTTTCTTTTTCAGTCAACATAATTCGGTCCTTCTAACTTGTTTTGGTTCAAAATTGAGGTAAGTGGGTTGAATGAAGACATGGTTAATCTGAGATATATTCACATTAAATAGATCATTAGTTATGTATTTAGAATAATTAAATTCAAAAATAGCACATTACACATATAACCATGCTCATTGAATAGTTAGATTTGTTAGGGAAACTTAACTATTCATGCAAAATATATGAATTATGTAAGATATTTATCCCATAAATTAAAACAGGACCAACTCAGATGGAGAGTAAACTGTTAATTTAAGATAGGAAAATATCACTTTTATAAACTCTAGTTTCATTGAATCAACATGTAACTCAGTTGGAGAGTTAATACAAGTAATCAAATAACTAGGGACAAAACTACAGTAATCATCTATAATGAACTTATCCGATGTGGAAGAAGACCTATGTCAACATATAAATTTATTATATTACTGTAAAACATGATTGAAAACTATGAAAATTGAACCCTACCATCACTGATTTCTTTTAAAAAATAATTTCTTTTATAAAAACATTTTCCAGAAAATAGAAAAAATGGCCAAAAACCCATCTAAACGACCCTGAATACCCAAAAAACGATGTACATCATAAGCAAAGCTGATGAGTATTGCTCACTGAGCCGTTTTCGATAAACCTACTAAATTTGAGGTCAATCGGAGTTCGACAGAATTTCAGAATTCCAAATTCATGACCTATTCGTAGAATTCTATTTTTGGCGTTTTTGAGAGCTTTAATTATTTTGACTCGTTCAAATCACATAATATACTGATGTATATTAAAATATGATTTCAGAACTCAAAATAATATTTTTTATTATTATTTAATAAAAACGTGTTCAAACAGAATTGTGGAATACTTTTCACCGTTCCAAACACTACTGTTCATAATTCGTAAATTAATCCATAATTTCAGAACTAATAGCATTCAAAACAGACATGTTTTTATTAATATAACACTGTGATTATGGACAAAAAACGTAATTAAAGCAGATTAATAGTATTAATCCACTGTTTATGCATATATGTATTAATCCATAATTACAGATTTAATAGTACTCTGAAAAAACAATCACGTTTTTATTAAAACCAACATTGCTATTCATCAAAAACGTAATTAAACAGATTGTCATTAAATATAACACCACTTTTTATGCATATGTATATTAATTCATAATTTCAGAATTAAAATACTAATAAATACAATCAAGTTTTTGACATAAAATAATCATACCAAACATGTATCATTAAACAACACATTTTAATATTACTCTATTCATGCTGTATTACATTATCTAGTTAGATGTAAGACGGCGTCTGATACCAATTGTTAGAACATGCGCAGCGGAAGCAAGCAAACAAACCAGACATCAAATACATGTAAACTAGACAATGCTATAATTGCTAGATTAGAAGCACTAACCTCTTGAAATCGTTTCACAAATCCTCCATACAGCTAGAATCCAGGGCTGCAGTCTTCTGCTATAGGCCTAGTAAAACCTTGGATGAATTTGCATTGAGTGGGCAAGAATAACACAACTCTAAAAAGTGAGTTATTGGGTGAAATTAGTCTTCCTTAAGTAGACTAGTTTTTGGCCGAAAATCAGCTCCAAAAACATGTAGGATTCTACTTGCACCTCTTACTCTACCGGATGACTTTTCTTCCAAGTCACTTTTTACCCAAGTTAAGTCCAGGTTTTTACTAGGTATAGCAGGGACCACATAAATAATAAGAGGCTACTAATAATAGCATTAATTTAAAATTAGCATGAATTAATTCTTACTATAATTAATTGCAGTTTATTCCACCAAAAAACTGAAATTGAACTCCTCAATATTAATTTCGAAAATTCAGTAACACTTATTTTAACTCCTCATGTTAAGATCTCAAATACCAGTTAATTAATTAAATCACTGAAAATTTAATTTAATCAACTAATTAAATCCTTTATAATTTCGCTTAAACCATTTCATGTGACGGATACAAAATTCACCGGTCAAGTTTTCACACAAAAACTTATAAGCTCACATAAAGGGGTATCGTTAAACTCAAAACCAAGTCATAGATTCTATCAACTAATTATTATTTCACAAATGTTATTCGTTATTGTCCAATCTATTAGGTATACACTAACTCTGAATAGAGTCGTGCCTTTTGATAAACCAAAACAATAAACAAATTACATTGATCATAATAATTATATCAAGATTAGGAGTATAAGCTCATTTAATAAATTAGAGAAAATGTTTTATATATATATTCAGTATAAAAACATCTTTTCTCTACTTGGTCCGTTAAATATACACCAAGTATACTAGCACAAGAAGTCGAAGTAAAACCACTCCCATAATCAAGACAAATTATACCATAATCTTGTGCTACAATCATAAAGATATTTTGTCCAATAATATCTTTACGTGTGAACATAGTTTATTAATTATGTGAATCGATAATTTAATCTTATGTGCATGAGCTAAGACTCCATACACTAAATTGTCTACTACATAACTAAAAGGACACACATGTAATAAATGATCTATTTAAAATAGTACTCAATTGAATTGAATAAATTAAATAAATAATTATTTCATAAAGAATGAAATAAAATACTATATCTAAACCGCATGGTTAATAGTATATCCCAACAAATACATCTACGTACTATACTTTTTTGCGAGTAATAATTTTCCCGTAACATCTTATTTATCGCGATTATTACTTAAGGATTTACTTAAGGATCAACACCTTTTGTTTTGGTAAAAATACCAGCATCGAGTGTTTACCCCCCCACTAATAAATAATTGACAAATATCACTATATTTAACTATAACAATTAGTGCCTATACTCATAGTTAACTACGTATTATATATTTTGCAATTTGTCTTAATTAATAATATTAAAATACTTTATATCTTGCTATTCTCACTTGTGTTCTTAACGTCAATTAACTATACTCTATGTTGAAACTTGAAATTACGCCTTTGATTCTCAATATTATGTTATAAAAGAATGACGAAAGGATGACAACACAGAGCTCTGAAATTAAGCCAGAGAAGAAAGACAAGAAATGAAAGAGAGACAATGCTAGCTGACGGCAACCCTAAGCTTTCTAACATTTTCCTATTATGATTTTAATTCTTTTTTAAATTATTATTTATTAAAAATAGGATGCTTAGTTGACCTTAGTTTATTTAGTTTATTTTGTGAAAATAGCACGGACTAGTCAATTTTCGAATTGATAATCGAAAAATAGTCAGCGTTTGCAAAGTCATTGAAAAATATTCATTATTTTGCTAAAACACGGAAAGTTCCAGCATAATATGCGAGATTATGAAACTCCAGCATATAAACTTCCAGCATATTATGTTGGATCTCCAGCACATAGAAAGTTTCAGCATAATATGCTGGATTATGGAGCTCTTGCATATAAATTTCTCGCATATTATGTTGGAACTTCAGCATATTATGAAATTCCAGCACATTATGATGGAAGCTCATATGTAAAAAATTCGAACACGGGCATATTATGCCGGAATATTTTTGAATTTTTAAGGGTGTTTTTATTCAAATTTCATCTTTACATGGAAAAATTACTAAATTTCGATTATTTTATTGAAACTGTAATTATTTTTCAATTATCAGTTATAAATCCAGTTATTTTTTATTTTTATTTTCCGTTTATTTTCTATAGTTAACTTAACTTTGTTGGGTGTAACACCTGGTGTTTGTTTTAGACCATTTTCATGGTTTCTTAAATATATGCCCTCGGAGCACTCGCATAAATAGATATGCTTTTCAGAGTTTAGTAATGTGCATACTAATCATATATACATGCGAAGACCCCACAACACATAAAAGAAGAAAGGAACTTCCCAGAGTACTTGATATTCAAATATTTTAAATCAATCAAACACGTAAGATTGGTGCCATTGCACCCACGACAGTTTTTCTTTCTTTATATTTGACGCAATTTAGTACTAAATGTTGAGATCGATCACTATCACTTTGTACCCGTCACTGTTTGACAGTATATGAATGTCAGTGCATGGCTCAAAATAATGTACCATAAATTTAAGGTTGATGACTTTAATTTCATAAAAAAAATTAATTTTGAATTTATTGTACTTTAAACTAAAAGAATCTACGTAATTATTTGTCGAAACCTTATACTCTATATTAGTATTAAGTTCAGAACCGACGACGTCCACCTTGATCTGGTGGGAAGAGAATTGTGAACGGTAAAGAAACACGACTTGTGGTTCAAAATAATCATCTAAACTCTTAGCCACAAAAGCGGTCTACTAAAATTTTAAATCATTAAACACAAGTAACACTGCATCCATCATACCTTTCTATATTCGTGCAAATTTAATGCTTTAACAAAATATAATGAATCCAAAAATAGTAAGTGCATTTAATTTGCACTCAGTTTCTGACTTTGTAGTCGTCACAGTTTGACAGTATATGGATATAAAAATTAATGGCGAGGCTACTCCATGCATGAAAGTAGATTGTTGTTGTTAGTGTTTTTATTATAGTCTCTTTTTAACAACGGTATCAAAAATAACTTCTCAGCCTTTATAAGGTAGCGATAAAATTTGTGTACATACTATCTTTTTTAAACTCTACTTGCGAAATTATATTAAATTTGTTGTTAATGTTATAATTAAATTTTAAAAGTTTGACCAAGGAAGCTACCATAAAGAACCACGTCTCTCCATTGACTGATCTCATGCTTTCCATAAATAATATGAAACGATGACGCATGTGCTGTCTTTGGATCAGAAAAAGAGAGACAAAAATATCCAGGCACTTAGGATCAGGGATTCGGTGGAGAATTGCGAAAATGCTATTAAGAGACGCAAAATTCTGGTTCAAATTAGTACCTAACATGGCCTATCTACATGAATACTCCAGTTATTTTTTCTTCACTAGATATTAAATGTCTGAATAAATGTTATGTATTTCAATTATTAAAAGTCTAAGAGTTTAATTTTAATCAACATAGAATTATCTCTTGAAATTTATTTAGATCTCTGTATCGAAATTCTGATTGAATTTGTCAGTACTATTCCTAATTATAAAGAAACGAATAAGACTCTAAATTATTTAAAAAAAAACACATTTCGTTCAAAAAAAAATTCGAATATATTTGTGATTTGCAATGATGTAAATCATATATAGTGTCCAATCTCAGAATTGAATAGTATTTGCTGCAACATGGTTTCTTAAATATTAATGCCGACAACAAAATATTTAATCATGACAAAACAGTCAAAACGATAGAAGAAAACATCCATTATTTATAAAGAAATATTAGGTGAGATACAACACAATATACTAATATATATCTTATATAATAAAATACTTATATTTATAATACTATATTAACTAAGAATTTGACGCGATATACACCTGTAACGTACGTACACTAAAGCTAGTCTAAATTAAAACTCTCTCAGCTATGCCAGTACATTAATGTCCACATTCCCTTTTATCAGTTTTCAATTTTCATACGCTACACAACTAAAACTGGAAGTAGTAGCTAATTTGTTAACCTCTTCATTTGCCTCAACATAGAAGTTATATTTGAATTATCTGATCCACACAGTCTCACTCCGAACGTACTCGAAATATCTGGAAAAGGAAAGTTATCGTTTTCCTTTCTTATCGTGTGGGATTTATGTTCTAATATAAAAAACTTCCGTTAAATTGAATTTCAGTCTAAATTTTGTAGAAGCAATTTAAATTTGAATCCAACTTCTTTTTCTTGAAGCGGATAGGAAAGATTTGTTTGCTTGATATAATACTTTTTTCCTCTTGTATATCAGTGAAGAAGGAAATATTAAAAGATGAATTTTCCAAAATCACTAATTTTGGAACTCCTAATTTATAGTGAAAGCCAAATTATGTAGCATTTGAATGAAATGCATGGAATTAATTCTGAACGTCGACTTTATTTATTGTTTTGAATAAAAAAATTATATTTTTAATTATTGTATGCAAATAGTAATACTACAAATGTGATGACTCCGATAGGTCATTTTGAGTACTAGCCTTTAATTCCGTATTTCGAGACCTCTATTAGCTCAGTTTGATATTTCTTGATTTGCGCGCGTGGTCCGCGTCATTTTCCGAAAAGTTTTTACATAAAATTTTGAAGAAAAAAGTGATTTTAGTTTTAAAATAGGATTTGAGTTGACCACGGTCAACATTCTTGGTAAACGACTTCGGATTGGTGTTTTGACGATTCCAATAGGTTCGTAAGATGTTTTTGGACTTGAACGCACGTTTGGATAGGTCCGGAGCATTTCGGCGCGTTATGTGAAAAATTGTAAAAATGAGTTTTCAAGTTGAAAATTGTCACACCCCTTTTCTACTCCCAAAAGATATGTTTATGGATTGTTGTGGGTTAAAGAATTTTTTCAATTAAAGTGATAAACTTGAGTAGGAATTATTTTATTTACAGAGTCGCCACTTGGAATTGAATTTTGGGTGTTCCAAGTCACCTTTTATTTGAATCCCTAGTCAAAGGAAGGTTTGACTCTATTATTATTGGTCTGCGAAAATAAAGTGTAGGTAAGGAATTCTGTTGACCGGAGAGTCGCTTTATTGACTACATTTGGCTTATTAATTTTGGATAAATTGTGATTTATTGATTTCCATATTTTATCTATCCGCTTTTAATTATTAAAATATGAAATTATCTTTGAAACGAATCACGTGTATGAGTTCATTTTTTTATTGTGCCAAAATTATGTCACTCGTACGTGTACATAATTAATAGCATTTTATTATATTAAGATTGTTTTGGTCAAAGTTGCGCGAACACATACTTCGATTTTAATTTTGGAAATCACAATTATGCCACGCGAACGTATACATAATCACGATGATTTGATTAATTAGGAGCGCGCATAAAGCATTCTAACGCATTCATGATTTTTTTCTTTTTCCTAAGTTTGAAATTGTTGTGAGGCCAAGAATGAGCAATATAATCTACTTCAAACTAAATTAAAACACCTTTCATAAAGACCTTGTATACTTTTCCAAATTTAAAATTAATATTTTATTTTCTACTATTCACGAGATTCCTTTTTTCACAAAAGGTTAAATATCCAGCAAACATGGAAAGCAAATGCAATCTACTGTTGCAACATTCACAATTATTATAACATTAATATAAAAGGTAGAAATCATCTGCCAAAACGAAATCTAACGAATCGGAAAAGTTCTCCTGCCAAATAACGAAAAACTTGAAGGAAAAGATACAATTATTTGCAAGATTTCAAAAAGAATTATCCACAACTTGGAGTGGGGACACGCGTGGGAAGATGGGAACGGGAAAGATGGAGTGAGAAGTGAGGTATTAGTGAGATGAGTGGAAAAAATTCAAACACGGTCAAAAATTAGGTGCTCACAAAAATCATGAGTTTGGATGGTCGATTCTTGTTGTTTGACATTATTTTGATAATTTGAGATAGCGCGCAAGCTTGTAGGATGTTATTACACTTGCGTGTATGTTTGATTTGGAGCCCGAGGGACTCAGATGAGTTTTGGAGGTGTTAAAAAAGAGTTTGGTTGATTTGGAACTGCTGGTGTCCAGGAGTTGTTGGTGTCTGATTGCAGGTCTCGCAATTGTGAGTACCTGTGCGCAATTGCGAGTCCCGCTTTTGCGAAGTTGTACTCACAAATGTGATTATTGGCTGGGGGAGGTGTTCTTTGCAAATGCGAAGAACGGATCGCAAATACGAGCCTGAGTTTTCGCTTTTGTGTTAATCATGTCACTTTTGTGATTTAGGTCCGGGATTAGAGGTCTTCACAAATGCGAAGGAGGGGCTGCATTTGCGATGTGTTAATAGTTCGCATATGCGAACATTTAGTCTCATTTGCAACATCGCATGCACAGTTACAGTGATCGCAAATACGATCAGAGTCTCGCATTTGAGTGTGTCGCATTTGCGAACATGACTTCGCAAATGCGATATCTGCAGTTGAGTAAAAGAGAAAAAAACGAGACTTAACTCATTTTACACCATTTCTCAACCCTAAACACTCTAGAGGCAATTTTCTTGAAAGTTTTTCTTCCTAAAATCATTGATAAGCAACTCCAATCCACTTGTTTTCAATTCCTCATTACTTTTCACGAGTTTTAACATTAAATCTAGGATTTCCATGGTAAAAATTAAGAATTGTGGTAGAATTTAAGAATTTTATAAAAATTAAGATTTAGACCTCAAATTAAGATCTAATTTCGAAACAAATCAAATAATCGGGCTGGAGGTAAATGGATAATCGAATTTTAGTCTGGATCTCAGATTTTGACATAATGAGCGTGGAGTTGACTTTTATTGACCTTTTCAATTTCATCAAAGATTGAACATTTTTTCTTCATGGGTAGTTTCTAAACCTTATTTTTAATTTTTTGAACGATATTTGGCTAGATTTGGTTCGTTCGGAGGCTTGTTCGAAATGCAAATCCGTGGCTGATTGTTGAGTTAGTTGCGCAAAGGGGTAAGTGTTTTATCTAACTTTGATTTGAGGGTATTAAAACTTGCTGGTGTATTTTTTATGTAAATTATATGGGGAAACGTCGTATATGCAAAGTTACAAGTGTATTGTCACGACCCGCAATCCTAACCTACTGTAATGGTGCCTATCATGGTACTAGGCAAGCCGACATTTAAAAATATTTCCAACACTTTTAACAGAAAATGAATTAAAGCAGTTTAAAATAATAAAAGTTTTTATAAATGGGATAGAAATCCAAAATACAGCGCGGAAGTTCCCAACCACCGGGGTGTCACCGAGTACATGAGCATATATTCATCACAAGTCTGGAAAATACTGTCTATGATAATCTGAAACGAAATACAATAAGTAGAAAGATAGGCAAGGAGAAACAAGACCTGCGAAACGCCAAGCAGCTACCTCGATAATCTCCGAGAATCCGAACTCCACAACTCAGCAACCGCCGTGACCTGAAGCACCTGGGTCTGCACACAAAATGTAGGGTGTAGCATGAGTACAACCAACTCAGTAAGTAACAAGACTAAATAAAGAACTGAAATTAGTGACAAGTTTCACAGTTATAGTTCAATTACAGTGATTTCAACATAGGAAAGTAGGCATGCTCTCAATTTCGATAAATTAGGTCAAACAGTTATTCCATGACAAGTTTAAGTAAAATAGAGTGTAATATCTTTCAGAAATTTCAAGACAATGATACATGGCAGTTAAGTGCAACAATAATGA
The DNA here is from genome assembly GCF_000715075.1 of Nicotiana tabacum. Lineage (NCBI taxonomy): Eukaryota > Viridiplantae > Streptophyta > Magnoliopsida > Solanales > Solanaceae > Nicotiana > Nicotiana tabacum. Next base: position 89,075,546 of record NC_134098.1, read on the forward strand.
AATCAAATGCATCCTCTCAGGGTCACAATCACTCAACCCTCCCATTCACTCAGCACTCAGCACTCGCACTCACTAGGTACCTGCGCTCACTGGGGGTGTGTGCAGACTCCGGAGGGGCTCATTCAGCCCAAGTGCTATAATCCACACGAACAACTCATGTGCTGCACAGATAATTCACGTGCTATAGTGTAATATCTGGATTCGCACGGACAACTCACATGCAGCACAGACAACTCACGTTCTATAGAATCAATATCTCACAATGAGGCCTTCGGCCTTACTCAGTCATCAATCTCTCCAGCCTCTTGGGCTCTCCGTAATCATGAAAGTCAGCCCCAACAAAAATGATATAATGTGTCAACAAGGAACAATAGATACATAGATATAATAACAAGTAAAACTATGACTGAGTACAAAACAACAATTTAGCAGATAATTCAATATGTACACGACCTTTGTGGGTCCCTACAGTGCCAACACATAATTTAAATATGATTTGTGGTTCAATTTCTCTACTACATGGAGAATGTACAGGTAACAACAGATTATTCAACTACACAGTTCTACAGAATTTGATCAAGTCATAATTCCTACAGTGCATGCCCACACGCCCGTCACCTAGCATGTGCGTCACCTCAAAACCAAATACATGACACGTAATACGGGGTTTCGTACCCTCAAAACCAAATTTAGAACTGTTGCTTACCTCAATCCGAGCAAATCTCTACTCCAACACACCCTTTCTTCGCGAAATGGCCTTTGAATGCCTCGAATCTAACCATAAACAATGCGATATAATCAATACGGGCTAAAGGAATCAGCTCCGTAAGAAAATGCTAAGCTATTAATCAAAATCAAAAATCGGCTCAAAAGCCGGCCCCCGAGCCCACATCTCGAAATTCGATAAAAGTTAGAAAATTCGAAAGCCCACTCAACCACGAGTATAACCATACCAAATTTATCAAAATCCGACACCAAATCGTCACCCAAATTCCCAAATCAAACTCACCAAATCCCTAGCCTCAACTCCCAATTTACACCTTAAATACACACCAACTAGGTGGGAACATAAATGAGGAAACAAGGATATTGATCAAAAAATGAGTACAAGAGACTTACCTCAAGAAATCCCTCAAAAACCCTCTCAAGAATCGCCAAAACCCGAGCTCAAAATGTTACAATAAAGCCAAAATCGTGAACCCTTGTTTTTAAACATTCTGCCCAGGTCTTTCGCACCTGCGACCAAATATCCGTGTAACACCCCAAAAAATTTTGAAGTACTTAAGTATAAATCCCCGTAAAAATTTTGCAAAAGAAAGTAATATTTCGTGGAGCCGAATTGGGTTGAACAATGCACCAGAAAGTAAAGGAAATATTTTGGCGGAAAAGTACAATTTCTGCGGTCCATTATGCGACCGCAGAATCACTCTGCGGACCGCATAATGGCCGCAGAGTGAGGCAGTTAATGGGATAAGTTGAAAGCAATTATGCGGTCGACTATGCGACCGCATAACTGTTATGCGGTGCACTATGCGACCGCAGAACAGTTATGTGGAACGTATAGTGACCGCAGACTCAGGCAGATTTTTGGTCATTTTGGACACCAATTATGCGACCGATATGCGGTCCGCATAACCATTATGCGGTCGCATATGCGACCGCAGAACCTGTTCCAGAGCTTCATTTTTGGGTTTTTTAAAACCCGACCCTACTTCGTTAAATACACGTTTTGGAACATTTTTGAGATATAATCTGACATTTTAGAGTGAGAGAGAGTGCCCTAGAGTGAGAAGGTATTCTTCAATAATTTTTCTTCAATCCTTACTCAAGTTTTGGAAGATTAAGAAGGCAAGCTGACTAGGTCTTCGTCCTAGAGATTGAAGTGGCTAAAAATTTCGGAACATTTAGAGTGTAAGGAAGCTCAAGTGAGGTATGTTGGCTAAACTCTTCTCTTAGAATTGAATCCCACAATATTCATGTAAATTATGTAAGTCCCGAGTGGTTCATTATGAAATTGGCTATTCCGAGTAAGATTTAGGTTGAAAGATATATGTTCAACAAGCATCACAAATTCTTTATTCATGTTATGTTACCAATTGAGGATGTGTTAAAATATGGGCTATGCATTAATAATATTTCGACTTTAAGTCAAGTTCAAATGAAGGCTATTATGCCAATTTTTTGTGAAATATCTCTATGTGCATTAGACTCTAAATTGCTCACCTGTGTACTACACACTTTGATTTGAATTGTGTTTGTTGTTGATAATGAGGATGATATTTGAAATTGATAATGTGAGCATGAAATACTGAATATGGCCAACGTGCCAAGAATGATCTTATAATTATGGCCACTAGTGCCAATGAAATAAAAAGATGTGAAAGTATTATGAAATGCGATGATTGATATAAAAAGGTTGATGTCTCAAATAAGACGGCCTAGACGATCGGGTCGTGATCCGATACCATGCCGCACACATGGTGGTGATTGTGCTGGAAATTGGTAATGATAGTAATTGTGGTTGATATCTCTAATGAGATGGCCTAGCCGATCGGTTCGTGATCGAACTCCGTGTTAAAAACGGTGGTATTGATATTGAGAGTAATTGTGGTTGATGTCCCTAATGGATAGCCTAGCCGACGGGTCGTGATCGGACTCCGTACTAAATTTACGATGGTATTGGTATTTATGGTAATTGTGCTTGATTCTCTAATGAGATAGCCTAGCCGATCGGGTCGTGATCGGACTCTGTGCTAAAAGTACGGTGGCATTGGTATTGTGAATACTGGTATTGCGGACAATGGTATATCGATACTAAAAATCTCCCAATGTGAGATATGGAAATTAATTTGAACACTGTCTTGATCCTAAATTGAGGTTTGATGTTGATTAAGGCTTTCATTGATATTATGATAATCTTGTTTATATTAATTGTCATTCTATTGAGAGGGTGTTTAGTTATACATACTAGTAATATTCGACGGTACTAACGTCCCTTTTACTGGGGGCGCTGCATCTTTCAATGGATGCAGGTGGTTCCACAGCAGGAGATATTGATCAGTGATAGCAGTGCACCTTTTTCCCAGCTGACTTGGTGAGCCCCACTTTATTCCGGGGTCATGAATCTTTTGTACTTGTGTATCCTGTTTGAGGTATAGCCGGGGCCTTGTTGCCGGCATTATCATTGTACTCTTCTTTATCTATAGAGGCTCCGTAGACATAATGTGGGTTGTGTATTGGTGTTGGGGAAAGACAAACTATGTTATGTTGTGGACGTATTACTTGTCCATTTGAGACTTTAAAATATGATGAAACTATTGGAAATGAATTGGTATTATAGACATGAACGCATTTTCGTCTAATTAATGATAATATGTATTATCTCTATTCATGGATGAGTTTGGGTAGAATGAAATCTAACAGGCTTGCTCGGCCGGGTTCACTCGGTTGAGCGCCGGTCGCGCTCCTCGATTTTGGGGCGTGACAATCCGCACCTGCGGAACCGCTTCTGCGAAAACAGGCCTCTCCGTCAACTTCACATCTGTGGAGCCTCGCTTGCACCTGCGGGCTCGCAGATGCGGTTAATTCCTCGCACATGCGCCCTGCCCAGGCCAGGCCAGCTCCGCTTTTACGTAAATCCAGCCGCATGTGCGGCATCGCACCTGCGGCCAACCCCTCGCAGGTGCGATCACACCAGAAGAGCTCCAGCTTCAGCAATGCACTAAGTCTCATTTTCGATCCGTTAACCATCTGAAATCAACCCGAGGCCCCCGGGACCTCAACCAAACATACCAACGAGTCCTAAAATATAATACAAACTTAGTCGAGCCCTTAAATCACATCAAATAACTTCAAAAAGATGAATCGCACCACAATTCAAGCCTATAGAAATTAAGGAAATTCAAATTCTACAAACGACGCCGAAACCTATCAAAACACGTCCGATTTACCCCAAATTTGGCACACAAGTCATAATTAACATTACGGACCTACTCTAACATCCGGAATTGGAATCCGATCCCGATATCAAAAAGCCACTCCCGGTCAAACTTTCCAAAAATTTTAACTTTCGTCATTTCAAGGCTAATTCCACTACGAACGTCTAAATCATAATTCGGACACACTCCCAAGTCCAAAATTATCCAACGGAGCTAACGGAACCATCAAAATCTATTCCGGAGTCGTTTACACATAGATCAACATCCGGTCAATCATTTCAACTTAAACTTTCAACCTTGAGACTAAGTGTCTCATTTCATTCTGAAATCACTCCGAACCCGAACAGACTATCCCGCCAAGTCACATAACAGCTATAAAGTATAAAATGAGCAGTAAATGGGGGAACGGGACTACAACTCTCGAAACGACCGGCCAGGTCGTTACATGTATATACGTTGTCACGGGTTAAAGTATGCAGGTTGGGCTATTTAATTCTATATCTTTATTTATTCCATGTTATCTCTTGTTACATGCTTTGATTGCTACATGTTCTTAATTGTTATTCATTGTCTTATTTTTTACATCATTAGCTATTACCTATTTCGTTTTGTTCATTTCTCAAACATTATTTGCTTACCTGTTATATGATCATACTTACATTAATTGTTTATTTTTATTGTCTCATGTTCTTACTGGCTTTTTATTGTCCTTATATTACTTGATGCACTTTATTTTATTATTCCGATTATGTGAGCTATTTTGTTATTCTTGTATTGACGAATTGTCTAAGTTTGAGATTACGAAGTATTTGTTATTCCCCGTTTTGTATTGGTAGTTCCTTAATGTTCCTCACGTTCCATTTTCCCTTTTGAGTTGAGGTTTCGTAATTAGTTATATTAAGTTGTTTATGTTAATGAATTGATGTTGTGAACGGGTTGTGCACTGCAATGGTATTAGAATAAATTGATATTAAGATCGGGTTGCACGTCTCAACATATAGTAATTTGTCACGACCCAAAATCTCACCCGTCGTGATGGAGCCTATCTCAATACTAGGCAAGCCGACAATCTCAATAAATCACATATCTTTTAAATTTGAAAACATAATGATTTAATTTAGCGGAAGAAATCTCACAAGTATAAATATAAATACTCTCAAAACTCGGTGTCACTGAGTACATGAGAATATAATATGAATACAAGTATGGAAAATACTGTCTATAATAGTCTGAGACCAAATACAGTAAATAAGGAGATAAGGAAGGAGAGACAAGGTTTGTGAAACACGACAGCTACCTCTGAATCTCCGAAAAATCAACTGTGCGAGAGAATCAACACCCGCTATGACCGGGAACACCTGAATCTGCACACGAAGTGCAGGGTGTAGTATGAGTACAACCAACTCAGTAAGTAACAATAATAAATAAAGAATTAAAGATAGTGACGAGCTACACAGTTGTAGTTCACTTTCAGTAATTCCAGCAAAGAATAGACATGCTTTCAAATCCAGCAGTTTAAGTCAATCAATTTTATGCAGTTCAAATTAATGCAACCCGGATATAAAATCTTTCAGAGAATTTCATAACAATGATAGATAGCAACTAAGTGCAACAACAAATAAAAAGCAAGTACAGCCTCTCAGACAACAGTCACTCAACTCGTCACAATAGCTCATCCATTCGGCTCTCACCCCTCAGCACTCACACTCAAAGGGTACCCGCGCTCACTGGGGGTGTACAAACTCCAGAGGGGCTCCTACAGCCCAAGCGCTATAATCCGTACGGACAATTCACGTGCTATAGTATCAATATATGGATCCGCACGGATAACTCATGTGCTATAGTATAATATGTGGATCCGCACGGATAACTCACGTGCTATAGTATAATATCTCACAATCAGGCCCTCGGCCTCGCTCAGTCATAAATCTCTCCAGTCTCTCGGGCTCTTAACAATCATGAAATCAGCCCAAACAACAATGATATGATGCATCAATAATGAACAATAGAGACTAGATAAAATAAACAAGTAAACTGTGACTGAGTACAAAACAACAATTAAGCAGATAGTTCAACACGTACACGACCTCTGTGGGTCCCAATAGTACCAACATATAGTCTAAACATGGTTTATAAAATGACTTACAGTCAAATTTCCACAACACATAGAGAGTACATAACTAACAACAATTTATTCAAGTTTACAATTTTCACAGGACGGACCAAGTCAAAATTCTCTCGGTGCACGCCCACACGCCCGTCACCTAGCATGTGCGTCACCTCCAAAGTAATCACATGATACCAAATTCCGGGGTTTCATACCCTTAGGACCAGATTTAAAACGGTTACTTACCTCAAATCGTGAAATTCTTATTCTGCAATGTCTTTTCCTCGTGAATTGGCTTCCAAAGGCCTCGAATCTAGCCATAAATAATTCAATTCAGTCAATAAAATTTATTGGAATTAATTCCATAAGAAAATGCAAATTTTCCATAAAAATTCGAAATTTAGCTCAAAAATAGCCTGTGGGATCCACATCTCGGAATTAGGCGAAAGTTACAAAATATGAACGACTATTCCACCACGAGTCTACCCATACTAATTTTACCATAATCCGACCTCAACTCAACCTCCAAATCTTCAAATCTTATTTTTAAATCCCGAAGTTCAAATCCCCGATTTACACCTCAAAAACATGTAATTTAGTCGGATTATTCGATGATGATTCAATATTATGGAGTAGAAATTATCACAAAGGACTTACCTCAAGTTTTCCTGTGAAAACCTCGCTCAAAATCGCCCAACCCGAGCTTGAAATGCCCAAAAATGGCAAAAGTTCGGAACCCCTCTGTTTTTGTACTGCCCAGGGGTTTTCGCCCCTGCGAAAATTTGAATCGCTTCTGCGCAACCGCTCCTGCGGATCTTTCCCCCGCTTTTGCGAAAAATATCACTTTTGCAATCCCCCACGCGTAGGTGTGTGTCCGCACCTGCGAGATGCCTTCCGCATCTGCCCTCCACAATCACCAGCCCAGCCTCCGCTTTTGCGATGTCCATTGCGCTTCTGCGTGGTCGCACCTGCGAGCCAAGTTCCGCAGGTGCGATTGCACCGGATGGCAGAAACTTCAGATTTTTCTTCTAAGTCCGAATTCGATCTGTTAACACTCTGAAACTCGCCCGAGCCCCTAGGGACCTCAACCAAATATACCAACAAGTCCTAAAACATCATACAAACTTAGTTAAAGCCTCGAATCACATCAAACAACGCTAAAACCACAAATCCCACCTCAATTCAAGCCTAATGAACTTTGAACTTTCAAATTCTATATCTTATGCCGAAATACATCAAATCAATCCAGAATGACTTCAAATTTTGCACACAAGTCATAAATGACATAACGAAGCTATTCCAATTTCCAGAATCGAATTCCGACCTAGATATCAAAAAGTCAACCCCCCGATCAAACTTCCCAAAATTAAACTTTCGACATTTCAAGTCTAATTCTACTACGGACCTTTAAATAATTTTCCGGACACGCTCCTAAGTCCAAAATCACCATACGGAGCTATTGGAATTAAATTTCGAGGTCGTTTACACATAAGTCAACATCCGGTCAACTATTTTAACTTAAGCTTCCAACATGAAATTCATTCTTCCAAGCTAACTCCGAAATACCTTAAAACCAAAAATGACAATTCACACAAGTCATAATACCTCGTAGGAAGTTATTCAACACTTCAAATAGTTGAAAGGAGCGTAAATGCTCAAAACGAACGGTCGGGTCGTTACAATCTCCCCCACTTAAACATACGTTCTTCCTCGAACGTGCCAAGAATTGTTCTTAACCTTCAAATCTCTATTCCACCTTACCACGCACATACCCGAGGGTGGTCTCACGTCACCCTATTCTATATAGGCCTGACCACACAACATAACTGAAAATCATTAATTTAGCCTTAGTCCAAAAAACTTGGACCCAAATTTCTAACATCCAGAATTCTTCTCAAAACCCAAATCTCACATCTACACACTGTGTAATCCTGAACAAGCTATATCCGGCCATAACCATAATCCCAGATATAATCGCATAACATAATACACAACTCACATTCTCGTAACACCATTTCTGATCACGGTAACTACTCAAAACCAACCAAGTACTAGTATAAAATCTCATATCAAGCCAAACCTCATTTCAAAAACGTTCGTACACTACTGATAATAAAAGAAACATGCAAAAATCTTATGACACCTTATCAGGCAGCAAATCATGGAGCTCTCTCTCCCCAACCAGAACCATAATCACTTTCTAAGCCGACTTTCAATATTATCCTCCCGAATATACCGTAATCAAACCTGATAGTACCCATTTTAGGTCCAATGACCTTATTTTATTAAACACAACTATCCCACAGACACGCCACATCAATATAACTCAAGCCACAACTGCGCAATCCGTGTACCCAAATATGGGAGATGTCTCAAGGAAGAGAACCGTATTGCAAGTTCAACAAGCACCACTACAACCGAAATATTACAACCAACTCCTCAAATTTAGTGAAGAGGATAACCGTATGTGCATGTGCACAATTGTAGAGGAAGGAAATTAATAGATTAGATAAATTATTATAGAAATAGAATTCCCACACACAGCACGGGCAACTCACGTGCCAATAATATGAATTGCCCGGCATGGTCACAGGCCTCCAGTCCCAGCATATCATACAGGAGCAATTAGACAAGTACATTTGTATATGATAATGACATAAGATTCTCATGCTCCTGGACTGGTATAAATAACATGCCATAGTGTAAGCATGTGCAAAGTCTGCTATCACACTTCAAATCGGTAATTTTTAACACAGAATTAGTAACTACCTCGTTTATTTAGGGAATCATCTTCTTTGTAACCTCAAGTATAGCCCATATAGTTCTCAACAAGGTACGAATACGGGAAACGTTATAACTTTATACTTAACAGTAAACTCTAGGCATATTATAGCCTAAGCATTCTTTCGAGTATGAATACTTGCTCTAATGCCTGCACATGGGCTCAAACCTCACATATATGCGCACTCATAGCGCATAGCTATCACAAATAATTAACGCAACTAGTGCCTCCACCGAGTTTTAAATAAAATAGTCACATCAAATAGGTCGTAACCCCGAAACAATATACTTCCGAGAACTCTCAGTCTCCAAATTCATCGAACACATGAATCACCATAACTGATTCCAACTCCAGCACTAGAATGACTAACACGTATTCCATTCACGATCTTCCCATGAGGAATACTATCATAATTCTTTTGTGCCACATAGAAATAATTTGAATATCATCAGTCTATCAACCAAGTGAATACTACAATATCGATGAACATCCGTAAGTCAAAACACAACGCGCCTTCTGAAATGCGCACCCTTCTCAGGAATTACCGAGAAGTTATAACATTAATCGAAATATCTGAAACTAACCATGCTGTCCAACATTCGTTACCTTCTCTTCAAGACTGAACTATCATTTTGTATATGTAAATCCTAATCCCGCACAACACACAACATCTATTATGACATCATGTGACAAGCACAAGAATCCCATTATCAACTCTGAGTCACCAACAAATTACATATCTTATTAGTTAGAAACCTCTCTCTTGCTTCTTTCCAGGAGGAAATCACAATACATAACACGTTCCATATACCAGTAGAAAATATCCGGTTCAAACTATGGTAGAAACTATCATGAACACTTTGAAATCCATTTGCACATAACCAAGCTATCTGAACTGAATTTCTCTAACTCCACCAAGCCACACAAGTTTCCAAATCCGAGAGTATTGCCACAAAACACCCGTAAAGCCCCACATCCTCATAAGAATCAAAAGAACCGAGCATACCATTACCATACTGATCCAGCATGTTACCCATTTGTCCCATTTTCTCCGAGTTTCTTCTGAATCACCCTCAAATTGACATTTCTCCTTGTCAAAACATTACTATCCTTACCCAAAGCTCACTACAAGATATCCTAACATAAAATCACATCGCCCTAAGGCCCATAAGCCATTGTATTCTTCTTAAGAACCTTCATAAATACCCCAACCGTTACACTCACTCTGAAAATACCTTATGCGAATTTAAAAATTATTCCTCTTTTCTTTCTTATACTGAAATGTAGAATCCATAGTCAAACAGAATTACCACGCGTCCCGATACCATCCAATGTAAGTAACAGATTCTAGTGATACACAAATTCGAAAAATTTTCAATTTTCACATATACATTTTAAATCCATTAGAACCCTCTCGATAGTCATCCATTCTGCTCAAATATAATTTACTCCGCCCAACATGGGCTGAAAGACATGTGCTTCTTTAACACAGTCAACACTCAAATAAGTAACCCCGCCTTAACACGACTAACCAAATTCATACACTACATCTTTCAAAATAACAACTTAATCATTCCAAAATTTTCATATTTCTATAAAGTGCCCTATAACCCGTATTCAGGAATTTCCTTACTCGAGTCATCCTCGATCTCCATCTCTGCAAGTCATAAATGATTTGCAAGTATGCCTACGACCAAAACTAAAATTTAACACATAACCATGAAATCAAATTGTCAATAGCAGGCTCCCCCACTTAGCTTCAAGCTGCAACTATATAAAATTAGAACCCGCAAGGATTTCGCCTTCTTAATAACCAAGATCTCGCACCGTTAACCCGCCAGACTTCTCGAAGTCTTTTGTTAAGCGTTTCATGAACATTTTTACTCACTAGTCACAGTCACACACTCGACCTATTACCAGGTAGCAAGTAATATTCCTCACAGAAGTTTCATCAACATCACGCCACCGCTAACCACTCACAGGAGATAACCTACCTGTGGAATTCCTTACCGACATCTTCCAACGACGCTGCACTGGGTGCAACAACTACGAAATCAGCAAATTCTCCTGAGCTAATGCTCACCTACCATTTGTATAAGTCTGCACTTTCCCTATCGACATCAACTGAAAGTTCAACAATACCTTTCGAACTCAAGTCATATTGCGCCTGAAACGATAATTAGATCTTCACTTCCCTCTTCATTTCAAACAAACTCCTTTATACTATATTCAATCTTTCTTCGTACAGTAATCATCACTCCAAATAAGGTCTGTAGGCCAAATCACATTCTATCACGATTCCAAACCATTCTACACTTCCTCAAGGCACGTGACTACCCTACCACATAATTCATATGCTAACCTGCCACTCTTACTTCGGTTAAACCATCTCTTTTAAGCAACTACTCAACCTCTACTTCTCCTACTTGACCTGCTAGTACTTCAACCACCGCAAAACACTTCCCGTTATGTCTTCCCTCACACTTTGCTACCCAACTGTTGCATCAAATCAAAATGCATCTCTGTCGCACCTGAACCAATAAAATCAATAAAATATTACTGACTCTAAGCCTCTTCGAAGATCATCTTTCTCGAGCCATCAACATTAGAAATACCCATTCGCTACCACAATTACTACACAATCACTTACTCTCCTTGAGTCCAAACTCATTGACAAGACATGAGAATTTAATTTGTCCCACAATTTAACAACGTGAAAGATCCTTCAATACACTCACAACTCGAGACTATACATCAAATCAAAACAGAAATCAAGTACCCAATAGCAAACTCTTGAATCATAAGCAAACTTTATACGTCACATTCAACCCATCTGAACACATCCCGCAGTCATATCATACTTACCATATAGCCATTCAATCACTCATCGAGCCACAAATTCTACTCGTGGGGATATTACCGGACATATGAGTCCAAATGTACAGCTTACAACTGAAGCTACCAAGCCTAAGTTCCGGTCTAAACCTGGCCTCAAGTCCTCCAGACTGGACCATCACCAAAACACAGAATACACATCTTGAACCTCGTTCATAGAATCACAAGCCGGCGATGCACAGCTGATACCGAGTGCTCATATGTACATGGGAATGCATGGAAGAAATTCAAAGAGTTATGTTTCAAGCTGAATCAATTCCGCACGATGGAATACAAGAAAGTGAAATTTTTCTAAGTGTTCTGCATCCTCTCGAAGATAAGTACAAACGTCTTCATACCGATCCGCAAGACTCTGCTAAACCCGGTGTCACTGAGTACATGAGCATCTAATATGAGTACAGGTCTGGAAAATACTATAATAGTATGAGACCAAATACAGTAAACAAGGAGATAGGGAAGGAGAGACAAGGTCCTAGAAACACGGCAGCTACCTCTGAATCTCCGAAAAATCAACTGTGCAAGAGAATCAACACCTGCTATGACCGGGAACACTTGGATCTGCACACGAAGTACAGGGTGTAGTATGAGTACAACCAACTCAGTAAGTAACAATAATAAATAAAGAACTGAAAATAGTGACGAGCTACACAGTTATAGTTCACTTTTAGTAATTCCAGCAAAGAATAGACATACTTTCAAATCCAACAGTTTAAGTCAAATCAATTTTATGCAGTTCAAGTTCATATAACTCGGATATAAAATCTTTCAGAGAATTCCACAACAATGATAAATAGCAACTAAGTGCAATAACAAATAAAAGGCAAGTATAGCCTCTCAGACAACAGTCACTCAACTCGTCACAACAGCTCATCCACTCGGCTCTCAGCCCACAAAACTCACACTCAATGGGTACCCGCGCTCACTGGGGGTGTACAAACTCCGGAGGGGCTCCTACAGCCCAAGAGCTATAATCCGCACGGACAACTCACGTGTTGTACAGACAACTCACGTGCTATAGTATCAATATCTGGATCCGCACGGATAACTCATGTGTTGCACAACTCACGTGCTATAGTATAATATCTGGATCGGCACGGACAACTCACGTGCTGCACGGACAACTCACGTGCTATAGTATAATATCTCCCAATCAGGCCCTTGGCCTCGCTCAGTCATAAATCTTTCCAGTCTCTCGGGCTCTCAACAATCATGAAATCAGCCCAAACAACAATGATATGATGCATCAATAATGAACAATAGAGACTGGGAAAAAATAATCAAGTAAACTGTGACTAAGTATAAAACAACAATTAAGCAGATAGTTCAACACGTACACAACCTCTCCGGGTCCCAACAATACCAACATATAGCCTAAACATGGTTTCTAACATGACTTATAGTCAAATTTCTACAACACATAAAGAGTACATAGCTAACAACAAGTTATTCAATTTTACAGTTTCCACTGGACGGACCAAGTCACAATCCCCTCGGTGCACTTCCACACACCCGTCACCTAGCATGTGCATCACCTCCAAAGTAATCACATGATACCAAATTTTGGGGTTTCATACCCCCATGACCAGATTTAAAACTATTACTTACCTCAAACCGTGAAATTCTTATTATGCAATGTCTTTTCCTCGTGAATTGGCCTCCAAACGCCTCGAATCTAGCCATAAATAATTCGATTCAGTCAATAAAATTTATTAGAATTAATTCCATAAGAAAATGCAAGTTTTCCATAAAAATCCAAAATTTTGCTCAAACATCGCCCATGGGGCCCACATCTCGAAATCCGGAAAAAGTTATAAAATATGAATGCTCATTCTACCACGAGTCTACCCTTACTAATTTTACCAAAATCCGACCTCAACTCGACCTCCAAATCTTCAAATCTTATTTTTAAATCCCTAAGTTCAAATCCCCGATTTACACCTCAAAAATATGTAATCTAGTCGGATTATTAAATTATAATTCAATATTATGGAGTACAAATGATCACAAGGGACTTACCTCAAGTTTTTCTGAAAAAAACCTTGCTCAAAATCGCCCAACCCGAGCTTGAAATGCCCAAAAATGGCAAAAGCTCGGAACCCCTATGTTTTTTTTACTGCCCAGGGGTTTTCGCACCTGCGGAAATTTGAACCGCTTCTGCACAATCGCTCCTACGGATCTTTCCCCCGCTTCTGCAAAAAATATCGATTTTGCGATCCCCCACGCGTAGGTGCGTGTCCACACCTACGAGATACCTTCTGCATCTGTGCTCTACAGTCACCAGCCCAGCCTTCGCTTCTGCGATGTCCATTACGCTTCTGCGTGGTCGCACTTGCGAGCCAAGTTCTGCAGGTGCGATTGCACCTGATGGCAGAAACTTAAGATTTTTCTTCTAAGTCCGAATTCGATCCGTTAACTCTCCGAAACCCGCCCGATCCCCTAGGGACCACAACCAAATATACCAACAAGTTCTAAAATATTATACGAACTTAGTCAAAGCCTCGAATCACATCAAACAATGCCAAAACCACGAATCGCATCTCAATTCAAGCCTAATGAACTTTGAACTTTTAAATTCTATATCTTGTGCCGAAATACATTAAATCAAACCGGAATGACTTCAAATTTTGCTCACAGGTCATAAATGACCATACGGAGCTATTGGAATCATCAGAATTAAATTCCGAGGTCGTTTACATATAAGTCAATATCCGGTCAACTATTTCAACTTAAACTTCTAACATGAAATTTATTCTTCTAAGCTAGCTCCGAAATACCTTAAAACCAAAATCGACAATTCACACAAGTCATAATACCTCGTAGGAAGTTATTCAAGACTTCAAATAGCTAAAAGGAATGTAAATGCTCAAAACGACCGGTCGGATCATTACAATTATGATATGATATGAGATCGGATTACACGCCGCAATAGGTATATATTGTGATGATTGTTGGGACCAGGTTGTGCGTCACAACATAGTATGATGTGTTGTAGTTGTAGAGTTTATCTCAGTACTGTGATATGAGATTTGAGATCATGTTATTTGGGGCTCTCTGGTAGTTGACCTTCTGGTCCGTTTTTATGAGTTTACTGCTTTATTTCTATTTCTGTGTTCTATTATAATTATTCATGCATATTTATAGTGAGTGTCTTGCAATAGCCTCGTTACTATTTCGTCGAGGTTAGGCTCGACACTTACAGAGTACATGAGGTCGGTTGTACTCATGCTACACTTCTGCACTTATTGTGCAAATCTCGGTGTTGGTCCCAGCGGTGTGTAGCATAGACTGCTCGGATTCAACTACTACATGAGACTTGAGGTAGAGTTGCTCGATGTTCGCAGTCCCTGAAGTCTCTTTCTATCATGTTTTACTGCTTATCTAGTTTCAGACAACTGTACTTTATTTCAGACCATATTTGTAGCAATATAGTTACTCATGTACTTACGACTTCGGATTTGTGGGAGAAGTTTAGTATCGCGGTATTTATATAAATATTTCGTTCATTTATGAGTTTATCATCTATTAATTATTATTTCTTTGTTATAAATTATTAAAACTGGTTAAGTAATTAACTAGCGTTGGCTTGCCCAGCAAGTGAATGTTAGGCGCTATTACAACGCCATGGTTGAGATTTTGGATCGTGACAACAAGTTACAATTTTCACAACTAAAAGTATCTTAATATAGTTAAAACACTGCTAAAAACAACAAATTTGTGACTGAAAAATTCCGACCGATTTAATTCAGTCACAATTTTTGACTAATTCGGTCAAAAACTTTATTAAAAATACATATTAATTGTTTTTTAATTTTTGGCTCAAAATTGCGACTGATTCAGTCGCTCAATTACGCGAAAAATATCGTGAAAATATTTTTTATGGTTTGTGACTGAATCAATCGCAAAAATTAAAATTTAAAAAAAAAATGATTCGACCGATTTGGTCAGAATTTGCAATAAAAATGAGGTCTGACTGGTCAATGAGATTAGCGACCGAATCAGTCGCAATTTGAAAATTCAAATTTCAAATTTGCGACCGAATCGGTCGCAAATCATTTTTTGTAATATAGCCCTAACCCATTTTTTCTTCTTTCTTCTTTCTTCTCTAGATTTTTTCCCTCTCCTCTTATTCCCCACCCGCTCTATTTCTTGATTTTCTCCTCTAATCTAACCATAAAAGGTATGATTTTCCTCTCTCTCACTCTCCCTCTCCCTCACCCGCTCTATTTTCCCGTCCAGCACCCCCCTCCAAATTTTTTGTTCCCATGTTGTTTAACTCGTTTTTGGTGCAGGAGTCCGGCGACTCATCTCCCCTCCGGTGGTGGTTCGGCAGTAGACCTGTTTGTCGTTTTTTAGGTTTTTTTTGCATTAATTTAGCAAAATAGTATGTTAATTAGCTATATAATTTGTAATATAGTATAGATAAATTAGCAATAGTATTTGCAATATAATATTTATATAGTGACTTGTTAAAAATTTACTTATTTAGATTAATTAGCTATTCTATTTCTTCTTAGTTAGATGTTCTTGTGAAAATGGCTTGTATACTTGTATGTGTCCAATAGTAAATCAAGAAAAAAATTTAGAATAATTTGGGTATGTTCTATAAGTATGGAATTCTTGTTTATATATAAAAAAAAATAACTAAAGAAACAACTTAAGTGGTAATACTTCTTATAATTTAGGTTATAATTGTTAGAGTTAAACAATATTTTAAAGAGTCGGAATTTTTATACATTCAAGTTCTGTTAGTTAAGAAATAACTTAAGTGTTAATACTTCTCTATTTCGGCTTTTCGTTTGGAAATTCTCCATGCCCTATCTATGTGTTAACTATATTATTTATTATTGGAACGAAATGAAGAAAATGTAATCAATTAAGTATTAGAGCGCTATCATATGCTAATTTGAAATAAATTAAATTAATTTTTATGTTTTAGGACTTTTTTGTCTTACAATTATTTAATGTACATATTAATATTGAAACCACCCAAGTATTATAATAAAATATATAATTAAACTACTTAGATAACCTTTGGGAGAATATAACTTAGTAAGTAGTATAAATAAAATAAATATGTCAACTTCTATTTTATTTTTTGTGTAGATGGCATTTGCGCTTCGTAGATGGATGTATAATAGGAATCATCCTAATCGTGTGGGGTTAAAGGATGAATTTAAAGAAGGGGTTGCTGGATTTATTGCTAAGGCAATGACACTTGATGTTTTTCGTATTAAAGGAACGATTAGGTACCCTTGTGTGAAATGCAAGTGTGTTAAATTATTGGGAGAAGATGTTGTTACATGTCATCTTTTTAAAAAGGGATTTATGGAAAATTATTATGTGTGGGCTGCTCATGGGGAGAATCTTGATAGCTTAAATGATGTTGATTTTCATCTTTACGGAGGAGGAGAAGAAAAAGAAGAAGAAGAAGAAGAAGAAGAAGGAAGAGGAGGAGGATGGCACAAGAGAAGGATAAGTCGAATCGCATACTTCAGAGATATTTGTACGATCCCAATACCAACAATATATTATTTTTCCCTCTTGGTTTATTGTATTTATATAACGTGTATTATTTTTATTTCAAGACAAGTATCATATTGATCTTGATGCACGGCGATAAACTCAGCCTGAAGGAACTTAGCCAGCCCTGGAGGATATGACTGCAATTTGGACACAGGCGAGATGTGGCATGAATAAAGGCATAAATATTATGTAATTATCTATTTTGGTATTAGTTTGAAAGTTGAGTGTTTGTTTTCTTACTTCTTTTACTTTCTTTTCTTTATTTCTCGTGAAAATAATAAATTAAGGTTGAGTCTACTGGATTGGAGTACAGTCATCCTCCAGTCGCCCACCAGCAGCATTATTCATTGGGGCATTAGTTTTCCAAGAAGACATGTAAGCTATACATCAAAAAGTGGATCAAATGTCGCAAGAATTTCAAGCAACTGAGGCTTTGATCCAAAAATTGTTAAAAAAGAAAAGAAGAAATGAGCTGCAATGGAGTCTGAGTCTGAGGAGGAGACTGATTCTGAATGGGCTATTTGAAGAGTTAAAGTTAGAGACATGTGTAATTTATGTTGTTTGATAGTTAGTTGTTTGATTAGTTGGTTGAATTGTTATAAATATTATTGTTCGTTTTGTAATAAATATTGGATTTGGATTGTTATATTAAGTTTTGGATTGTTATATTAGGTTTTTGTTTGGTTGCCTGTTTTATTTGACATGTGGTGTAATTAGAAATACAATAGAATTCTGCTTAAAAATGCCCAGATTTGCGACTGAATCAGTCGCAAATTTCACCAGGAATTACCTAGATTTGCGGCTGATTCGGTCGCAAATTGAAAATTTTTAATTATAATTAGGATTTGCGACTGAATCAGTCGCAAATGGAGAAACACCGATATTTTTAATTAATTAAAAATCAATATTTACGGTTGTTTTAGTCGGAATAATTAATTAAAAATTAATTTAATTTTTTAGTTTTTCAACGGAATCAATCGAAACTTTTAATTTATATATTTTTTTTAAATTCTAGTCAGCGATTGAATCAGTAGCTGAATTTGCGACCGATTCGGTCGCAAATGGCCTAATTTCAAATGTCCCCGTATTTTTCTATTTGCGACTGAATTCGTCGCAAAATTTTGACTGATTCTGTCGCAAATATACTACGACCACGTGTTTTCTGACTGACACTTTTCAGTCAAAAATCCGTCAGAAAAATACGATTTCCGACTGATTTGACAGTCGCAAATTGCTGCTTTTTTAGTAGTGAAAGATTGTGGTGACAACTTTGTTTGACTGCTTCGACAATAGTGGTGCCAAACAAATTGATATGCATGGAGTGGTAATTAGTATAATCAGGCAGTTAGTAAGTTACTCATAAATTTGAGAGTTTTTTAGTGTCTCTTTTACAAAGAAATTAACTCACAAACAAAACACATGTAAATCAATCAAAAGTTATGGAATACATGAGCAAAGGCAATACTCATAGTATGAAACAACGGAAAGGATATTCGATCTTACGAATCCATTTAAGTGCATTTTGACAAATAAATGAAAATGAAACATATCGACTTATGCTCTTGGCTGTTGCCTTAATGCCAAAATGCAATTAATAATTCTATGGGAGGAGTGGACGAAAGCTATAAGATAGAAAAAGATGTGTGAAGATGATCGTAATATGTATCCAGTGGTGACATTTGAGTTACGTGGAGTAATGTGCCTCAAAGTCAAGGACTGGTTAATTATCTTCTTGCTGAGCTTTTGCCATTTTTCGTCCCAATATTTTTTTCAAATTTTAAAATTTGGTATTTTAAAATATTGAAAATCATTTATATATTCTTGGGTGTATTTGGAACCATACTCTTTCTAGAATCAAGATTTTGTTTTAAAACAAACCTGAACGGTCTTCAATTTAAAGGTGGCGAATGAGGTTGCAAGTGTTATGGCTCTCTTTGGAAGATCAAGATATAAAGCTGGCTTAGAACAACATATTTAGTTTTGGGATTGTTTATCCGAAAAACGGATGAGAATTGAATTTATACGCAGTTCTAAGAATATTTGGTATAATTCGGTACAAATTGAGAAAATATATAAATGAATATCGAAATTATTTGTGAAAAAAATGAATGCAAACCGAATGGATTAATTAGTCTAAGCCTTCGAATTTTATCACCCTCAAACTGAATGGAGAGTAGCTAATAGAAGAACAAAATGACTAAATATCAAAACCAGAAGAAAGATAGTATATTGCTTTATGTTCTATGAATTTGAATGAATCCCGCTTAAAAATAATCAGACTCCCATTTATATAATGGGGAGGTCCTATTCTTAATATAATTTTTAAATACAGCAAGAAATCTCATGATAGAGTAATTAATTGGCCTCTCATTGATATTGTCACGACCCAAATTATCCCTCCGTAAGGTGTCGTGATGGCACCTAGTCTTTACGACTAGGTAAGCCTAATATTGCGAAAAATATAAAGAAAATACAATATTTTAAAAATAAATAACATATTATAAATAGCCAAGAGTAGTACCACTCGGCATATACAAAATAATTTTCCAAGACCCGGAATATCACTAAGTCACAAGCTGCTATAATCTATGTAGCTCTATACAAAGGTCTGAAGATAATAAAGAAAGTCTCTAGGCGAGGGAGTAGAAGGGGACTCCGAAGATCTGCGGACGCAAGTAGTAGTATCTTGAAGTCTCCAAAAATCAGCAGCACGTACTAACCCCGAGGCTGATAGCTCGCACCTGGATCTGCACACGAAAACATGTGCAGGGAAGGGCATGAGTATACCACAATGGTACCCAGTAAGTGCCAAGCCTAACCTCGGTCGAGTAGTGACGAGGTCAGGTCAAGGCTCTACCGGAGTAAATATAATAAATTAAATATTAAAAGATATAAGTAAAATTTATGGTGACACAGTTTAAAAGATTTTCGAAAATTTAACAGTTAAGGAAGCCCTCGGCTCAAAACAAGGTAAACACAGTGGGAAATCTCCCGGGATGTCGTCCCGTAGTTCCGAATAAATATGCAGTACAGGGGGAGGAGGGAGGATCTTCCGGAATACGTCTGTAGTCCCAAAGTAAATATGCAGTGCTGGGGGATCTCCCGGAATACGTCCGTAGTCCCAAAGTAAATATGCAGTGCTGGGGGATCACCTGGAATACGTCCGTAGTCCCAAAATAAATATGCAAGATAAGGGAATCTCCCGGAATACGTCCGTAGTCCCAATTTAAATATGCAACGCAAGATGAAATGGCAGGTATGGCATCGAGTTATACAGTTTATACTGAATACATATAAGAAAAATAGGGATTTAACTAAGCATGGCACACAGAATGTCAAATAGGCAGTTAAAACACGTAAGCATGCTTTTCTAGTCTAAACTATACAATTAAACATATTAGTACAATTTAATAGGAGAAGCAATTTATGATTTAAAAAGGATAAACATGATTTTTGCAATAATAGCCCGTGTACGTACTCGTCACCTCACGTACACGGCGCCCACACACCAAATAATATCAAGATATCCTAATGGGGGAGTCCCCAACACAATGTTAGGCAAGCCACTTACCTCGAACCGCTCAAATCACCTCGATAATACGTTCTTGCCACGAGTATCCGACTCCAAATGGCCCGAATCTATTCAAATAAATTGCATAATGTAAATATAATTACGAGTAACTAATTTAGCTAATTAATTCGAAGCTAAAGCGTGAAATTAGGAAAAATGTCCAAAACGTCACCCCGGGCCCACGCCTCGGAATCGGATAAAAGTCGCAAAATACGAATACTCATTCACTCACGAGTTTACTCGTACCAAAATTGCTCAAATCCGATATCAAAATCTCGATCAAAACCCCAAAATTCGGCCTAAGAAGTTTTCTCAATTTTTCACCCCAAATCCGAAATTTAACGATGAAATCAACCATAGATTAGTGGAATATAACCATAAAGGAGTTAGGAATCATTACCCAAAAACTTCCTCCGAAAATCTCTCCAAATTTCGCCTTCTACTGAGCTCTCAATCAAATTTTTGTGTTATGAACTCAACCCTCGTTTTTGAACCTTAAATTCTGCCCAGGTGCATTCTTCTTCACGAACGCGACATCACGATCGCGAACGCGATGAACAATCTTCCACTGCCCAAAATTCCTCCTTCACGAACGCGAGGGGACTCTCACGAACGCGTACCTTCCACTGACGGACCTTTCGCGAATGCGGGAACCTCTTCGTGAACGCGTAGGCTTAATGCCCGAAGCTTCCTCTGCCCCGTTCCTCTACACGAATGCAAGGACCATATCGCGAACGTGTAGACTTAAGGTCCCACACCTTCGCGAACGCGGGAACAATATCGCGAACGCGAAGAACAACTTCGTTGCCTTTCCCAAATGCACTACGCGATCGCGAGGCACCTCTCGCGAACGCGATGAAGGATTTTTCTGCAATAAAATACCAGAAATCTACTACTTCTCTAAGTCCAAAGATGACTCGTTGAGCATCCGAAACACACCCGAGGCCCCCCGGGACCTCGACCAAACATACCAACCAATCCTAAAACACCATACGAACTTAGTCGAGCTCTCAAATAATATCAAACAATACCAAAATCATGAATTAAGCACAGATTCAAGCCTAAGAATTTAAAATTTTCTAAATTCTACAAACGACGCCGAACCACATCAAATCTAGTCCGAATGACCTTAAAATTTATACACAGGTCACAAATGACACTACGAACCTACAGCCACTCTCGGAATTTCATTCCGAGCTCGATATCAAAATTTCCACTATCAGTCGAAATCGCCGAAAAACTAACTTTCGCCAATTCAAGCCTAAATCTACTACAGACCTCCAAAATACATTCCGGACGCGCTCCTAACTCCAAAATCACTCAACGGAGCTAACGGAGTTGACAGAATTCCATTCTGAATTCGTCTTCACACAGTTCCGACTACAGTCCAAACTCTAAGGCTTAAACTCACAACTAGGGACTAAGTGTCCCAAAACTCCCCGAATTCCATAACCAAACACTCAGCAAATCCCAAAAGTAGAAACAAATATGGGAAAAGCAGATATTAGGGGATCGGGGCTCAAATTCTCAAAACGACCGGTCGGATCGTTACAGATATGCACCGTGATATCTGCCGAGATTCTCGCCTAATTGCGGATATTTCGGTTTTTTATTTTTTGGCTCGATAAGATTTCCTCGATCGAGGCCGATCGAGGCCTCAATCGGTCTCTATTTAGCCCGATCTCGATCTTGACCGGTCTCTATTTTGCTCGACCTTGATCTTAGCCGATCTCGATCTTGACCGGTCTCTATTTTGCTCGACCTCTAGGTCTCGAGCTCGGTAACCCAACTTCGCATCATGGCTTGATATTACACGAAGTTGAACCTTGGTCTATCATATTCCAATCTCAATTATTCATACGAAGGACAAACTCGATTTTGACCGTATACAGATAGTCCCTTCGTTTCTTGGAAAGATGATGACGAGAAACGATATGAATTTCCGAACTCTGACTCGGTAGGTGACGACGTCAGCGAAGAGCCCGATTATGACGTAAGTGACAAACGTCCTGTCAGTTCAATTACTAGCATTAAATGTATGTCAATCGTTGGTCGGCCACTACCAGTTTTGAACCGTCATTACCAGGCTATAAGTATTCAAACCTTCATATTCATTTAAACCTTTTAACTCAAAACTTCTTCTCTACTCTTGTATCTTCTTCAAAAAATCCTTTGCTTCACAATTCTCACAGCGCATACAACCCTAATTCTTTTTTCCTTTGACTATCAATGGCGAAAACCTCCAAAACAGTGCCGCAAAAAGAGTCCACTTCTTCATCACAACCCACCAGTGGCGAGGATGTGGCGGAGCATCATCCTGAGGAATTCGTTCTGGTAGGGTGCTCAACCATCATCGACTTTAAGGTTGAAAAACCCTCTTCGGTACCGGGCTGATGTGAGCCGATCTCGGGGTATCAGTGCACAATGACCAAGAAAATCCTCGACAAAGCAAAAAAGGAATGCAATTGGGGCGAAAAGCACGTGGTAGTCCCATCGCCTGAAGAATCAATTACTACACATGTGGAGGGGTTCTTAAGTGTTTATACTTATCCCTTCACGTTGGGTCCCTTAGACCCTGTTATAGTCGCCTTTTGCAAGAGATATGACGTGACCCTCGGCCAGATCCACTCTTCTTTTTTGAGAATAGTGATTCTTCTCCGATTCTTCTTGAGCAAAATCGAGGGGTGTCTTTTCACCCTCGATCACCTCATGCGCCTTTATAGTCCCCGACTCTATCGAGAAGGTCTAATCAAACTTGCTCGCCGAGCCACCAAAGCACTGTTCTCGAGCATAGACGAGACTCATGACAGAGGTTAGATGGGCCGATCGTTCGAGTTAGAACTTCGGACTTGATCTCTGCTGACGACATGTGTTTCCTGAGAAATGGAACATCAATCGTGAGTACTATTCCCCTTCAAACGTTTAATTTTGTGGCTCTGCTTTTCATTTTATTTAACCGCCTTTTCTATGCTTGTTATAGCTATGGCCCGGATGTCGGAACCTATTCCGAAAATTAAACAATGGGGAAGGTCTGGTGCTGCAGAGACCGTACTCTGAGTGCGCTTGGATGGAACTATCAAAGGGTCGATGGGAGGCCCGCAGTCATGGTAAGTCTCTTTCTTAGATTGTTTATCGATTGATCATCTTCTCTTGCTTACCCCCATTTTTTCCTTTGTAGGCCTTGGGAAGGACGTTGCCATAAGGCCTCCATATGGTGACGAAGAGGTCCCTGCTCCAAAGCAGGTCAAAGAAAAGAAGATAAAAGAGGCTCCGAGTTCCCCGGTCTCGGAAAAGAAAAAACCGACGAACAAATCTCGCAAGCCCAAGGGGGCTCCAATATTATGCCTCCGGACTCGATACGCTGATTAAGGGATGAGCCCGAAGAAGGAGACGAGGAATTAGCCTGTGTGCGGGCTAATGTTGTGATATAAGGGAGCTCTGGCCATAATTCCTAAACAAGGAAAAGCCGAGGCCATTCCATCCCGAGCTGAGATGGTCGAAGGAGAGACCGGGGCAAGACTTCTCGGGCAGTAGAATATATCTCGAGGGATGAGCTCAGGATAATCAACATTACTGGATCCCCTCAGATTTCGGATGCTATGATCTGTGAGGCTAATATGTTGGAAAGTCGATCTTTCAAGGGTATTTAAGGGTCGACTGATATCCATGGTTTTCTGGATGGGCTCGAGTCCGCTGCCTCGAAGGATATTATCGGGGTCGGTGGGTTACTGGTACCGAAGAAAGCATCATGGTCGGGCACAAGCGGGTCTTCATCGAGCCCAAAACTAGTGGACCGATTCCCGGCCCCGAGTGCTAATCCCGATTGTAGGCGGAAAATAGTGCTCTCCATCCCATAGGATTCCCGAATTTTCTCTTCCCCCGTGGGGATTGCTAGTTACCTTAGGTCCTTAGTGACCGAAGAGGATCAAGCCGTGATTAACGCGGTAGGAGCCACTTGCCTTTTCAACGAGGCCCAACATACTCTGAATCGGGTAACTTCGAGGGTATCTCTACTGTTTCTTTTATACTTAGAGTTGTAGATAACTCTAACATTTTCTTCCTTGTTTGCAGGCTTCGGTGTTGCATCACGAGGCTTTCCTCCGAATCCGGGAGAAGCATGAAGCTGAGGTTCAGAACCTCACTGAGAAGAGTGACACCTACAAACTTCCTAGTGAGAAGCTTCGGACAGATTTGGCAATGACTAGGGATGAGCATGCCGAGATAGCTGAGCAGGTATTTCTAGTGCTTTACGATAGTGAAGATGAATTGGAGATAACTACTAATGATCCGATTCTGCATGCCCCACAGAGGTTCGAACAAATCGGACGGCTCTAAATGCAGGTGGATGCAATACAGGATGAGGCGATAGAATGCAAAAAGAACATGGACATTCTAGCCTCGGAAAATGAGATCGTCCAAGCTCAACTGGAGTCGGCCGAGACCCAGCTCCGAGCTGCGAAAGAGAATGCCTTGGTGTAGATCGAGAAGATCAGGGAGCTTCAACATCGATTGGATTTAGCTGTTTCTGATAAGGCAAACTTGGCCGGTGAAATCGAATTGGCCAGATCCAAGGAGACCGAGACTAACAAAAGAGCTGAGGCTAAAGTGGACAAGTTTAGGGTCGATGTCGAGGTCAACTAGGCTAAGGCCAAAGGCATGGTCGAACATGCAAAATGGAAGGCTCGGAAGGATGCTCTTGAGGGGGTCAGTGCCTAGGGCTTCGATATTGTGGCCAAAATTGAAAATGCCAAAGCGGAGAAAGCCAGGGATCGAAGGCTGGCTTTCCCTGAAGAAGACTCCCAGAGCTCAAATGAATCCGAAGACGGAGAAAATCCCGAGGATAGAGATGCAACCTCCGATGAAGACCAAGCCACTTAGGACATTAGGTTTTTTATTTTTCTTTTGCATTTTTTCTAAGGGCGGTTTTTGGCCATTGTAAATTTAGGCCGATTTGGCCTTTGTAAAAAATTATTGTGTATAAATATATGCTTTTCTTGCCCTTTCGGCTCTTGTATTTTTCCTTTGCTCTATTTGTATTTACAAAGATTGAAAATGCCTTAGCACGAAACAATAAGGTTGTGTTTGAGGGTTCGAACAAATCTTGCCTTTATTTCCTTTCTTAAGTTTGAGATTTTGCCGAGGGTAGCCTTTAGGACCGGTCGTGAAATTTTTTTAACATTTTCGAAGGCCTATTTTTGTTATGGATTTTGGATGTCTCCGAGCCGTGTTAAATTGGTCGTAGCCTTTTAGTTAGGGAGTTACCCATTGGGCTTGTTCTCCTATTTTATCTGGGCTTGCCCAAGATAATAGTTCCCGAGTTAGGTGGCCGTGACTTTTAAAAATTTGGGCATTGCCTATTAGGTCTTTTGCTCCTGGGGCCCAATGACTTGGGCTGTTTTGAGTTGGATGGCAGTCCCCGAGTGAGGGAGAGGTCGTTCGTATTCTGGTTAAGTATTTCCCTTAATCTTGTTTATACTCGGAAGTACGAAGTTCTTTGCAAAAAAGGAAAAATAAAGAAATTCTTCTAATTTTAAAGCATAAGATGTTTGCAAGGAACATATTTCTCTTTATTCTCGATCGAAACAAGGTTCGAGTAATCTATATGGGCACTGTTCGATTTGACCGTTTGACTTTCTCTTTATCCTCGATCGAAACAGTTGCACCCCATATTTTCGTACGTAAAAGTACGCCATAAATAAATTGATGAAGGCTCGAAAATGAGATATTACATCCCGCATTTTTGTACGTTAAAATTTTGTTGTAAGTTAATCGACGTAAGTTCGGGAATGAGATTAGTTTGGGATTATAAGCATTATGCTATATCAAATAAGTGATAAGTAAATTCGCGAAGGTGAGAGAGTAAGCAAATTGAAGAAAATGAGTTTCGTCGAAGTTTGACATTTTGGGGTAAAATACGGCCCGAGCTAAAATATCCGGTATTTATAGACTAGTGCCATACAAGGTACCACATGACCAGGAAAGTAAGGTGTATAAGGTGTATTAAAAGTGAGTAGTATTTTAAGTAAGTTGAGATAATTCTTAATTATGTGGGGTATTGGTTAATGGGAAATTAACAAGTTATCAAGAAATGAGTGGACAACTTATTATAATCTTTTGGATAACCTTGAAAACGTGGCAATTAAGATGACTCTTAAAAGTCTTGCAAGATGTCTTATTTTGGACAATTAAAGTGTCTTAGTCACCACTTGAAGTGGGCCCACACCCATTCAAACACACTTAAGAGATGTGTGCCCAATTTACTTCATTTGGTCTCTTAGATTTTCAAGAGATTTAAGTAAATAGTTCTTTCCATTAAGAACTCACGTTAGACCATATTGAAGGAAATCATAACATTTTCCTACTCTAATACTAAATAACGCATGATGAAGCACTTAGTAGGCATTGGATTTATGTTACTGTTGTGAGATTTTGCAATTATAAGGCAATCTTTCTCAAAAAAATCAATTCAGGTATGTTAAGGCTATCCCTTTTTTCTTTTTGGCATGATCCAAATAATACAAATCAAACGAGCAAAATACACAACTTTCATAAATGACTCCATTCATAGAAATACTAAGGGAGTCTATATTCTTGATTCTCCATGTGAATTATTATTATATCTTCTGTTCATGGGTCTCAGAAAAATACGTATTTGATAAAGTTTATCCGAAAGGCATATTATTTTTATGACATTTCGAGAAATCTTATTAACGTATTTCTTATGCATTCCATGCATTTATACATGTACATTGACCCATGACCAGATGGCGTTATATATTATATACGCGTATATATATATATATATATGTATATGGGATATGGGAAAAGGTTACGACGTTATATATGCACCACCACCTGATCAGCTGGTATACGTTGATGATTTTGCCCACAGTGGCCGAGATGATATGATGGGTTGCCCTTAGAGGCTTGATGATGTTATGAACACATGTACCTATGCACGACATGACATTCATACGCATATGCATGAAACTATAAGTATTTCATGATTTATAGAGTTTTCCAGACTTACAGGTTAAGTCATTTACTCCATGTTTCTTCCATGTCTTTTATACACTTATTTATGTGTCTTACATACTCGGTACATTATTTGTACTGATGTCTTTTTGTTGGGGATGCTTCATTAATGCCTGCAGGTATAGACAATCAATTTGACGAGCCCTCATACTAGACGAGGTTAGCAT
Source organism: Nicotiana tabacum (assembly GCF_000715075.1). Lineage (NCBI taxonomy): Eukaryota > Viridiplantae > Streptophyta > Magnoliopsida > Solanales > Solanaceae > Nicotiana > Nicotiana tabacum. Next base: position 89,103,564 of record NC_134098.1, read on the forward strand.
TCAGCGAAGGGTCGGTAAGACTCCACCTCATTCGGAGCGTAGCCGAGACTATGAGTCATCGTGTCAGAATTTTGCTACAGACTTATAGGTAGGCCGGTACCCTGTCCCATTTGATGTCAAATACTCTTAGAGGATTTGTAGAGAGAGGTTCATTTTGTATAGTATGTCAGAGGCCTTGACGGCCCATATGTATTCATGTTTTAAGAAAGATGGTTCACTGATATAGTGCTTTCCCACTTATAGTTATACATTACGAGTTATGGCCGTTTGGCCCATTTGCAAATGATAGTACGATAAGAGAGGTATGTAACGTTGGTACACGGTTGAGTAAGGCACCGGGTGCTCGTCACGGCCCATCGATTTGGGCCGGGACAAAAGTGGTATCAGAGCAGTTCTGTCCTAGGGAGTCTACAAGCCGTGTCTAGTAGAGTCTTGTTTATGGGTATGTTGTGTACCACACTTATAAGCAGGAGGCTACAGGGCATTTAGGACTGTCACTCTTTTTTCTTATTCTAGATCATGTGGTAGAGCTTAGTTGTAAGAACTCAATTTCCTAAACTCTATCTTATTCATAATACGATGATGCCTATATCCAGAAAGATGGTTGGTAAGAGATATAGCTGTGAAAGAATTCAGTCAGAGAAACTCGATTTTGCATCATACTTATGATGAGTAAACATGAAGTCTTCATCAGATCTTGTATGTATTAAGACGTGTAAGCTTCTTGATAAGGAGCCTTAAGGCAAGAATGTCTATCCACTCTTATGGTAAAAAGGAACAAGAGAATCGGAAGGTAGACACAAGTTTCAGCAAGTAAAAGAAGCAAGATGAAAAAGGGTACGAGGTACCCAGTTAATGAAGGTTAACAGTAATTACAATTAAAGCAGAGAAATATAAGCATTCTGAGTTACTTTCAACAGTAACAGAGATATATACAATTGATCACACCCATTTCAGTTATGCCCTATAGGGGCTGATAGGTGTTAGAGTATCAGGATATCAGGACGGGATATCAGGATCTGTCTAGGGTTAGAGTAACCCAAAATGGTAAATAGATAGTTTATGTTAGTTGACATTTCCAAAGGATATTGCAAATGTGGTAATAGATCTCCTTGTGAGACACCCAAAGGGTGCACTTTAAAATAGTACAGCTAGATATGAATACTACAAAGATAGGCACTGAAAACCTAAAAGGGATAAATATTATCTTAGTGTGACTCTCGTCCCTAGTAGAGAGAGAATCCTAGGCAATCCGAAGAGCCAGTGGATGGAGCAAGGGGAGCTAAAAGCAAAAGAATATCTTGTTCGAGTTTTCAGAATAAAGCTATAGACGTAAATGTTAGCGGGAAATAAGAAAAGAATTAATGAAGCATTATGAGTAAGATATGATACATGGATGACAACTGTAGATCAAAAGATGATAGTATTACGGAGTCTATAGTCAAGTGAAGGAAAAGACGAAAGGTGACAGGCCTTAAGACAACAAAAGAGTATAGGCCATAAAGTCATATCCTCGTTTTGATAAATAAGTTTGTGACTCCAATGCAACTACCAGAAGAAAAAGTTAGACCCCAGAGTAATAGAAATTAGTATGGGTTGGTGAACAAGATAAACTAAACATGAATTAGGGACTGAATGATTTGATAATGGTCGACATCATGAGAATTTTGAATTTCGTTTCGGCGATAATAGAATGGACAACAGAAGAAGATTCATGAGAAATTCAGAGAATGGTCATTCAGGAAGACGCTTCCCTAAAGCAAGCAATGTGAGAAAAGTTCAGTTTAAGGGACTGTGCATGCCAGTTATACTAAGTGTCACCCTCGCGAGTAAGGAAATTCATTATTCTTGGTACAGAAGGATTGCCGCGAAGCGAGTAAGGGTCATCGATGATGTGAAAAGATGCCAAGGATGAAGAGGTAAAACATCTATACGCAGATCATCGTAGCACTAAATCATAGTACTCCCCAAAAGGGGAGAATATGGAGTGATGTGGCATTAAGTCATAATTAAGTGGTTCTAGTGACTGTGGAATGGTAAAGGAAGAATGCGATAAAAATGAAAAAGAAATGAGATTGCACTTATCCAAATCCTACAGATATGCTACGATTTTAGAATATTATGCAAGCATGACGTCAAGGAAAGGAAGTAAGGGTTCCTGCCCGGAATATTATTGATAAATAAGGAGCCAGTGCAAGAGGTAAGTTAGACAAAGGAAATAACTCAAGAGAGATTGCACGGAATATTGATATGAGAATGGGCCAACGAGTAGTTAGCAGTTGATTCAGGAGGATCCTAGTTATGGCTAGACAGGAGGTTACAGACGAATCAACAGATCGTGCAAGATAAACATAGTAAAACCCAATATAGTGAATTTAGCCTCACAATAGTGTCATTGTACTACTTGAGATATATTCAGATAGGAGTCGGGATAGTTAAAGGTACCGTATGAATGTTACGAGAATAAAAGAGAGTGCCACTGGGAAGACAGTCAAAATACCAGTACAGAAGCAACCCTACAAGCACAAGGGCATGGAGGTAAGTAACTACGAATAATTATAAGCAAGGAAGGACATCAAAAGGTCCGTAATAAGCTCACAAGAGTTAGAGGGTCCTCCCTAAGTAATACAATGAAAGACTAGCTGAGAAAGTAAGGGAGAAGGCTTCAACCTAAGCTCAGGGACCCAAAGAGGGAATGGTCTTATAATAACAGTCTCACAACAACATCGTATGCACTCCATAATAAAGTGGTACCTACCGTGGCTAATGAAAGGGAAGTAAAATCAAAAGCAGGATTCGAGATCATATGAGTTGCACGAAAATCCCGGCATGCCTGGGAACTAAGATAAGCTAACAACAAGGGGGCAGAAAGACCAGAAAAAGTAATAGCTTACGTTTAAAGGAAGCTGAGAAGGAATGAAAGGAATTATTCCATTATTCGATCAATGATCCAAAGTTAGCTCCACTTAAGATTTCGGAGTATTATCCATGCAGCATATATGTTGACAATCATACAGTCGTAGAAGATTCCGGTATAAGTTAAAAGAAAGAATTGAGCCCAGGTCATAGATAAAGGATTTAATTGTTAGGAGATAGTATCATGGATATTCCATAGCATCCATGAAGGGCTAAAGTAATAACTAATACCATGAGCCACAGATTGAAAGATAGCTTAAGCCTAGATAAAGGTTGATCGGAGGAAAAAGGAAACTAAAGAGTTACATCAACTAAGTAAATCAGGAGTCTGATTATTGGAACCAGAAAATCATAGACCTCATGATTGAGAACATTGCAGGATCACTCTTGATATCAGAGGTGCAAGGCGGATATTACAACAACCATATTCTATAACGGCCCTACGATAAATCAGTTAGAAAAGTACCAGCCTTATAAGAAGTCAGTACGAAGCTCCTACCGGATTGTGGATACACTAGAGGTGCAAGTATTATAATAGAGCTTCAAGTTATGGACGTGAATTATACCTATGTGGAAGGGAGGTCATGAAAGAAATAGAAGATACGATGCAAGAGTTTAAGGTAGTAAGGTAAAGGTGAACAACGTACGAAATACTCAAATGCAGAAGGTTATGAATAGTCCATACTTCGATAAAAGGCTAGAAGCGCGGGGATTCAGTATCCAAGAATAATAGCGGAATCGTCAGTAGCATATCTTCCAGCCTACGGTTTCTAGGTACCGAGAGATCTAGCCAAGAGAGTAAAGAAGAGTTAGAGACAATGTGATGTCTCTCTTGATGTTCCAGAATACCATAAGGAAATCTATGGTGCAAGAAAGTTGAAGGAAGGTTGCGAGTAGTATAAATAGATATGTATAGGTCGCAAGCTAAAATGGAAGTATAGTATTGCCCCTAGGTGGATCAGTCTAATTACTCCAGATATCCTTGATGAGACGTGAGCCCTAGCGGCAATGTTACAAAAGAGGTCAAGTTATCAGTGGTAGATTATGGATCAATGTTAAGGTGAATCGACAATAGATGGATAAAGTTCCAACGTATAAGAGGAGATAAGCATTCTATCCTTTAGATGAATAATAATAAGGAAGCATTGAAGGACTTGGATTTATACATCTATGATAAGAAGCGAGAGAGTAACTTGGAAGTGGGTAGCAGACCTCAGAAATGATAAATCGAAGTAAGAGTTATGGTATAGTATGACCTACCTAGATGCAGTAAAGTCATACGAATGGATAACCAGGTCTATGAAATAAGATATAGCAATATTCGTAAGTTCAATAAAGTACCAAGCGAAGAACTTCAGTATACCTATAGATACCCAAAGGGACATCTTATTAAGCTTTGTATATGAAATGAGGCCTAGAGATTGGCTAAAAGCTGGAGGAAAAAGGAGAAAAGAGTCGTATAGGCGCACTTACAAAGTCAGAGTCGCACAGGCTGCATGATAAAAAGGGTAACAATAGTTAGAAGATTGGAATGATTCTGACCACGATTCGTGGTATGACAAAGAGGCCTAAAGGGGGGAATGCTCTGGCATTTGGGATTCACAGAACAGCTGCCTAGATGGCAAGAGCAGTACTAAAGTATTCGCAAGAGCAATGGGTTATAAGAATGATAAGTGCATCAGTCAACATTCAAGGACGAATTTTCCAAAGGGGAGAATGAGTGTTACACCCCATATTTTCGTACATGAAAGTACGCCATAAATAAATTGATGAAATCTCGAAAATGAGATGTTACATCTCGCATTTTTGTACGTTAAAATTTCATCATAAGTTAATCGATGTAAGTTCGGGAATGAGATTAGTTTGGGATTATAAGCATTATGCTATTTCAAACAAGTGATGAGTAAATTCGTGAAGGTGAGAGGGTAATCAAATCGAAGAAAATGAGTTTCGTCCAAGTTTGATATTTTGGGGTAAAATACGACCTGAACTAAAATACCCGGTATTTATAGACTAGTGCCATACAAGGTACCACATGGCCATGATAGTAAGGTGTATAAAGTGTGTTAAAAGTGAGTAGTATTTTAAGTAAGTTGAGATAATTCTTAATTATGTGGGGTATTGGTTAATGGAAAATTAACAAGTTATTAAGAAATGGGTGGATAACTTATTATAATCTTTTGGATAACCTTGAAAACGTAACAGCAAAATATGGCAATTAAGATGACTCTTAAAAGTCTTGCAAGATATCTTATTTTGAACAATTAAAGTGGCTTAGTCATCACTTGAAGTGGTTCCACACCCATTCAAACATACTTAAGAGATGTGTGATCAATTTACTTCATTTGGTCTCTTAGATTTTCAAGAGATTCAAGTAAATAGTTCTTTCCATTAAGAACTCACGTTAGACCATATTGAAGGAAATCATAACATTTTCCTACTCCAATACTAAATAACGCATGATGAATCACTTAGTAGGCATTGGATTTATGTTACTGTTGTGAGATTTTGCAATTATAAGGGAATACGGTATAATCTTTCTCAATAAAATCGGTTCAGGTATGTTAAGGCTATCCCTTTTTTATTTTTGGCATGATCCAAATAATACAAATGAAACTAGCAAAATATGCAACTTCCATAAATGATTCCATTCATAGAAATACTATGGGTGTATATATATTCTTGATTCCCCATGTGAATTATTATTATATCTTCTGTTCATGGGTCTCAGAAAAATACGTATTTGATAAAGTTTATCCGAAAGGCATATTATTTTTATGACATTTCGAGAAATCTTATTAACGTATTTCTTATGCATTCCATGCATTTATACATGTACATTGACCCATGACCAGATGGCGTTATATACACGTATATATATGTAAATATATGTATATGGGATATGGAAAAAAGTTGCAGCGTTATATACGCACCAGGTTACAGCGTTATATACGCACCACCACCTGATCAGCTGGTATACGTTGATGATTTTGCCCACAGTGGCCGAGATGATAAGATGGGATGCCCTCAGAGGCTTGATGATGTTATGAACACATGCACCTATGCACGACATGACATTCATACGCATATGCATGAAACTATAAGTATTTCATGATTTACAGAGTTATCTAGACTTACAGGTTAAGTCATTTACTCCATGTTTCTTCCATGTCTTTTATACACTTATTTATATGTCTTACATACTCGGTACATTATTTGTACTGACGTCATTTTGTTGGGGACGCTGCATTCATGCCTGCAGGTATAGACAATCAATTTGACGAGCCCTCATACTAGAGGAGGTCAGCATTTAGCGAAGGGTCGGTAAGACTCTACCTCATTCGGAGTGTAGTCGAGACTATGAGTCATCGTGTCAGAATTTTGCTACATACTTATGGGTAGGCCGGTACCCTGTCCCATTTGATGTCAAATACTTTTAGAGGCTTTGTAGACAGAGGTTCATTTTGTACAGTATATCAGAGGCCTTGACGGCCCATATGTATTCATGTTTTAAGAAAGATGGTTCACTGATACAGTGCTTTCCCACTTATAGTTATACATTACGAGTTATGGCCGTTTGGCCTATTTGCAAATGATAGTACGATAAGAGACATATGTAACATTGGTACTTGGTTGAGTAAGGCACTGGGTGCTCGTCGCGGCCCATCGGTTTAGGTCGTGACAGAAACAGGGTTCGAGCAATCTATATGGGCACGGTTCGATTTGACCGTTTGACCCTTACAATAAATCCTCTTTCTCGAGATCCTCCTTTTATGAAGTAGTTTCCTTTCTAGAGTTGATATTAGAAGATAACGCGTATCCGAGGGTAGCCCCCCAGTATTCGAGGTTGATTGCAAAGGAACCTCAGATAATGTCGAATGGATCTCCGATTCGTAATCGGGCTTGATTCTAAGTTAGCACGATTCATTATTGCCTCATTAAAAACATTGCCCAAAAAAACCCATTTGGGATAAAGTGTATGGGCTGCCAAGCCTTCGCGTTCGCGAGATAGAGCTCGCGTTCGCGTAGGCTACCCTTCCTTGGTCTTCGCATTCGCAAGTCATTGTTCTCGTTCACGATGAAGAAAAAAACTGTCTGCCCCTCCCCAATGCCTAACTATTACACGTTCGTGATGGGCTTGTCGCGTTCGCGAAGGGTACCGCCCCCATCGCTTCACGTTCGCGACCAAGCCTTCGCGTTCACGAAGAAAAAATCCTCAGCTGTCCAGTTTACTCTTCGCGTTCGCGTGAGTACCTTTACGAACGCGAAGAAGGACATGCCAGAACACCTGCTGCAGCAAAATACCAGATTTCCAAAGTGCAAATCACCCTGTAGCCTATCCGAAACTCACCCGAGCCCTCGGGGCTCCAAACCAAATATGCACACAAGTCTAAAAACATCATACGAACTTGTTCGCATGATCAAATTGCCAAAATAACACCTAAAACTACGAATTTAGCACCAAATCAAATGAAATTCTAAAGAACACTTTAAAATTTCTATTTTCTCAATCGAAGGTCCGAATCACGTCAAATCAACTCCGTTCCTCACCAAATTTCTCAGACAGGTCTTAAATATCATAATGAACTTGTACCGGACTCCGGAACCAAAATACGGACCCAGTACTAACAATGCCAAACATCAATCGATTCTTAAAAATAATTAATTTTCAGACTTTTAATTTTCATCAAAAATTCATAACTCAAGCTAGGGACCTCCGAATTCAATTCCGGGCGTACGCCCAGATCCCATAATTCGATACGGACCTACCAGGACCGTCAAAACATGGATCCGGGCCCGTTTACCAAATATGTTGACTGAAGTCAACTAAAATCAACTTTTAAGGTAAAATTATCTTATTTTCATTAGTTTTCAACATAAAAGCTTTCTGAAAACCTGTCGGACTGCGCACGCAAATCGAGGAGGTTAAAATGAGATTTTTACGGCTTAAGAGCGCAGATTTGAGTTCTAAAACATAAGATGACCTTTTGGGTCATCACATTCTCCACCTCTAAAACAACCGTTCGTCCTCGAACGGACATAGAAAAGTACCTTGGCTGGTGAAAAGGTGGGGATATCTACTCCGTATATCGGACTCGGACTCCTAATTAGCTGTCTCAATAGGCTAACCTCTCAATTTCACTTGAACTGAAAGGTATTTCTTTGATCTCAACTAGCGAACTTGCCGGGCTAGAATTGCCACCGGCTCCTCCTCGTAAGTCAAATCCTTGTCCAACTGGACAGAGCTGAAATCTAACACATGGGACGGATCGCCGTGATACTTTCGAAGCATGCACACATGGAATACCGGATGAACAGCTACTAAACTAGGTGGCAACGCAAGCCTGTAAGCCACCTCTCCCACTCTCTCCAGAATCTCAAAAGGTCCGATATACCTAGGGCTCAACTTGCCCTTCTTTCCGAACCTCATTACACCCTTCATGGGTGATACCCGTAGTAACACTCTCTCTCCAACCATGAATGCAACATCACAAACTCTACGGTCGACATAAATCTTCTGCCTGGACTGAGTTGTGCGAAGTCGATCCTGAATAATCTTAACCTTATCCAAGACATCTTGTACTAAGTTTGCGCCCAATAACCGAGCCTCTCCCGGCTCGAACCACCCAACTGGAGACCGATACCGCCTACCATATAATGCCTCATAGGGAGCCATTTGAATGCTCAACTGGTAGCTGTTGTTGTAGGCGAACTCTGCAAGGGGCAAGAACTGATCCCACAATCCTTCGAAGTCTATAACACAAGCGCGGAGCATATCCTCCAAGATCTGAATAGTACACTCGGACTGCCCGTCCATCTGAGGAGGGAATGCTGTGCTTCTTTAAGAATTAATTCACGAAGCCCATCCACATTAGGCACACAAATACGACCCTGCATTTGCAGAACCCCATCTTCCCCCACAGTAACCTGTTTGGTATCACCGTGCCACACCGTATCCTTAAGGATAAGTAAATGAGGATCATGATACTGCCTCTCTCTGATATGCTCATATAAAGATGACCGAGCAACTGTGCAAGCTAGAACTCGACTGGGTTCTGTACAACTAACACACAACGAACGACAAGCTTATTTTGTATTAAAATGGACAGCATCTCCCCTATAATCCTTACTTCCTCCAAATTCAAGATAACACCAACAACGCCAAAAACAACAATAAAAGCATATATACATTATTTTCCAACCTTATGTACACCACAAAATACTACAAAACAGCCCAACACACCCCAATCTCTTCATACACAAAACAACCATCGTAGTAGTGTCAACAACCCGAAAATGTTATGCTGAACGACCAGCCCAACATCCTGCATTTATGTGGCATTTCTCCACACCCTTCCTCCTCTAAAACTCCACAAAACAATAGTAAAACACGCAGCCCAACAGCACCATAAAATAGTTACAAAACAGTCTGCTACAAGTGAATAACTCGAACTCACAGCTTCCAATCACCGTCTCGTGAGTTCTTACAAATATAGAACGACTTACTATGCATCTACAGCAGAAAAAAATGGATGAAAGAGAGCAGTAAACTTACCTTATTTGTTGGATAACTCGGCTCCTATGTTGGTTCTTCAAACTCTAGGCTTTACCTCCAATTAGAACTTGAAAGGGAGAGAAAATCAATTGGGGTTTGTGGGAAATTTGTGGGAGGATTTTTGCAGAGATTAAGTCTGGTTATTTTGCCCTATTATAAGCCTAATATATTAAGGGGATAGGCCTTTAAAAAGGCCTCTTTGAATGACCTAAACTGGCCCATTTTTGGATGACCTGAACAGGCCTAGTTTTGGATTATCGTTTAAGCAAGTAGGTGATAGTCTGTGCAGTCTCGTAAAAATGTCCATATCTCTCTACTCCTATATCGTATTGACAAACGGTTTAATGCGTTGAAAAATAGACTCATAGATCTTTAATTTGGTAGGTGTAACACCCCATAACTCTACGTATATTTGGAGAAAATGGCAGTTACAATTGACACAAAGTTTCAGTAAAACTTATGAACGTAACTTGTGATGACTTTCATCGACTTTTGTTCCACCACTCGCTTGACTTCAAAACATAACACACGACTATCATACGACTAACATAACTCATAACATAACCTCCTTATCATGTTAAACACCCTGGTCTCACTCTAAAAATACATGCTATAACATTCCTAATTTGTCGATTTTCGACGAAACATTAGTTTTTTCAATTCCTTTAGCTTCTGAACCTTCCAACCATATTTGTACTTATTGTTCATGATCTTCAATATTTGTAACCTCTGAGGTAACATGATTAACTTACTTTGTAAACTTTTCAAATATGATTTCATTTCTGAGCTTACATCAATTGACTTACGACGTACTCGTACGTAAGAAAATATGGGTTGTAACAGAGTGTACCTTAGCAGTAGTACCGTTTTAGGCGGGATATGTTCCAATTGCTTGGTAGTTGTTCCCCATTCATTGTTCCGAGCTTGTAAGATCCTTTTTCGGTGACCTCGAAAATTTGATACGGTCCTTCCCAATTCGGACTTAATTTTCCTTCATTAGGATCTCGGGTGTTGAGGGTGAATTTTCTTAGCACTAAGTCCCCGACGTTAAAATATCGAAGATTAGTTCTTCGATTGTAGTATCTCTCGATTCGTTACTTTTGGGTAGCTAATCGGATGAGGGCGGTTTCACGCCTTTCGTCCAATAGTTCTAGGCTCGTATTCATGGCCTCGTTATTTGATTCCTTTGTTGCATATCGGAACCGGATAATCAGCTCTCCAACTTCGACCGGTACTAGAGATTCAGCGCCATAAACTAATTAGAATAGGGTAGCCCCAGTACTGGATTTTGAGGTTGTGCGATATGCCCAAAGAACTTCAGGTAGGATTTCCTTCCACTTTTCTTTGGAGTCGATTAACCTCTTCTTAAGATTTTGGATGATGGTTTTGTTGGTTGATTTGGCTTGCCCGTTCCCGCTAGGATGATAAGGTGTTGATAGGATTCTTTTGATCTTATGATCTTCGAGAAATTTGGTTACTTTTGCTACCTATGAACTGTTTCCCGTTTTCACACACAATTTCGGATGGCATCCCGAATCGACATATGATGTGATCCCAAATGAAGTCGATGACTTCCTTCTCCCTAACTTTCTCGAAAGCCTGTGCTTCAATCCACTTAGAAAAATAGTCAGTTATAAACAAAATAAATTGAGCTTTACCTAGTGCCAATGGAAGGAGGCCGACGATGTCCATTCCCCATTTCATAAATGGCCATGGTGAAAAAACCGAATGGAGCAGTTCCCCGGGTTTGTAAATCATTAGCACATGCTTTTGACATTCGTCACATTTTCGAACAAACTCTTTCGTATCTTTTTCCATGTCGATCCAGTAATAGCCGACTCTGATTACCTTTTGAACTAATGATTCAGCACCATAGTGATTTCAGCAAGTGCCTTCGTGAACTTCCCTTAGAACGTACTCGGTGTCTCCCGGTCCCAGACATATTGCTAATGGGCCATTGAACGTTCTCCTAAACAAAGTCCCATCTTCGGTCAAAGTGAACTGTGCTGCCTTCGTGCGTAGGGCCCTAGATTCTTTCGGATCTGAGGGAAGCTTTACGGCCTTTAAATATTCTATCTACTTATTTCTCAAATCTCAGGTCAAGCTTGTGGAATTTATCTCGGCGTGACCTTCTTCTACTACTGATCTCATGAGTTGCACGACGGCCCCTGAATCGAGCTCGTTGTCCTCGATTGATGACCTTAAGTTTGCGAGAGCACCGGCCTCACTATTCTGATCTCGAGGCACATGTTGCAAAGTCCACTCCTTAAATCGGTGCAAGGTTACTTATAACTTATCTAGATATCTTTTCATTCGATCTTCTCTAACTTCGAAGGTTCCGTTAACCTGATTCACTACGAGGAGGGATTCGTATTTGGCCTTGATCATCTCTGCTTCCAAGCCTTTGGCTAGTTTGAAACCTGCAATCATGACCTCATATTCGGCCTCATTGTTAGTAAATTTCACATTTTTAATAGATTGTCTAACCACGTTGCCTGTGGGTAGTTTTAGTATGACTCCGAGCCCAGACCCTTTCGTGTTCGAAGCACCGTCCGTGAAGAGGGTCCAGATTCCTGAGGACGTACCCAAATTTATCAATAGTTCTCTTTCGACCTCGGGTACTAGGGCCGGTGTGAAGTCAGCTACGAAGTCAGCCAAAATTTGAGACTTAATTTTTGTTCGGGGTTGATATTCGATATCATACCCGCTGATTTCTATGGCCCATTTGGCCAACCGTCCCGAAAGCTCGAGTTTATGCAAAATATTTCGAAGTGGATAAGTTGTTAAAACACATATGGGGTGATATTGAAAGTATGGTTTTAGTTTCCTAGAGGCGCTAATCAAAGCGAGCGCCAATATTTCTAGGTGGGGGTATCTAGTTTCGGCCTCACCTAAGTTCCGGCTGACATAATAAATGGAAAATTGCGTACCCCGTTCTTCCCGGACTAGGACTCCACTTACCGCTACCTCTGATACTGCCAAATATAAGTAAAGTTGTTCGTCTGCCCTTGGTGTGTGAAGCAATGGCGGGCTCGATAAGTACCGTTTAAGCTCTTCCAAGGCCTACTGGCATTCCGAGGTCCATGTGAAATTATTTTTCTTCTTTAGAAATGAGAAAAATTGGTGGCCTTTATTGGAGGACCTCGAGATGAGTTACCCCAGGGCGGCCATGCGCCCGGTTAACCTCTGCACAGCCTTTATGCTATCTACTACCGTGATGCCATCGATAGCTTTGATCTTGTCGGGATTGATCTCGATTCCTCGGTTAGATACCATGAACCCGAGAAATTTGCCTGACCTAATCCCGAATGCACATTTTTTCGGGTTTAGCTTCATGTTGTATTTCTTCAATATACTGAGAGTTTCCTGTAAGTGCTTTAAATGGTCCTCTGCTCGCAGGGACTTAACTAGCATGTCATCAATGTAAACTTCCATAGATTTTCCTATTTGTTCTTCAAACATCCGATTCACTAAGCGTTGATAAGTGGCGCTAGCATTTTTTAATCCAAATGGAATTACATTGTAGCAGCAGGTACCGTACTTAGTGATGAACGAGGTCTTTTCTTGATCATCCGAGCTCATTTGTATTTGATTGTACCCGAAATAGGAATCGAGAAAACTGAGGATCTCGTGGCCGGCCATGGCATCGATCATGCGATCGATATTAGGCAAAGGAAAAGAATCCTTGGGGCATGATTTATTTATATCCTTGTAATCTACACACATTCTAAGCTTGTTTTCTTTTTTAGGGACTACTACTACGTTTGCTAACCATTCAGGGTATTTTACTTCACGGATTGACCCTATTTTAAGAAGCTTGGTTACCTCGTCTTTGACGAAAGCATGTTTGATCTCGGACTGGGGTCTTCTTTTTTGCTTCACCGGATGGAACTTCGGATCCAAGCTTAGTCTATGAGTGGTGATTTCTGGTGGGATCCCTGTCATGTCAAGATGGGATCAAGCGAAACAATCCATGTTAGCTATAAGAAATTGAATAATCTTTTTCCTGAGCTCGGGATTTAACCTCGTGCCCAGGTATACCTTTTGTTCGAGCAGTTGTTCGATTAGTGTGATTTGCTCTATTTCTTCGACCATTGATTTGGTAGCGTCGGAATCATGGGGAACTATAAAGGATCGAGGGATACCATAATCATCATCTTCATCAGACTCCTGCTTTTCTAGTTGGGTCGAGGCCGACGTTTGTGATTGCTATTTGGTCTCTTGTTTTCCCTTCGAATTTGACCCCTTTGTCGATGAGAGTGACGATATCGGAATCATCTAGTCGATGGAAAACATTTCCTTTGCGGCGGGTTGCTCCCCGTAGATTGTTTTGATTCTCTCTGGTGTCGGGAATTTTATAACCAAGTGAAGGGTCGAGGGTACTGCTCTCATATTGTGGATCCATGGTCTCCCGAATAGGGCGTTATACCTCAAGTCGCCTTCGATCACGTGGAATTTCATTTCTTGGATGGTCCCGGCCACGTTTACAGGCAAAGTTATCTCACCCTTAGTAGTTTCACATGCCATGTTGAATCTGTTTAGTACTAGGGCCACGAGCACAACCTGGTCCTGTAGACCGAGTTGCTCTATGACCTTCGATCGAATGACGTTGGCCGAACTATCTAGATCAATTAACACATGCTTAACTTGAGTCTTATTCATGAGTACAGATATTACCTGTGCTTCGTTATGGGGTTGCATGATTCTTTTTGCGTCTTCGTCGTTGAAGGACAAGGTTCCTTTTGTTATGTAATCCTAAGCCCGAGATCGCTTCTCCCTTACGATCGAGACCTTAGTGCGTTTAAACACTGGCCCTTGGGGAATATTGATCCCTTCGGTAATCATGTGAATAATGTATTGCGGTTCTTCTTGCTCGTTTAGTCTATTGAACTCTCTGCTTTTGAAGTGATTCTTGGCCCGATTACTTAAAAACTCCCGAAGGTGCCCTTCACTGAATAACCGGGCTACTTCTTCTCTCAACTGCCTGCAATCTTCCGTTCTGTGGCCATGTGTGTCATGATACTTGCATACTTGATTAGGATTTCTTTAGGCTGGATCGGTCTGCAGAGGTCGAGGCCATTTGGTATCTTTTATGCGACCGATAGCCGATACGATGGCGGATGCATCAACATTGAAGTTATACTCCGACAATCGCCGTGCTTCCTTAGGTCTGGTATGCCTGTTGAAACCATTCTTGTTGATCATCCCTCGAGAGCCTTGGCCTCGATTGCTTCTCCTCTCACCTCGTACGGAGTTGTGCCCATATCCGTTGCCCCTACGATCTCTATTACGGTTGGTATCGATCCTAATTCATCCTCGGTTCTCGACCGATGTCTCTTATGGTAGAAGCTCCCAGTTGGTCATCTTCGACTCTAATCTTTGATTAATATCGATTATGTATATCGGCCCAGGTAACAGCCGGGTACTCAGTCAAGTTCTGCTTCAACTGCTATGAAGCCACTAAACTTCCTACATTTAGTCCTTGGGTGAAAGCTTGAACGGCCCAATCGTCTGTGACCGGTGGTAGATCCATTCGTTCCATTTGGAAACGAGATACAAACTCTCTTAGCATCTCGTTCTCTTTTTGCTTTACCTTGAAAAGGTTCGACTTCCTAGTCTCGACCTTTATGGCTCCGGCGTGAGCTTTTACAAAGGAATCTGGAAGCATGGCAAAAGAATCGATAGAGTTAGGTAATAAATTAAGATACCATATTATTGCTCCCTTTGACAGGGTTTCCCTGAATTTCTTTAGTAATACGGATTCGATTTCGTCGTCCTCTCGTTGGGATCGGTCATTCCATTATACTTAGGAATCTTGGGCATGTGAAACTTCTTGGGGATCGGTTTGGGAGCTGCGCTCAGGGGGGAAGGCTTTTGTATGAACTTTTTGGAATCCAAACCCTTCAATATTTGTGGTGCCCCCGGGATCTGATCAACACTAGAGTGATAAGTTTCCACTTTCTTGTCGTTTGCTTCGATCCTCTTTTCCCCTAATTCTATCCGCTTTGTCAGCTCCTCGAGCATCTTTATAATTTCGGGGTTAGTCCCCGATTCTTGTTCATTTGACCTTAACACAACTGGCCCCGTTCTGTGGGTGACTTCTTGGGATGGACCGGGCTCGGCCCTGCTCGGTGCCTGGGTTTGGCTCTGCAACTGAGCTATCACCACCTGTTGAGCTTGCAGCATTTCGAAGATCATACGCAGGTTGATCCCGTCTTCTCCAATATTTTTGGTATTTCGAACTGCAAATCGGATTCCACCATGGATGCTGTTTTCGGGACCGGAATATTGGTTCGCTTTGATGGTCACATGCGAATTAACATCAATCGGATCTACGGCTCGAGTTTCAACGGGGTCAGCGGGTGGCCTTTCATCCTCGGGCGTCTCGTTGTTGTTCTCCCCTTGATGACCAGATTCGTTGTCGATATATAGGGGTATTAATTGAGAGTTCGTCATTTTTAGCCTGAAATCAAAGATACTTCCAAGAGCAAATGCAAAATAGTGTGTTTTACATAGATTTGTATCAAATAACCACTATTATCCTTAGCCCCACGGTGGGCGCCAAACTGTTTACCCGAAAAACGGATGACAATTGAATTTATACGCGGTTCTAAGGATATGTGGTATAATTCGGTACAAATTGAGAAAATATATAAATGAATATCGAAATTAATTGTGAAAAAAATGAATGCAAACCGAATGGATTAATTAGTCTAAACCTTCGAGTTTTATCACCCGCAAACTGAATGAAGAGTAGCTGATAGAAGAACAAAATGACTAAATATCAAAACCAGAAGAAAGATAGTATATTGCTTTATGTTCTATGAATCTGAATGAATCCTGCTTACAAATAATCAGACTCCCATTTATTTAATAGGGAGGTCCTATTCTTAATATAATTTTTAAATACAGTAAGAAATACCATGATAGATTAATTAATTGGCCTCTCATTGATATGTGCCGTGATTTCTGCCGAGATTCTCGCCCAATTGCGGATATTTCGGCTTTCTGTTTTTTGGCTCGATAAGATTTCCTCGATCGAGGCCTCGATCGGTCTCTATTTAGTCCGATCTTGATCTTGACCGGTCTCTATTTTGCTCGACCTTGATCTTAGCCGATCTCGATATTGATCGGTCTCTATTTTGCTCGACCTCTGGGTCTCGAGCTCGGTAACCTAACTTCGCATCATGGCTTGATATTATACGAAGTTGAACTTTGGTCTATCATGTTCCAATCTCGATTATTCATACGAAGGGCAAACTCGATCTTGACCATAGGGATCTTCCTCCTTTATATGTTTTGTTTACTTTCAGATAAGACTTAGCAGCGACTTTGTATTCTGTTTAAACCTCTTTTTCTTGCTTTCAATAAATTGGTATCGTTATTAAGCAAAAGGAAAAAGATAAAGCGCTAGAGTAAAGACTTTTAATGCAAACTTCATGATAATAATTAATAAATACCCCTAATTAACTAGATTAGTGACAAAAAGGATTTTCTCATATGGATAGTTTGATAATGGGTCATATCAAAATTCTCAAAGATGGACTACATTTTTCTCTATCATTTTCTTTATCATATTATCGTTGGTTTACAATAATTATATTTTTCTACATTTTGTGTGGTTGATAATAAGGCCTAAACGTAACAGCTGACTTGCGGTTCTGAGATTCAAGTTCAACGCATGCAATTTATTTACTCGTGGCTTTGTTTCGACCCACGAAAGAAATAAAGTGAATAACTCGATGGAGGAAGAGATATTTATGGGAAACCAACTAGAAAGTATTTATACCAAACTAACTCATAATCAGAAAATGACAAGCATTAAATTCGGTTGAATCAAAAACAAAGAAGAAACTTCAAAATCTTCGTAAAATACTACACTAGTAAATGGGAAGTTGACAACTTCCTAAAGTTTTCTGGTTCTTGTGGACCGAGACAAGAACCAGAACCTCGAAATTTTCTTTGACGTCATTTACGAACACAAATTCATATCGGTAAAGCCGAATACCTAGGCTATCTCCTTCGCCTATATTCCCTCATATTCAATTTAATTAATTTTTTAACTATTTTCCCGTATACTAAGAAATTCAGTTTTAATTATTAATTAACAATAAAATTAATCATATTAATCTTAACTTATTCGTTGGAAATATAACGAATACTCTTAGGTTCTTTACTCCAACGACAACTTTTAAAAAAAAAAAAAAAAGTTAACTCCTGCTTATATTGTAGATAACAAAAAAAGGGGTCAAAAATCAATTAAAGTGAACCGTAGGGAATACATCTTTTAACAAGTGGAGAAGAAAAAGAAAAGAATTGATGTCTTTTAATTTGCAGTTAAAACTGGCGATTAGGACAGAGGTGGTTCGATTTTGCTTAAAACTTTAATTCATTGTAAATTGATCGGTCAAACTGTTTACGCATCCTTCTTTGACATGTTACACAATATATAAAACACTTTTATGCATCTCGTTTTTAAGTGATCTGAGGACAGTGGAAAAAACCTTATGCTTGACAATTCTTTTTTTCTTTAATTTTCTTCGTATTATTATACTTGTTGGCTCTTCTTTCCCATTCTAATTCCGTGTTTACTTTCTTTTGAAAATTTTCTGGGTTTTGAAGTGAAAAAATATTTTTTTCAGCTTAAAGAATATCTTGAGACACCGTAAAAACATATTTCGAAATATTTTAATCAAACAAGTTTTTAATTAGAAAGTCATTTTTTTCCCAAAAGTAATCACGGCCAAACGTTAGACGTTCTCAATTATTGTTTGTGATGGGGGTTGGATTTTTGGCACTAACTTTTGGTGAGAAACGCTAGCTGGGGATTTTGTACTTCAATCGTAGTTACGTGTGAATTTCAGTAAAATCATTGTCCCGAACTTTTGAAGTAACTGAGATAATTAGTGAATTTACAAGCAATTTTTAGCGTGCTATTTGTATCTTATGGTCATTTACAATTTTGAATTTAAAAAAAAGACCTTTTTAGATCTCTTATGTGTAAAAGGCAGATCTCTTACGTGTAAAAGTAAATCTCTCATGTGTAAAAAATAAGGTAGGATCATAAAACTAAAAACAAGTTTATAAAAAGCCAAAAAACCAATTGAACCCAATTTCGCCCATGTAGGCTCACATGTCCCTTAGCTTGTTCTTCATAAAAATTGGCATGATTTGACGTACGAGGATTAATTTGGAGGTTTTAGGCCAACAAGGCCTTTTACAATGTTGAATTTAAAAAAATATATTTTTTAAATTTCTTACGTGTAAAAGAAAGATCTCTTACGTGTAAAAGTAAATATCACATGTGTAAAAAAAGGTAGGATCATAAAACTAAAAACAAGTTTGTAAAAGGCCAAAAAACCAATTGACCCGATTAATTTGCTTGTTCTTCATATTAATTTCTTATTTTGTAAAAGCTAGAATTAAACTAAGATTTACATTTTTTAAAACTACACATCAGAATTACGTATTACAACTTTACGGTGAGGAATCATTAAATGTTTTTGGAAATTCATAGCTAAAAATAATAATTTATCTCTCCAATATTTATAATATCAAATACTTAAGGACATAGCGAGTAATCAAATAAGTATATGTTGCTATATGTTCGTCAATACGTAGTTTTGTCGTTAAATGCTCCAGGGCAGACGGTGCTCTTGACACAGGATAATTAACTACTGCAGTCATTTTCTATATACCTCATATTTAACATTTAAGGATACAATTACGTGACGTTTTGTTGGCCAAGTAAAGTTTTGTTTTGTTGGCCCAAATAAAATTTTGTTTTGATTATTGACAAAGGAACTTAAGAATGAATTAAGTCCGTACACAGTTTATACTGTCACGACCTGAAATTCTCACCTTCGGGACCGTAATGGCGCATAACATTTCGCTTGCTAGGCAAGCCAACGTTAGAATATAATTAGCCAATTTAACACAATTTTAAATTAATTAATAACAAAGAAATAAATGCGGAGGAAATAAAGTCTGAAATAAAGTGAATACTCTATAATACTAGCGATGTCTGAATATCATCCCAGAACTGGTGTCACAAGTGCATGAACTTCTAGAATAATACAAACAAGAGTCTGAACAAAATAAAGTTGTCTAAAAGAAAGCACACAGCTAAAATAAAGTAGAAGGGGACTTCAGAGTTGTGTATGCCGTGCAGCTATACCTCAAGTCTCCATTGGTAGCTGAATCCGAGCAAATCTATAGTGCGTCGCTGGGACCAACTCCGAAATCTGCACAAAAAGTGCAGAGTATAGTATAAGTACAACTGACCCCATGTACTCTGTAAGTGCCGAGCCTAACCTCGACGAAGTAGTGACGAGGCTAAGACAGGTCACTTACATTAACTTATACGCAATAATAGTAATAATAACAACAATAATAGAAATAAAACATGTAACTCATGTCAACAGTTGAAACCAACTCGTCAGTCATAACCAATTATTATTTCAATCAATTTTCGTTGCGGCGTGCAACCCGCTCAAACAATATAATTCTTCAATAAATTTCTGTTGCGGCGTGCAACCCGCTCCAACAATATAAACTTAAAGTATAATCTGTTGCGGCGTGCAACCCGATCCCCCAATATATTCATTTTTATTTTCCGTTACAGCGTGCAACCCGCTCCAACAATATAAAATTAATAACTCTTGATTGTAATAAAAATACTCCAATAAATACCACATTTAATAAGAAATTATTAAGCAACAAAGCATACAATGATTATAATTTATTCAGAAAACAAATAATGACAAGTAGCAATTAATTATGGAAAATCAGGGAGAAAATAGACAATTTCATATTTAATATGTTAAATGTCAAATAGCAATTAAGACGCATAAATCAAATAAGCATGTAACAATTATTGTATGAGTTCAAGAATTAATATATGACAAGGAATGTGAGAGAAACAATTATTATAACAATTAATTCGTGTCTTAAAATAATTTATGATTTTTAAATAATTATACAAATAATTAATTTGACAAAGTATAGGCATTCGTCACCTCGCCTATACATCGTTACACATGAATTTCATGTAACAAATAATTCAAGGGTTCTATTCCCTCAAGTCAAGGTTAACCATGACACTTACCTCAGTTTGCAACCAAATTCAACATTTCAATAAACCTTTGCCTCACGAATTCGTGTCTCAAAGCTTCAAATCTAGTCACAAACAATTCAATATACTCAACACGAATCGTAGGAATTAATTTCATATGAAATTATTAATTTTCCGGATTAAAATCCGAACTCATTTTAAAAATTGACTGTGGGACCCACATCTCGAATCTCAGAAAAACTCACAAAAACCGAACACCCGTTCTGATACGAGTTCAACCATATAAAAATTATCGAATTCCGACATCGGATTGACCTTCAAATCTTAATTTTATATTTTTGGAAGATTTTATAAAAATCTGATTTTTCCTCCCTAAATTCACGGATTCATGATGTCAATGAGTATGGAATCATGAAATATAATCAATATAGGATAAGAAACACTTACCCCAATATTTTTTCGTAAATATCGCCCAAAAATTGTCTTACTCGAGCTCAAAATCAAAAATGGTAAAAAATAGGGTGAAATCCCATTTACAGAACTTAAGTTCCGTTTGCCAAGGTTTTTACCCTATGCGATCGCGGACAATGCTTCGCGATCGCGAAGCACATTTTTAGGCTGCCCAGTTTTTGCTCTACGCGAATGCGGAAGAGCTTATGCGAATGCGAAGAACCATTTCCCAACCTTATGCGATCGCGTACTGCCTTGTGCGATCGCGTAGCACAAATGGCGTGCCCAGCTTCTGCCTTCATTCCTTCTACACGAGCGCGGCCTGGCCCTCGCGTTTGCAGTGCTTTGACTGCTGACACTGTGCGATCGCGGACATTACTATGTGATCGCATAGTTTAAATTTTCATCAGTAACATTAAGCCTTCGCGATCGCGGACATAGTCACGCGATCGCATAGAAGGAAACCAACACTGTGAAGCACCAGAATTCCAGCTATGTTTTCTTGAACAAAAATGGTCTGAGGCTCGTCCGAAACTCACCCGAATCTTCGGGGCTCCAAATCAAACATAAACACAAGTCCAAAAATCTCATACGAACTCGCTCGCGCGATCAAAACATCAATTTAACGCCTAGAATTACGAATCAGACGCCAAATCAAATGAGATTTTTAAGAAAACTTTAGAATTTCTATTTTAACAACCGGACGTCCGAATTACGTCAAACCGGCTCGGTTTCTCACCAAATTTGACAGACAAGTCATAAATATAGTAATGGAACTATACCGAATTCTGGAACTAAAATACAAATCCGGATAAACAAAGTCAAACATTAGTCAAATCTCTTAAGTCATTAAACCTTTACACTTAAAAATTTTGACAACATGCGATAACTCAAGTTAGAGACCTCCGAATTCGATTTCGGGCATACGTCCAAGTTTCAAATCACGATACGGTCCTATCAGAACTGTCAAAACACTAATCCGGGTCCGTTTTCTCAAAAGGTTGACCAAAGTCAACCCAATTGAGTTTTAAAACTCTATTTCACATTTTAATCAATTTTTCACATTAAACCTTTCCGAAAGAATTTGTGAAATACGCACGCAAGTCGAGGAATAATGAATAGTACTATTTGAAGTCTCAGAATATAGAAATAATTTATTAAATTTAAAGATGACATTTTGGGTCATCACATTCTCCAACTCTAAAATAAACGTTCGTCCTCGAACAGAATTAGAAAAGTATCTGAGCTAGTGAAAATGTGTGGATATTTACTTCGCATGTCCGACTCAGACTCCCAGGTAGTTGTCTTAATTGGCTAACCTCTCCATTACACCCGAACTGAAGGATAACTCTTAGATCTCAATTGTCGGACCTGCCGGGCTAGAATAGCTACCGGCTCCTTCTCATAAGTCAAATCCTTGTCTTATTGGACTGAGCTAAAATATAATACATGAGACGGATCATCATGGTATTTTCGGAGTATAGACACATGGAATACCGGATGAACTGCTGATAAACTAGGTAGTAGTGTAAGCCTATAGGCTACTTCACCCCCACCCTTTCAAGAATTTCAAAGGGTCCAATATACCTAGGACTTAACTTACCTTTCTTTCCGAAACTCATTACACCTTTCATAGGTGAAATCCGAAGCAACACTCTTTCTCCAGTCATGAATGCAACATCAAGAACCTTACGATCGGCATAACTATTTTGCCTAGACTGAATTGTGCAAAGTCGATCCTGAATAATTTTGACCTTATCCAAGGCATCTTGTACCAAATCGGTACCCAATAATCGAGCCCCTCCCGGTTCAAACCAGCCAACTGGGGAACGGCATCGCCTTCCATATAATGTCTCATATGGAGCCATCTGAATGCTCGACTGGTAGCTATTATTATAGGCAAACTTCTCAAGTGGCAAGAACTGATCCCAAGAACCTCCAAAGTCTATAACACAAGCGCAAAGCATATCTTCCAATATCTGAATAGTGCCCTCTGATTGTCCGTCTGTCTGTGGATAAAATGTTGTACTCAACTCAACCCGTGTGCCTAACTCACGATGTACAGCCCTCCAGAAATGCGAGGTAAACTGTGTAGCTCGATCTAAAATAATAGACACAGGCACACCGTAAAGGCGGACAATCTCACGAATGTAAATTTCAGCTAACCGCTCTGAAGAATAGGTAACTGCCACTGGAATGAAATGTGCTGACTTGGTCAATCTGTCCACAATGACCCATACTGCGTCGAACTTTCTCTGAGTTCGTGGAAGACCAACAACAAAATCCATAGTGATATGCTCGCACTTCCACTCAGGAATTTCTAACTTCTGAAGAAAACCACCAGGTCTCTGATGCTCGTACTTGACTTGTTGACAGTTTAGACACCGAGCTACATATGCAACTATATCCTTCTTCATTCTCCTACACCAATAATGTTGACGTAAATATTGATACATTTTGGCGGCACCTGGATGAATAGAATACCTGGAACTGTGTGCCTCCTCAAGAATTAATTCACGAAGCCCATCCACATTAGGCACACAAATACAGCCTTGCATTCATAGAACTCCATCTTCCCTCACAAAAACTTGTTTGGTATCATCGTTCTGCACTGTGTCCTTAAGTACAAGTAAATGAGAATCATCATATTGCCGCTCTCTGATGCGCTCATATAAAGAACACCAAGCGGATGTGCAAGCTAGAACCCGACTGGGCTCAGAAACATCTAACCTCACGAACTGATTAGCCAAAGTCTGAACATCTGCAGCTAACGGCCTCTCGCCAGCCAGAATATACGCAAGACTGCCCATACTCAGCCTTTCTACTAAAAGCATTGGCCACTACATTGGCCTTTCCGGGGTGATACAAAATGGTGATATCATAGTCTTTCAACAGCTCCAACTATCTTCTCTGCCTCAAATTGAGATCTTTTTGTTTGAACTGATATTGTAGGCTACGATGATCAATAAATACCTCACACGAGACACCGTAAAGGTAATGCCTCCAAATCTTCAGCTGCATGAACAATGGCTGTCAATTCCAAATCATGAACAGGATAATTCTTTTCGTGAACTTTCAACTGTCGCGACGCATATGCAATCACCCAGCCATCTTGCATCAATATTGCACCAAGCCCAATGCGAGATGCATCACAATACACCGTATAAGATCCTAAAACTGTAGGTAATACCAACATTGGCGCCGTAGTGAAAGCAGTCTTGAGCTTCTGAAAGCTTAACTCACACTCGTCTGACCATCCGAATGAAACACCTTTATGGGTCAGTCTGGTCAATGGGCTTGCTATAGATGAAAACCCTTCCACAAACCGGCGATAATAACCTGCCAAACCCAGAAAACTCCGTATCTCCGTAACTGAAGTAGGCCTAGGCCAGTTCTGAACTGCCTCAATCTTCTTAGGATCCACTTTTATGCCTTCAGCCGATACTACATTCCCCAAAAAGGCAACTGAGTTTAACCAAAACTCGCAATTTGAAAATTTGGCATATAACTGATTATTCTTCAAAGTCTGAAGCACAATCCGAAGATGTTGCTCATGCTTCTCTCGACTGATGTAGTAAATCAAGATGTCATCAATGAATACAACCACAAATGAATCCAGATTGGACTTGAACACCCGATTCATCAAATCCATAAATGTTGGTAGGGCATTTGTCAGCCCAAATGACATCACTAGGAATTCTTAATGCCGATACCGAGTCTGAAAAGTTGTCTTAGGGACATCAGATCCCCTAATCTTCAACTGATGGTAACTAGAACTCAAGTCAATTTTTGAAAATACCTTAGCACCCTAAAGCTGATCGAATAAGTCATCAATTCTTGGCAACAGATACTTGCTTTTGATAGTGGCCTTGTTCAACTGCCGATAATCTATACATATCCGCATAGAGCCATCTTTCTTCTTTACAAGTAGTACTGGTGCACCACACGGTGAGACACTGGGTCTAATGAATCCCTGATCAAGCAAGTCTTGTAATTGCTCCTTCATATCTTTCAACTCTGGCGGGGCCCTATGGTATGGTGGGATAGAAATAGGCTGAGTTCCCGGAGCTAAATCAATACAGAAGTCAATATCTCTGTCGGGTGGTATCCCCGGCAGATCTGCAGGAAATACATCTGAAAATTCACGAACAACTAGAACGGAATCCATAAAAGGAACATCCGCACTAGAATCACGAATA
The DNA here is from genome assembly GCF_000715075.1 of Nicotiana tabacum. Lineage (NCBI taxonomy): Eukaryota > Viridiplantae > Streptophyta > Magnoliopsida > Solanales > Solanaceae > Nicotiana > Nicotiana tabacum. Next base: position 89,128,759 of record NC_134098.1, read on the forward strand.
TGAGCCAAATAGGCTAGACAACCCTTCTCGATCATACAGCGAGCCTTCACATAAGAGATAACCCTGCTGGTGGAATAGCTAAGAGTCCATTTACACTCTATTCGAGGTAACCCCGGCATGGCTAGGGTCACCGTTTTGGCGTGACAATCCAATATAGCATGATAAGGTGAGAGCCAATCCATACCCAAGATAAAATCAAAATCTACCATGTCAAGAAGTAGAAGATCCACGCTAGTCTCAAGACTCCCAATAGTAACCACACACGAACGATAGACATGATTTACTATAACAGAATCTCCCACCGGTGTGGACACACACACAAAAGCAATCAGAGAATCACGAGGCACAACCAGATATGAGGCAAAATAGGACACATAAGAATAAGTAGATCTTGGATCAAATAGAACTGAAATATCTATATGGCAAACTGGAACAATACATGTGATCACTACATCGGATGACTCAGCCTCAAGCCTAGCTGTAAGCACGTAATTTTTGACCCGCATATTAGAATTTTTTTTAATAGTCTTAATATTTTTAGAATATTCATTTGAGTTTATCTCTATAGTATTTCACTTTTTATTAATTTTAATTCTAGTTTTATAGCACAAAAATTGAAAAATACAAATAAAAAAATAGTTTCATATAGTTTACCGTAATTAATTGGAATTAATTTTATATTAAAATTATTAAGTTTCTTAATTGGTGGATTATAAGAGTTGAAATCCCAAATTTTGAGCACAAACTTGGCCACTAAAGTCCCAAATTTGAGCCCAACTCGCTCAAGCGCATACCCACTCCCCATTTGACCTAACCTAATTCCTACTCCCTACAAAAAGGACCTCACCCCCAAATTGCCAGAGGAGGGACCTCACGGCGGCAATTTTCTGCACCCGAAAAAAAAAAGGCAGCAAATATCTCCCTTGATTGAAAAGGGATTTCTCATTCTCCTTTCAAAAACAAAAAATGGCAGAACACCATCAGGAAGGAGAACGCTCTTTTTCTTCTTCAAAATCACGACAGCCGCACACACATGAGAGAGAGCTCTCATCCTCTTAGAAAATGGCCACTTCTCCCCACCTAATTCCAGAAAAAGCTTCAGCCACTGACTCCCATAAAAACATACACACAGTCACAAAAGAAAAGGCAGAGAACAAGTTTCTATAGAGTTTTGAAGTTGAGCGAGGTTCCATGTCGACGACAAGTTTGCTGGCTTCAGTTTTGGTCATTGTACTCATCCAATTCTAATTCATTGCCGGATTCTCTTGATTGTACATCTGAAGCCGAATTTATTGAAAAATATTCATCTCAGGTTCATCCCTTTCTTTTTACTATCTTATTTTGGTGTTGATTTGAATGTGATAAGAGTCACAGTTAATTAGCTTTGGGGGATGTTTAAGAGTTAGGTTAAATAAAAGTAATCAGGAAGTGATTTAAGAGGGTGTATGGTGCAGTTTACAAATTCTGGTGGAAATTTTGGTTCATGTCTATTTGGTTCTAAGTTAAAAGATTGGAGAAATTGACTTTATCTTTGAAGATTAGGCTTAATATTAAATCTTCAGTTATTTTTCTTTTGAAGAAATCTTGTTTGTGTTCTACTGTCATGGAATGTGTAATTAGTTAATAATTTTGGATGCTATAGGCTTGCTTGTTATTAATCAGGTCTAATGAACTAGGTGTATAAATGCATTTTATGTTTATTGTTAAGTCCAATAATTTAAATATATCATTGATATTTCTAATTCCAATTAGGTAAGTTTATACTTTATCCATAGATGGACTCCACAAGTTCTGGGGCCTTACAACAATCACAAACAACTTTCGAATATCGTAGTTTACTTTAGGCGCGATTAATAAATAAATTATCGTGACTATGGGTACGGTTCCCGTGGCATGGTCATGATGCATAATCCCAATTCGGGTGTGCATTTCATTGCCCCGGCCATAATTTCAAACAATAATAAAAATAAACATGTTGTAGATCGCGGGTTTTCACGTGGCGCGATTTGCAATGTGTACAAAAACAAACGAGCGCGCGACATCGCGACTTGTTCAAATAATTTCCATAAATACTAAAAGAGGTTAAAAAGGTAAAAATGCATAATAGGTTTTAAATATGTAAGCAATCAGATAATTGGGCCAATTATTAATAGTTGAGCGACCGTGCTAAAACCACGGAACTCGAGAATGCCTAACACCTTCTCCCGGGTTAACAGAATTCCTTACCCGGTCTTTTGTGTTCGTAGACCGTAAAAATAGAGTCAATTTTCTCGATTTGGGATTTAAAATACACTGGTGACTTGGGATACCATAAATTATTCCAAGTGACGACTCTGATTAAATAAATAATCTCATTTCGATTAAAGTCACTTTAATTAGAAAAACTCCATATCCCCTCGGAAAAAAAGAGGTGTGACAGCTCTGGCGACTCTGCTAGGGATTGAACTGTATATAAACTGTTACGAAACTCTTCTTCTTTTTGAATCTTCTAAATCTTCTGGGAAGTGCACGCTGGCGTGACTTCTTTTCTGTTAGTGTCATGCCCTAATTTAGAACGAGGATCGGATCAGTTACAAAGTCGGATGACCTTTTGGTTCCCGGTACGTTGCCCCCCTCGGCTCGAGTTGTCCTCTCGGGTAAGCCAGGTCTAGAACAATACACACAGGATTAAAACCTAGAATAACATAGCCTCATGTCGGATCCCTAGTAGGTGCATTTGTTTGTATCATGTACATTTGACTTTGGGGACCCAACACAGGGGTTGGGTCCGTCTAGGACAGGTGTACCCAATTTAAAAGACCATCCTGAAGCATCTTATGTGCTACTTGTGTATTTGTTTGTTCGGCCTGCATGTTCACCGGCTTCTAGAGTAGGGAAAGAAAATCAAAAAAAAAAAGAAAAGATGGAGATAGGAGAGAGAATTTACTCAAATCCTGAAAATCCCGGTATTTCAAAAAGAAAGAAAAGAGAGAACGATCCTGAAATTCTGCCGAATTTTTAGAAGTTTGTCACAAATGAGTCCGAATTTTCAAAAATTGACATTTTCCCCCGGTCTTGAAAAACTAGTCGAACTACGCGGGTTTGATTCTCACCGGATGTGAGATATGTAGGCAAACCTCATCGATTCCTGCCCACAATTTTCAAAAATCCAAAAATATTTTCCTTTACTTCCTTCTTTAGATTTTAAAAATCCAAAAATATTTTTCTTTTAATTTCTTCTCAAAACCCAAAAATATTTTCATTTATCTTTCGAAAATTGAAAAGAAAATTAAATATTCAAAAATATTTTCTTTTTTTAGAAGTAATTCTTTCATAAATTCAAAATAAAAGTCCAAAAATCCAAAAACATATTTTCCAAAAAAGCAAAAGTTGTTGAAGTTAAATATATATATATATTTTCTTTATTCTTTAGAAGTTTTTCTTTTCCATAATTCTTAAAAAAACAAAAAACATAATCGATATCCAAAAATATTTTTCTTTATAAGTTTTTCTTTCGGAAATTAAAAAAAAAAGAAAAAAAATTCAAATCCAAAAAAAGAGTTAGTTTATTTACTTTATTCCTAATCTTCCCGAACTACGTAAGATATGATTCATGTTCCCACATGATACGTAGGCAACCTACATCGGGTTCGATCAAATCATTTTTGAAATTAAAAGAAAAAAGAAAAAAAAAAGGATGAAGTTGTGGGACGAGAGGAAAGAAAAGAGTGAAATCAGAAAGAAAAAGAGGAAAGAAAATGACCAAACCAAGGAGTGTTAAAGAGGAAAGAAAAGAGGGAGGCTAGAACAAGCAAATTGGGATGATGCCCTATGACTTTCGTACCCTCGAAGTCATTTTAGAACCGTTAACTGTGACTAGGTGCATTGCACATTATGTGAGATTATCTTATGTTAAATGCCCTAACGCTAACGTGTTGACTTCACTTTGTTCCTCTTTGTTGCTCTATTATAGAAGAAGGGTGGTTGGTTTGTGGTTCTTAAATTAGTAACTTTTCCCTACAACATAAAGTCGGAAGGCAATGGCAGACGATAACGGAATTGAGTTGGTTGATACTGGTCCCCAAAAGCAATTGGTTGAATAAGACACTGGGTTGGTTGAAGAGGTAAGGATGTTAAGATAACACATGGCGGACATATATCAGGCTTGGATGACTGGGAAGGCACTACCCCGCCACCACCTAGCTTCCTAGATGTTACCTTCACCTAAGCCCCGGCCATATTGTCAGATGATCCACCATATTCTCCAGATTTTTCCGCTTATCATAGCTTTCCTAACCTCCCTAGTAGCTCCATTGTTCGTCCTCGAACTACATTTCCCAAAAATAGCCCTCATGTCATGTCCATTGTTCCCACCATCACAACTTCTCAACAACCACTCCTCAGGTCCAACAGTGAACACCAGTTCAAACCCCATGATGCCCAATACTACCCCCAGAGGTGGTCCACCAGGTCCCGGACTCGTATAATCGTAACCCTCAGAATGAGCCTTATGTTGAAAATGAAAAGTCTGTAGGAAAAGAAGGGCGGGATGAGATATCCAGAAAGTTGAAAGGCATAGAACAGTCCTTAAAGAACATTCAAGGGATGGGAAATCAGACTAGCATGTCTTACAATAACTTATGTATGTTCCCTGATGTTCATCTGCCCGCGGGGCTTAAAATGCCAAAGTTTAACTTGTATGATGGGCGTGGAGATCCAGTGGTCCACCTGAGGGGTTATTGCAGTGAAATGAGAAGTGTTGGCGGGAAAGATGAGTTGTTGATGGAGTATTTCAGTGAGAGCTTGAGTGGGGCAGCCTTGGAATGGTATACTCGTCAAGATGTGAGTAAGTGGTATTCCTGGGATGACATGGCTCAAGATTTTATTCGACACTTTCAGTACAATATAGACATTATCCCAGACCGTTCCTCCCTATCTAAGATGAAAAAGAAACCCGAGAAAAGTTTTAGGGAGTTTGGGCTCAGATGGAGGGAACAAGTTGCTCGAGTCAGTCCCCCGTTTGATGAAGAAGAAATGGTTAAGATTTTCCTACAAGCTCAGGGACCTAGCTACTTCAGTCATTTGATCCCGGCTTTATATCAACCTTTCAATGACGTGGTAAAAGTGGGGGAGATGGTAGAAGAAGGAATCAAGTCAGGCAAAATCATGAGCTATGCTGCATTGAAAGGTAATATAGAAGACATTCAGAACATCTCTGTAAGTTTGGGTAGAAGGAAGAGAAATAGAAAAGATGTTGAGACTCGCCAACGACAAGATCCATCGGGCATTCTTGCTCAACGCTTTCAGCCTCAACATCGACCCCATGAATATCCCTGTATTCCACATAATCCTCCATAAAGCTACTTCTCTCCACAAAATCCCCAAAGTCATACCTCACCCTCCCAGTATTCTATCCACAATGCACCACCATATGCTCCACATCCACCAGACCCGCAATGGCCTGTACCACCTCCATAAATGTCTTACCCACCTCTACAAGCATATCAACCATCTACCCGCAAGAGGTTCCAACCGAAGCCTGAGTACCAAACTGAAAAGGCAGCAATAAAAGGAAAAGTCTTTCACTCCTATTGAAGAATCATATGCCAGTTTGTTCCAAAAGTTGAGGCAATTGGACATGTTGAAGTCGATTCAGATAAAAATGTCGAACCCCCTTCCAAAGAATTTTCTCAAAGGTGCGCATATTGCTCTGATGCCCCGAGGCACAGCATAGAAAAGTGTTGGCATCTAAAAAGAGCAGTCCAGAAGCTTATTGATGCAGGTGACATTACCGTGCAAAATTCAGACGCAGCGGATACTAGCCAAAGTCCTTTTGTCTGTTCATAATGAGACGCATATGGTGGGTATGATTTGTGTTGAAAAGGAATATGAGAACTCTTCTGAGCTCCTTGGAGGGCCATTTGCCGCAAAGTTTTCAGCGCTATTAGTCTCGATTCCAGAAGTTGATCTTAAGAACGAGTCGGCAAAAGGGACCCAAAAGCTATTTGTTGAGGTCAATGTGATTGAAATTGGTAATAGTCTTGGTAATATTGATGTGGAACTCAGTGGCTAAGATGTCGAGCTTGGTAATTGGAAAGACACTCCTTTCTTGGCTAGCCAGGGAGGAGTTTTGGTGGTTTATTTTGTTGTCGTTTATGTTTGTCCGGATTATTTCAGGGTTGTAATTCGGATATTGTTTTGTGACTCAAACCCTTCTATCCTTTCATTTTGCCTAGTTTGTTTAGTTATAGTAACTCGTTTAGTGTTATCTAGGTTTTTTTTCTAGGTTGTGACCCTAGTTTATTTTGCTTGTTTTGTTGTTCAAACCCTTTCACCGTCTGCCTAATGCAATCTTCTATTTTCTGTTATTTCTCATCAATTTTTGTTTAGCTCTCTTTTCCTTTTATAGTTCTTTTCATGGTGACTCTAGTAACATGACATGCACGTAAAATTCTCAGTCTGGTCTTAAAAGTTAGTCTAATCATGAAATAATGAAACAAGGTTTGAAGATGACAGGGACATTTGAGGGAAATAAGTAAAGATTTGGACATTTTGAGATCATTTAAAGTTTGAATTGTGTGAAACTAGGGCAGATAGTTTGGAAAGTTAATAGGACGACAAGAATTTGTTACAAGAGAGTGTGTCCCATACAATGTGAAGTAAGAAACTTTGAGTTCGGGTATCCATTGTGAAGAAGAAATCACCCAACGAGAGTTCTATACTTGACAAGGCACTAAAGAAAATGGAAGGCATATCAGTGATATCAATGCCGATGCTGCAAAAGAAATGTTATGCATGATCTTCATATTCCGTTCTCAAGTTGCGTGTATCGTACTTGACATTTTTAGAGATTGAGAGGCCCTCTTTCAGCCACCCAAATACTTTATACCCTTTGTTACCCCTTTTGAGCATGTGTTATTTTCTTTGACCACCCTCTTTTGAAATCAAGTTTAGAGTCAAAAGTAAAAACAAAATGGAAAAAAATGAAAAACAAATTCATACCCCAAGAGTACAAACTGGGAAAACTCTTAGAAAGTTCAAAAAACAAAAAAGAACAGTCAAAGTCCATGCCCTAAAAAAATAAAATCCGGGGCAACTTGTTTTGAAAACAAAAAGAAAAAATAGAAGAAAGAAAGAAAAAATGAGAAAAAAAGAAAGACAAAGAAAAAGAAAGAAAGATGAAAAAAAATAATTAGGTCAGATGTTTGAACTACGTTCGACCTGATTCTTGTCACCACAAGATACGTAGGCAACCTTACGGTTCGGTCGCACCAAATAAAATATTTCAGAATCCCCCGAAGTCAAGAGTGGGCAGTTTTCTTAGAAATTCCATGTTAAAAAAAAGAATCAAATTATCTTGCTTTAGAAACTAGGGCAAAGTTTTAAAATAGATTCCAAAAGTTGTAAATAAATTAACCCTGTTTGTCTTAGTTATTTTGAGCCTTTATGATATCCTTTCCTTCTAACCCTGTCCAAAAGCCAGATTACCGCCCAAAAAAGACCTTCCAAATAATCTTTGAGAGTGCTGAGTTAGACATGCCATGAGCATATGATATTTTTGCCATGGTTAATGCCTTGTCATCTGCAGAATCAGAGGAAATAAGAAATAAAGGAAAAAATGAGAGTTTTGTTGATGAAAACCCTCACGGGCACCAAAAGGCGACGGTGAGTTGAGAGAAAGAACAAAATGAGAGAGGCTTGATGGTGAAAATCCTTCAGGGCACTACAAGTCGACTGAGGATCATGAATTAGATAGGACAATTGGAGCATTGAAGCCCGGTTTCACGGCTTAGAGGTACAACAAAGTTAAATATTAGACTTGCTTAACAAATCAGGCCAATTAATCCAAAATGCATGTCATGGTCATTAGAGTTGGTATCCATATTTGATAAGCTTCTACTTGGTAATTTTCTTGTTAGATGTCATCTCTTTCCATCCCCTTTCTCTGTTTTTCTTGCTTTGTTAAAGCTTGAGTCTGTTTTGTCAGAACAAGTGAGAAATGACTTCAAACTTTGCTACCAGCTTTCCAATTGCACAAAATGGAGTTTGGCTAACACATCAAAGTGGCATAAGTCAGGAAAGAGCAATATGCGCACTGAGTTGGCGATAATTGATGTGCTTTGGGATTCATGTGAAATGCAAAAGTTCGGTAAATGTCAATTCATGAGCACAATGCAAGAGATAGAAGGTATTGGTTCTGAAAGGATCAGAGGTGTTTTCTGTGGCAAGGGTTGACAAATAAAGTGGTTAGCCAATAACAATCAAGTTCTTCCAAGTTGAAATCAAAGTTATCATGGCAAGTGTAGGAGCAATCGCCCTCAAGATCAAGGCCACAAATCAACCACCATATTTTAAACTCACAAGTTTTCTTTGTTTGAAACAGGGACGAAGACTATGTCTAAAATCAAAGCTTGGAAGCTTGAAATTTCGGGTGTCGTGCACAATTTTTGTCAGCACAAAGGCTGTTTGAGAAGGTTTTTACCTTTTAGACATCTTCCATAGTTGAAAAGAACCGTACCTCCTAGGCAGTCTCCCTAGTCGGAAGAGTCTTTAGCTTTCTTTAAGTTCAGGATCCCGCCTGGAGAATAGGGTCAGTTTTTAGTTTTCTTAAGTTGTTAATCTTTAGCATTTCTTTATTTTAGGGGTCCCGCCTGGAGAATAGGGTCAGTTTTTAGTTTTCTTAAGCTGTTAATCTTTAGTTTTCATTAAGTTCAGCAGTCTCTCCTAGAAAATAGGGTCAGTCTTTAATTCTCTTAAGTTGTTAATCTTAGTTTTCCTTTAGTTCAGGGGTCCCGCCTGGAAAATAGAGTCAGTTTTTAGTTCTTAGTTGTTAATATTTAGCGCTCCTTAAGTTCAGGGGTCCCGCCTGGAAAATAGGGTTAGTTTTTATTCTAGTCAAGCTCAGTTTATAGTTTTCTAGTTTTTCTCAGGCTCAATCTCACATCTAGGAGACGCACTTCCTAGTTGGAGTTAGTCAGTTTCTAGGAGATGCACTTCCTAATTCAAAATTCATCCTTAGAAGACGCACTTACTAGTTTGGATCATTCAAGTTTTACCCCTAGGAGACGCACTTCCTAGTTTGAGTCATTCAAATGTCACCCCTAGGAGATTCACTTCTTAGTTAGGGTCATTCGTGTTTAGCAGACATATTTGTTAGTCAAACTTTTCTTGGTTTTACTCATAGGAGATGCACATCCTAGTCGAGTCTTTAGTTTCACTCTCATCATTGCATCAGTAGCATAGGTGATTTACAGTTTTGCTAACAACTCACAAATTTTCCTAGTGCAAATTGGGGTAGAAAATTTTATTCGTTTTGTTATTTTGATTGCAGGCACCCACCTGGAGAGTGAGGGAATTTATTTCAAATTTTGAGGTATTAGCAGGCGCTCACCTGGAGAATGAAGGAATTTATTTCAAGTTCAAGATATTAGCAGGTGCCCACTTGGAGAATGAGGGAATTCATTCAAGTTTCAAGTTAATAGCAAACGCCCACCTGGAGAATGAGGGAATTTATTTCAAGTTCAAGGTATTAGCAGACGCCCAACTGGAGAATGAGGGAATTCATTTCAAGTTCAAGGCATTAGCAGGCGCCCAACTGGAGAACGAGGGAAGTCATTTCAGTATTCATTTTAGAGTTATTTCAATTCAGTAGCAGGCGCCCACCTGGATAATGAGGGAATTCATTTGAGAATTCATTTCAAGTTTCAAGTTAATAGCAGGCGCCCACCTGGAGAATGGGGGAATTTATTTAAAGTTCAAGGTAGTAGCAGGCGCCCACCTGGAGAATGAGAGAATTCATTTCAAGTTTCAAGTTAATAGCAGGCGCCCACCTGAAGAATGAAGGAATTTATTTCAAGTTTAAGGTATTAGCAGGCGCCCACCTGTAGAATGAGTGAATTCATTTCAAGTTCAAGGTATTAGCAGGTGCCCACCTGGAGAACGAGGGAAGTCATTTCAGTATTCATTTCAGAGTTATTTCAATTCAGTAGCAGGCGCCCACCTGGAGAACGGGGAAATTTATTTCAGAATTCATTTCAAATTTCAAGGCAGTAGCAGGCGCCCACCTGGAGAACGAGGGAATTCATTTCAAGTTCAAGTCATTAGCAGGCACCCACCTAGAGAATGAGAAAATTTATTTCAAGTTCAAGTTAGTAGCAGGCGCCCACCTGGAGAATGAGAAAATTCATTTCAAGTTTCAAGTTAATAGCAGACGCCCACCTGGAGAATGAGGGAATTTATTTCAAGTTCAAGGTATTAGCAGGCGTCCACTTGGAGAATGAGGGAATTCATTTCAAGTTTCAAGTTAATAGCAGGCGCCCACCTAGAGAATGAGGGAATTTATTTCAAGATCAAGTCATTAGCAGGCGCCCACCTGGAGAATGAGGGAATTCATTTCAAGTTCAAGGCAGTGGCAGACGCCTACCTGGAGAATGAGGTAAGTCATTTCAGAATTCACTTAGAGTTCGAGAGAGAAGTACCAGGAGCCCGCCTGAAGAACAGGGTGAACTTTTAATTTCAAGTTCAAGTTAGAGAGGCATCGGGAGCCCGCCTAAAGAACAAGGTCAACTTTCAATTTTCAAATTCAAGTTAGAGAGGCAACAGGAGCCCGCCTGAAGAACAGGGTCAACTTTCAATTTTAAAGTTCAAGTTAGAGAGGCACCAAGAGCCCTCCTGAAGAACAGGGTCAACTTTCAATTTCAAGTTCAAGTTAGAAATGCATCAGGATCCCGCCTGAAGAATAGGGTCAACTTTCAATTTTCAAATTCAAGTTAGAGAAGCATCAGGAGCCCGCCTGAAGAACAGGGTCAACTTTCAATTTCAAGTTCAAGTCAGAGAGGTATCAGGAGCCCGCCTGAAGAACAGGGTCAACCTTCAGTTTTCAAGTTCAAGTCAGAGGCAGCAGGATCCCTCCCGAAGAATATGGTTGACCTCCAGTTTTTCAAGTCAAATCAGAAGTAGCACGAGCCACCTGAAGAACAAGGTTTGCAAGCTCAAGTCTACCGCAAGTTCAAGTTTATGTTAAGTGCAAGCAGCAGTGTGCCCGCCTGAAGAATAGGGTCAACTTCCAGTTTTCTTCAAATTCAAGTCAGCAGGATGCCCACCTGAAGAATAGGGTGAATTTTCAGTTTCATGTTGAAGGAACAAATGGAGATTCAAGGAAGATTCAAGACAAGAAGTAGATAGGATCTTGTATTTTTTTTATTTTTGCTGTAATTTTTGCTTTCAATTCATGATGTAATGGCAGAGACCGCGGACCAAAACCTTGACGGAACCTCACTCGACTCTCTCATCCGCTCCACGTATTCCATCACTTCATTCACCTCTAAACTAGACGTGGCCTGATTCCTTTATAGCCAAGGATATGTAGGCAGCTCCGATACTAAGGCTCGGTTACAATCTGCTATCCATCTTTCTTTTCCTTTGAATAAGTTTCAGGTCAGAAATCAATTACGTCGCTTACTTATTTCTTTGCTCAAAAACACTTTGTGTTTCTAAGCAAAGAGGGGCAGCTGTAAGCACGTAATTTTTTACCCACACATTAGAATTTTTTTTAATAGTCTTAATATTTTTAGAATATTTATTTGAGTTTATCTCTATAGGATTTCACTTTTTATTAATTCTAATTCTAATTTTAAAGAACAAAAACTGAAAAATACAAATAAAAAAATAGTCTCATATAGTTTGCCTTAATTAATTGGAATTAATTTTATAATAAAATTATTAAGTTTCTTAATTGATGGACTTTAAGAGTTGAAATCCCAAATTTTGAGCACAAACTTGGCCACTAAAGGCCTAAATCTGAGCCCAACTCGCTCAAGCGCATACCCACTCCCCATTTGACCTAACCTAATTCCTACTCCCTATAAAAAGGACCTCACCCCCAAATTCTCAGAGGAGGGACCTCACGTCAGCAATTTTCTGCACCCTAAAAAGATGGCAGTCATCTCCCTTGATTAAAAAAGGATTTCTCATTCTCCTTTCAAAAACAAAAAATGGCAGAACACCATCAGGAAGGAGAACGCTCCTTTTTCTTCTTTAAAATCACGACAGCCTCACACACATGAGAGAGAGCTCTCATCCTCTCAGAAAATGGCCACTTCCCCCACCTAATTCCAGAAAAATCTTTAGCCACTGACTCCCATAAAAACATACACACAGTCACAAAAGAACAAGTAGAGAACAAGTTTCTATGAAGTTTTGAAATTGAGCGAGGTTCCATATCGACGGCAAGTTTAGTGGCTTCAGTTTTGGTCTTTGTACTCATCCAATTCCAATTCATTGCCGGATTCTCTTGATCGTACATCTGAAGCTGAATTTATTGAAAAAAAAATCATCTCAGGTTCATCCCTTTCTTTTTTACTATCTTATTTTGTTGTTGATTTGAATGTGATAAGAGCCATGGTTAATTAGCTTTGGGGGATGTTTAAGAGTTATGTTAAATAAAAATAATCAGGAAGTGATTTAAGAGGGTGTATGGTGCAGTTTACAAATTCTAGTGGAAATTTTGGTTCATGTCTGTTTGGTTCTAAGTTAAAAGATTGGAGAAATTGACTTTATCTTTGAAGATTAGGCTTAATATTAAATCTTCAGTTATTTTTCTTTTGAAGAAATTTTGTTTGTGTTCTACTGCCATGGAATGTGTAATTAGTTAATAATTTTGGATGTTATAGGCTAGCTTGTTATTAATCGGATCTTATGAACTAGGTGTATAAATACATTTTATGTTTATTGTTAAGTCAAATAATTTAGATATATCATTGATCCTTCTAATTCTATTTAGGTAAGTTTATACTTTATCCATAGATGAACTCCATAAGTTCTGGGGCCTTACAACAATCTCAAACAACTCTCGAATATCGTAGTTTGCTTTAGGCACGATTAATAAATAAATCATCATGACTATGGGTACGGTTCCCGTGGCATGGTCATGATACATAATTCCAATTCGGGTGTGCATTTCATGTGACCCGACCATAATTTCAAACAATAATAAAAATAAACATATTGTAAATCGAGGGTTTTCACGTGGCGCGATTCGCAATGTGTACAAAAACAAACGAACGCGCGACATCGCGACTTGTTCAAATAAATTCCATAAATACTAAAAGAGGTTAAAAGGTAAAAAATACACAATATGTTTTAAATATGTAATCAATCAGATAATTAGGCCAATTATTAATAGTTGAGCGACCGTACTAAAACCACAAAACTCGGGAATGCCTAACACATTCTCTCGGGTTAACAAAATTTTTTACCCGGCCTTTTATGTTCGCGGACCATAAAAATAGAGTCAATTTCCTCGATTTGGGATTTAAAATACACTGGTGATTTGGGACACCATAAATTATTTTCAAGTGGCGACTCTGATTAAATAAATAATCTCAACTGAAGCATCTCTATGGCAAACTAGAATAATACCTGTGATCATAGCATCAGATGAATTGGCTTTAGGCCTAGCTAGAAAAGCATAAAATCGGGGTTGGGCCCCACCACTCTGAACTGCTTCCCTGGGAAAGCCTCTAACTGGCTGGCCTCCATCTCTAACGGCCTGACCTCCACCTCTAATAGCCTGACCTCCACCTCTAGCTGGCTGAGCAGGCGGTGAAGCAACCGGTGCCGGTATGATGGCAAGAGAATCCTGCCGAGATCTGTTACTCGACAACCTAGGAAAATACCTCCTGATGTGACCAATGTTCCCACACTCATAACACTCATCATGCTCCCATGGTTGCTGAAGCTAAAGTTGAAGCTGACCCGAATGGGCCGGATAATCATTGTAGTGACTCTGGAGTGATGGTGCACTGATAGGAGCTGAATGTGCACTAAATGTTGGCTGCCTAGAGTAAGGCATAATAGGATTGTGACTCCCTGAAGCACCGTGAGATGCCTGGAGTGCTGAATGAAACGGCCTGGGAGGATGACCCCTACCAAATTAACCCTGCCTCCATACGAGGCACAACTGAACCTACCGAACTGACGAGGCCTCTTATCAGACCCCTGCCCTCTCTCCTCTGCAAGAACCATCTCGATACTCCTCGCAACATTAGCAGTCGCCTGAAAGGAAATCTCACTTCCGGTCTCCTTGCCCATCTGAAGCCTGATAGGGTGAGTGAGTCCCTCAATAAACCTTCTCACTCTCTCTCCCTCGGTAGGTAGTAAAAGGAGAGCATGACGGGCAAAACCCATAAAACGGGTTTCGTACTGGGTAACAATCATATTGCCCTGTTGTAGACGCTCAAATTGCCTGCGGTAATCCTCTCTCAATGTGATAGGGAGGAACTCTCTCTAGAAATAGCCGTGAGAACTGCTCCCAGGTCAACGTAGGCGATCCAAATGGTCTGGTCAACATATAATCTCTCCACCACCTCTTGGCGGAACGTGTCATCTGAAATACAGCAAAATTAACCCCATTGGTCTCAATTATACCCATGTTCCGTAATACCTCATGAAAACGGTCAAGATAATCCCGTGGGTCCTTAGAAGGTGTACCACTGAAGTGAACTGGAAAGAGCTTAGTAAACTTATCCAGTCTCAATAAGGCCTCATAAGACATGGTGGGCCTATCACCGGCTTGTGCTGCAACAACTGGCTGAACTACCCCAACTGGCGGGGCTGTTGGAGCCTGATACTGGGGAGCCATCTACTCCGAAGCGGGAGTAGTGGGAGTTTGTACTCCTCCCCCATCCTGTGAGACGGCTGGTGCTATTGAAAACGTACCATTCTAGGCCACGCCCTCCATAAGACTCACCAAACGGACTAGAGCGTCCTGAAGCACTGGAGTAGCTATGAATCTTTCCAGAACCTGAACGGGTCCAACTGGTACAGTCTGTACTCTTTTTCCTTCACTTGGATTTTCCCACGGGGTTTTTCCTAGTAAGGTTTTAATGAGGCACATTATTTTTTAATGAACATCTAGGGGGTGTTATAAATATATTATATTATGAATGTTCATTTAGTACTCCGTTGTAAATAAGCTTCCTGAAGAAGCTTATCTATATGAGACTCCGCCGTAAATATGTTTATCTATTTAGTACTCTATTGGAAATAAGTCTCCTCAAGAAACTATTTTTCGATACCCCGTTATGGATAAACATCAACCCCGGTAGAAGATTATCCATATCTTGTACAATGAGCTTATCCTTTCAGTACCCCGTTATGGATAAACATCACCCCGGTAGAAGATTATTCATATCTGGTACAATGAGCTTATCCTTTCAGTACCCCTTTATGGATAAACATCACCTCCGATAGAAGATTATCTATATCTGGTACAATGAGCTTATCCTTTCGGTACTCCGTTATGGATAAATATCACCCCGATAGAGGATTATTTATATATGGTACAAAGAGCTTATCCTGTCGGTACTTCGTTACGAATAAACATTACCCCTAATAGAAGATCAGCTTACACAATAATTTGTTTTCTTTTATAAATAGATGATATTTCAATTCATTATATATATAATTCGAACTTTGAATAATATATCAGTTTCTCTTTATACTTATATTTACTTTACTGTTTTTATTTTATAACAACTAGTAAATTAATAACGACTTTGTAACAAAGCCTAGAAATTAAGCAACAGTTGGAAATACTAGAAATTTCATATATTACTGGAAAAGTGACCAGGTACAATGTAACAATATTACTGCGGTGTGATGATTGGAACTCATTCTCGTCAAATTTCCAACTATTTCTGACACACAATACTACTCACAAAATAAGCAACATTTTTCTCGTGGTAATTACTACTCCTAGTATTATTAAACTAGTACTATTAAATTCCTTTGCCCCAAAACATCTGTCTTTATTCGCCACCTAGTCAACTACCACCGCGTACCTACCGTCTTCTCCGCCGGCAGCGACGATGACATCCGATGGGTTCCGGCCGTTGGACGAGAAATCATTAGTGGAGTACATTAGAGCTACTCCTGCTTTGGTTTCAATATTAGGCACGGAGTTCGATAAACTTGAAATTAAGGAAGTTGGTGATGGAAATCTCAACTTTGTTTATATTGTTGTTGCTCCCTCTGGTTCGTTTGTCATCAAACAGGTGCCGTTCATCTCTTTTTGTCCCTTTCCCTTTTCTGCTATAATTATTCCTATTTTTTAGTCAATTAGCAGTCAACGGGCTATGGAGTTTTTTTTCCCCGAAGTGAACTTAGGGACTCCCCATATTTATTAGTGTCGCTTTCTTTTTTCTGCAATCAAGTTATTCTGTTCTTACAATTGCCATTTAATAAAAAGGATTCTGACACTAACTAACATTTCTTTGGATTTCAGTGATCTACACTGATAGAATAAGTGCATTAGCAGTGTATATTAACCTGTCGTAACATATTTTGTGCCCACTTTTTTGGGTTAATGGATACACTTTCCGCATCTTAGTTGGCTTTTAAGTGACATGAAATAGTAATATTTTAAGGTGACTGTGTAATCCTTGATGTTATATCATGTTTATGTTTCTATATGGTGATGGCGTCTGCAGGCTCTTCCTTATATTCGATGCATTGGAGAGTCATGGCCAATGACAAAAGAGCGCGCTTACTTTGAAGCCACTGCGCTAAAAGAGCATGGTCGTCTGTGTCCCGAGCACGTACCTGAGGTTTACTATTTTGACAGGACTATGTGTGTGATTGGTATGGGCTACCTTGAACCTCCTCATATTATATTGAGGAAGGGATTGATTGCTGGGGTCGAGTATCCATTGCTGGCAGAAAACATTTCGGACTATATGGCAAAGACTCTTTTCTTCACCTCCCTGCTTTATCTTACAACAACGGATCACAAACATGCAGGTGAGCCATATTAATCTCAACGGGACTGCATATAGTTGTAGATGTACATATACACTTTCCGCACCTGTGTTTCTGCATTAGGCTTTGTGAATGTTCATGAAAGTTTCTTGTTTATCCGGGCAGGTTTCAGTTGTGTGAATACACATAATTGGTTCTTCTATAAAATATACTTCTTACAATGGTTAGGCTACATTATTGAAGGTTAAGCATATTAATGAAAGTTATAAAAACTTATGGTAAGACTTGTAGATATTGGTTGTACAACATGTGGTCTGGTTTCTTCTTGTTTGGTAAAAGTGGTACCTTTGGGGGCAATTATTAGAAATCAAATTTTGACCAGGAGAGCTTTTACACTTTTATAAACAAAGCTCATCAGGTGAATTCCAGTTTATCTATTTCTGATTTAAATGTGCAGTGACAAGCTCTACGTCAGCAAGCTTTTCGTCACTGTCATTTATAGTCATGATAATACACATTGCCAATTCAAAATCTGGATCCTTTAACTGATTAATACATCTTAACTTGCTCATCTCATCCTCCTTGTTAGGAAAAGGGCAACATCGGTGTGCCATTGCTACACTTGTTGCCGTCAATAAATCTTGCTTTTCTGGTGCATTCTGACTGATAGTTTGTCATTGTTGCTGTCTTTTAGTGAGGCAGCACTTTTATTGAGGACGAATATAGTTAATCAAAAGATTAGAAACCACTTCATGTTGTTCAAAACTGAAAGTTGGTCGAGCTATCTTTTTTTTTCTTTTTTTCTTTTTTTCACAATGGCGGTGCTTGGGCAAGCTTGGGCGCACCTCAACTAGCAAGTGTCTACAATTCTGTAAGTTCAAGTGTATGGACTTTTTTACTGTTACAGTCTTGATCTTCAAAGCTCAATAATGTCGGATAAGAAAAGTAGAAGAAAAGGGGAAAAAGGGAAAAATAGCTGAGATTCTGAATCAATGACTTCGGAACTGGAATTACAATTATTTATACAGGCTCAACTAATTACCCAACTGCCACTAACAACCGTAACTAATTTCTGGAATTCAATTAGTAACTGCCATTGTAAAAGTGTAATATTTATTTATAACTACAATCCCTCTCTTTTATTTTAGAACAGCCACACACCCTTTTCATTTCAAACGCATTACAACACCTCAAACCTCGCATATGCTCACTCATAGCATTTACTCTCTGTTTGACACTTGTCTTTCTGCTGAGAAAGTGAGGCTGACCCAGCACCAAAAGAAAAAAAAGAAGAAGGATTAGAGATGAATCATAGTTGTATGTTTCCGAGTCTTCAATTCTTGAGACTTGGCAAGTCTCTTTAATATATCTTGTTAGGGTGTTATACAAGTATTTTGGTTGATAACAACAACAACAACAACAACAAACCCAGTGTAATCCCACAAGTGGGGTCTGGGGAGGGTAGTGTGTACACAGGCCTTACCCGGACCTTGAAGGTAGAGAGACAGTTTTCGATAGACTATACAACTATTTTGGTTGATATGTTTTTTTTAATTCTGATATTTGAAAGTTAAAGATTTAGAACAACCAACCAAATTCACCAGGCTAAATCAATTTTGGGCCGATCTTGAGCACGTTCCTTGTAGTTCGCAAAACTCATTGAATTTTCTAGTTATAAATTAAATATGGGAGAAGTGCATCCTTTTCAAAAAAGGTACTGGAGAATTACATATGCTTTTCCTCAGATTTTGACATGCGGCACATTCGACTCCAGTGGTTTTGTATTTATGTGCAAACCTCCATCTTTTATACTTTTTATGTAACAAAACTAAGTTGTAACCCACATGGAATAATTCGCCTCTGATGTGCTAATTTTATTCTTCTTCCATCTCGAGGAACAAATTTAGCGATAACTGTAATCATTTCATGCATACATTTGATCTTTTTCATATCATTCAAATTCTTTTAGTAAAATCCTTACACAAAAAAGGGTGAAGACAGAAAAAAAAAAATTGACAAGGTACAAAGTAAATAGGAATAAATATCTTCTCTCCTCTCTTTTGAGCTTATCTTTTCCTTTGCTTTATTGTATAATGTCTTTACCTT
This sequence comes from Nicotiana tabacum, assembly GCF_000715075.1. Classification (NCBI taxonomy): domain Eukaryota; kingdom Viridiplantae; phylum Streptophyta; class Magnoliopsida; order Solanales; family Solanaceae; genus Nicotiana; species Nicotiana tabacum. The sequence continues at coordinate 89,147,602 of NC_134098.1, forward strand.
GTAACTTTAACTATTTATTTTTCCTTATATTTGTAACGTTGGAGAAATTGTTTGAAAAAGTTGAATGAATGATGGTAGGATAAGATTAATGATCCAATAAAATAAGGTTATGTACCCAATCCTTGATATAAGCGGAACAATGCTATATTGGTAACTTAAGGAAAGGTTGTGTTACAGGAAGAAATGTCATGGGAGGTTGTGCAATTCTTTTTAAATTAAAGAAATCTCTAAATTGTTTTTCCATTCTAAAAGGAATGAAGAAAAGTGAATAGTCGTCTAATTCTTTCTCTTTCTGTTCTCCTATCTATTTCTGTCTTCTAGCTTGTGATGGGTGACTTCCGTTAAGAAAATATTGGCTTAAGGCATACATTGATGGTGGGACTGGTGTTGCTGGTCTATGGTGTGAGTTGTAAATTTTTGAAAATCTTGAGTCGTAGCTTATTTTATAAAATTTAGAGTTGCAGACTAGCATGTAATGTCAAAAAGTAGCACAAAGGTCCTGTGCGTGTGTTAAATTTTTGAAGCTGGGTTAGGCCGGGTAGCAGGGGAGGCAACTTTATTTTTCTATTTTTATCTTGCAACATCTTTATTATGAATTGGAGATCTTTCTCCGCATGTCGCTTATAAAAAAAATCTTTCTCTGCATGTGTAGATAGTTATTCTAACTAATTATAGTTTCTGTTTTGTCTCTTCTTCATTATCTGCGTGTCTGTTTCTTTCTGATCTTTCGTTTCTCTTGATCTTTTCTTTCGTCTAGACCATTTTTTCTTCAACAAATTGAACCATACACTAATCTTCAGCCTTCATAAGGGGTTTTCGTCTTGTAAGGGTGTACCTCTATGAATCGACATCTGTTAGCACATTCCCAGGACCAATTCATTATTATGGATTAAAACTATTCACTTTTGGTTTTGATGGCCACTGGCAAGCTATATCATGGCCATGACAGTTATTTCTGTTTGGTTTTGACCTCTATTCATTTTTGCAGTTGCTGAATTTTGTGGAAACGTCGAGTTGTGTCGGCTCACTGAGCAGGTTGTCTTCTCGGATCCCTACAAAGTGTCACAATATAATCGATGTACATCTCCTTATCTAGATGCCGATGCAGAGGCAGTTCGCAACGATAATGGTTTGAAGATTGAAGTTGCTGAGCTTAAATCCAAGTACGTTTGTGATTCTAGAAGATGTTGCTATATAGTGCATCTAATTGATATGCTTGACTTTTATCTGTATTTGTTTGCTTTAGCTTGAAAATCATGACAATCTTTATGTAATACTTTACAGGTTTTGTGAGAGAGCCCAAGCTCTAGTCCATGGCGATCTCCATACTGGTTCTTTGATGGTCACTCACAATTCGACCCAAGTAATTGATCCGGAATTTGCTTTCTATGGGCCAATGGGTTTTGATATTGGAGCATTTATTGGAAATCTGATTCTGGCGTACTTTTCCCAAGATGGACATGCGGATCAGGCCAATGACCGCAAGGTATATCTACTGCAACATTTGCCTTTCTATGCTATGTTTCTTTTACTATGATTTCATTGTTTCATAGTAAAGGTCATTGTCCCCCGTTTGATTCTTTCTCCTTGTGCATGATATTCTGGTCCTTAACGTCTGTGATCACTATTCTGGAATTATAGTTGTTTATGGCTTGCACCTGCTCAGATATATGTCCTATTTCCAGATTGATTCATCTGGAGTAGTTGAGGCATGTCGTTAGGCTGCTTTTTTTTTTCTTTCTTCCAAAGACGATGATTTTAAGAGCCCGTTTGGACATAAGAAATTTTTCCCTTTTTTTCAAAAAATTTTCACTTTTTTCCGAAATCAGCGTTTGTTCATAAAATTTCCAATTTTCACTTGAAGATGCATTTTGAAATTTTTCGAAATTTTGAAAAACTCCAAAAAGTTGTTTTTCAAAATTTTCACTCATATTACTCACAAAACTTCAAAAATAACCCAAAATTATATTCATGTCCAAACACAACTCTAATTTTCAAATACCATTTTCACTTGAAATTTTTTTTCACATTTTTTTTGGAATTTTACAATTCTTATGTCCAAACGCGCACTAAATCTAAATATTCATCTAAAGATTTCAATGAGTTTATAAATTTCTTCGCAAGCTGATAACTGTTTGGAATATGTAATATTTTCAAATGTTAAAGCTCGGTTTCTTGACTTTTAAATTCTTTAATTTTCTTCAAAAATGAGATGAAAGGTCCTTATATGACCTTCATATGCTGACGAATGCATCTTTTCTCTGTAACGATTGAGGATAAAAAGGGAATATCTGCATATAGAAGTTTTTCTGATAGAGAACAGGTTTTGTTGTGGACTTTTTCTCAGTGGTTCTGAACAAAAGTTAACAGGTTACACCCTAAAGAAGAGGTTTTAAATAGAGGGATGGACAAAAAGTGAGAAATGAGAACAGACCACCTTTATTTTCCTTTCACGTCCTTCGTCCCATTGCTTTTGCTTTAATTTTAGTGATGAGCTCCTCAGCTTATTAGTTTTCTATGTAAGATTTTGCCAGTGAGGACATGTAAATGTGCTTATGGATTGGTAGACTTGACATTTGTTTCTTTCTTCAACATTTGCGGAGTGAAGAATACACTGACATTGTTTTTGGCACTTACTGTTGAACTCGTTTGTTTTCAGTCATATAAAGTTTGGATTCTGAAGACAATAACAGAGACTTGGAACCTCTTTCACAAAAAGTTTCTTGCACTCTGGGATGAGCACAAGGATGGTCCTGGTGAGGCATATCTTCCTGAAATATACAACAATACTGAGCTTCAACAGCTGGTGAAGCAGAAATACATGAAAGAACTCTTTGAGGACACCCTTGGATTTGGTGCTGCCAAAATGATAAGGTGATTGGTCAATTCTTATTTCTAATCTTCGTTCTATGCGTGTTCTCTCTCTCTCTCTCTCCCCCTGTTTTTTTTTTCTTTTAATTTAACAACCCCTTACAAAATTACATTCCTGCCAAGCAACTAAGCCTTGTTCCAGAATTCAAGAGCAATGGTCTTGTTAATCCCAAGAAAGTTCTGAAGTTTTGGTGCATGTGATTGAAGTTCTTACAACAATAACATACCCAGTATTATCCCACACCGTGGGGTCTGGGGAGGGTAGTGTGTACGCAGACCTTACCCCTACGTTTCTAATAGACCTTCGGCTCAGGGAAACATAAGCACCACATTAATAAAAATATAGACAAGAAGGGACGGTACCAAAAAGCCATATAAAATCAGAATAAAAACAAAAAGATAGTAAGGTGATCAACAATGAAGGAAACAACGGTTAGTCATAAAAACATGCTACCAACAGAAATCGAGACTACGTGCCAATACTACTGTTATGAACACTGTAGACTACCTACTCTACTACCCTAATCCTCGACTTCCATACCTTCCTATCAAGGGTCATGTCCTCGGTCAGCTGAAGTTGCTCCATGTCTTGCCTAATCACCTCTCCCCACCTCTTCTTTGGCCTACCTCTACCTCTCCGTAGGCCCTCCAATGTCAACCTCTCACACCTCCTCACCGGGGCGTTTGTGCTGCTCCTCACATGACCAAATCACCTAAGCCACGCTTCCCGCATCTTGTCCTCAATAGGGGCCACACCCACCTTGTCGCGAATAACCTCATTTCTTATTTTCTTAATAATACACAGGCGAATAGTTGGGGTAGCTCATGTAGAAGATTTCGAATCAATCAAGGATGCTGCCAAACGAGCTGATTGTGAACGACTAGCGCTCAACTGTGCAAAGAAGCTTCTTAAGGAAAGACGAAACTTCAAGAGCATTGATGAAGTTGTTTCCACAATTGAGCAAGTTCATTTGCAGTAATGTCAAGGTAAAATAGACAATGTAAGATGTTGGCCATTAATCAGAAATAATCCCCTGTTATTTAGTGCAATTGCATGTCGGTTGGCAATGGTTAGCATACCGGACAATTGTACTATGTCAGATCTGTTCTTTCAGTTCTGTTAGGGGTTAAAGTATCTTGGTAAAAATTGGTGAGTTTTTCTTTGGTTCAATAGTCATTCTATTACGGAGGATTTTTATCATTTCCAGTTTACTTCTGCACCACCTTCATATTTTTCACATTCTGTTCGCTTGAGTTGATCTTGATAGTTGCCTATAGGATTTTAACAGAATTATACTGCAGTCTTGTTGTGTATTTATCTGGAATTATGTCAAAATCAAATGGTTCCGGTGGAGACAAAAAATTCGACAATTACCATTAAGTACAGTTTTTATTTTCCACGGACTTTTGGTCTTATTGAGAATGCTAAATTTCTAAGCACTAGAAAATAGTTATACATGCGATTAGTATAATATAACGAGAATTCCTTATCTTCAACATTAAAATCTGAGTTATATATATCATTTAGATACACCTCTATTGTATTTGGTGTCCTATTTAGTTTGTGTGTGACCGTCAAGTTTTGTTTGATACAGGGGATCGGTTGAAAGATTTGACTAGGGATATTTTGATAGTGAAAGAACTAAATCTAATTCTTGACCTAGTTGTGGGTATAGCGGTGGTTTTGCCTCCAAATTTTGACCCCTTAAACACAATTACTTAAAGTATGATTCTTTGACGTCGTACAATTGTTAAGTTGAGCATATATAAGAGATAGGACGAGCTTATTCCAATTCGAGAATGCCAATTCCGGAGTTATAGTTCACAAGCAAATATTGGCATCCTAAATTTTATCCACGCCAAAGTGCCAAACATAAGAATCTTTTATAAACATCTAACGAAACGATAGAAGAGGAAATACTTGGATAAATACATGAAAGTGGCTTCACAATTATTAACATTACCGATAGAGCGTCTTCGTACAGCTATAGTATTTTATAACATGCGCATGGGTCTGAAAAACCTGATAATTGTTTTGGATTACACATATATTGAACTCTTATTTTATTTGATAAACATGCAAGGTACATATTGCATTACAAATTAGTCACATGAGTAAGATAACGACTTGTAGTTAGCCCCTTGTACTTATTCTTATTATATTGTATTATCATGATTCAGATAGCCTTGAGTTTATACAAAGGCTAACCATCTCAGACAACGTTACACTATGCACTAAATTTAGCTTTGTAATCTCTCCAAAGTTGATCAACCGTCTTCCCCAGCAGGTCAACAAAGAACTGATTACTATAGCCATTTCTCATCTTTTTGTTTAGTTGTGCCACGAACCCATTTCTCAAGCTGTTGCAGTAATCTAGAAATCGAGCAGTCACGTCGTAGCCTTGGTCCCATCGATCGCCCTGCCCTGGTTTCACCCAGTGACTAGGTGCAAATCCAGCTTTGAGCCTTACATAATCAGCAATCCCTTCAATTAATCCGCCGGGAGCCCGACCGTTCCCATTCCACTGCCAAATATGGGTGCTCTCGTGGTACAATACTCCTGTGATCTCTCTCTTGACGTTACCAGAGTAACTCTGAATATACCTGTAAAACACAAATATAAAGGCATCACTTAATATATGCATATATGTATTTTGAGTTTGAGACGTGCGTGCACCCACTGCGTATTTACTGAATCAATTTATTGCATACCTGGCACTAACATGAATCTCATTATTGCTAGCGTAAGCTACTCCGCCCATGTCATCGACGAACATACTTACCTTCTGCACGTTTTTGCGGTCAGCCGGAGAGTTCTGTTGGAAGATTTTCCATATGAAAGAAGTGGCAGCTGAGAGAGTTTGCTTGCTATATTGGGCACCGATATCTCGGTTGAAACGGGCACCGCCGGGGGTGTTTGTGGCCCTGTTGGTAACGGCGTAATCTACTGCATGGATTTCAGGGGTGAATATTGCAAGGATAATTAGTAGAGAAGCAAGGAAGGAAATCATTTTAGCCATGTTTTGTTCCAAGATAGAAGTGATACGGTCTCTAAGAAGACAATCACTTATATATATAGTTTTTCCATATACTCTAAAATAGTGATGCTGGACTAAGTCAGTTGAGTATTGCCCAAAAACAAAAACAAAAACAAAAAAAAGGGATGAAAGAAAGAGACCAAGTCAGTTGAGTGTGATAAGAGGCTTTCCTTCATTATCCTATTTAATTTCTTCCCTGCAGTTTTAGCTACTTTTTCTTTAAGACTTTGTTTTTAGAAAGATCACATTTGCAAATCAATTGTGTTTCGATGATATGTTAATACTTAATATAATATAGACATAAGTTCTTAATATAAAAAATGGGAAAATGTGAATTCTAAATTTTATTTTATTTTAATTTATTATTGGTCTGTTAAGTTTTTCACACATCCATCAAAAAAATTATTTATTAATATTAATCATAAGAGTTACTTGATTAAGTTACCCTTTATCATTCCTCAATATGAGTAATATAACTTTTAATGGACCTTTTAGAAAACTAAATAGATCATTTATTTGGAAAGAGGGTAAATTCGAAAAAAACAATGACCAGAATGTTTCTTGATTTCTAAAGTGACTAATTTATATCAAATAAGATGGTATGGAAAGAAGAGGCTTGCTTCAGGCTCTGGTAAACATTAGGCATAGAATTTGATCTTGAACGTCCAGTCACCGGTGAATATGTCAATCTCTTTAATTTTAAAGATTATGTTGCTAAAAGCCGCCTACTATGATAAACGAAAATTTCCAACTAGTTTTATTATAGTCGGTCAAGTCGGGCTTTCATGCCGCGAGAATGTAACTTCTAATAATCTATTACACACCTTGCTTGAAAATGCACTTACTCAAATGATTATTGTAATAACCCGATTTTTTTTTATATACCTATTAGTTGTGAAATATGGAGAGTTAATTTTATTTATAATTATTAGGTCAAATACTAAGCTAGTGAAAGTAAATTTATTATAATATATAAGATAGTGTATTAAATAAGTGGCTAGTGGCTTATTTTGTAACTGTGCTTAAGACTATTATGGAAAAAGGAGTGGGCCAAGCCCATTCTCTTAAAATGTGCTGCCACGTTTGACCTAGGGATTTAAAAGGGAAAAATACCAGTTATGTCCATTTATAAATAGCTTATTACAAAAATTAGTCAATTCATAAAATATTATCAATATTAGCCAACTAGCTATTTGTAACCAAAAAAGGTCAAATTTTTGCTTTCTTTTTAGTGGGTGTTATTAGAATAGATTGAGTACATCTTAGGGAGCTTGAATCTCAGTTTTGGGATGATTTGGTGGAGTTTTGAGATGGTTTGAATTGACAATTCAAAGTAGAAGATCAACATGAAAAAATGATAAGTGTATCACACATGTATCATGTTTGTATCAAATGTGTATCACATGTATATCCACATATACCCGCGTGTGAGATACATGCGTGATACATGAAAAAATTCAAATCAGTCCAAATCATCTCAATCTTCCTCAAATCTTGTATATTGACTCATCTAAATATTTTCAATGAATCTCAACCATACCCATTGAAAAAAGTCCTTTTTTTGCTTTGACTTTTGGAATCTTGTATATTTATATTTTTGTATTTCATCATCTTATTTGCTACCTCATCCATGAAATTTTCTTTCCGTCTTGCATCTAATGTTGCTAATCACGCTTAAAAATATGGAAGGAGATCTTTGTGTATGATTCTTGGAGAGAAAGAACCTTATTTATTTGAGTTTTTAATTTTTATATGTATTTGGCTAGTTTTAGTAAATCTGTGATTAATGGCTAGAGGTTGGTAAGTTGGGACTTTTTTGGGACATTTATGTAAGATTCCCGATTTAAAATAGAGAATTTTTCAGAAACAACTATTGTTCAGTGGCTATTAAGTGACATTAATCGAAATAAGATTATTTATTTATCAGAGTCGCCACTTGGAATAATTTATGATGTCCCAAGTCACCGATTTATTTTAAAATCCCAAATCAAGGAAATTTGACTCTATTTATGGTCCGCGAACACAAAAGACCGGGTAAGGAATTCTGTTAACCTGGGAGAAGGTGTGAGGCACTCCCGAGTTCCGTGGTTTTAGCACGGTCGCTTAACTATTATTAATTTCTCTAATTATCTGATTTGTTATATATTTAAAACCTATTGTGCATTTTTACTTTTCAACCGCTTTTAATTATGTATGGAATTATTTTGGGAACAAGTCACGATGTCGTACACTTGTCGTTTTGGCGCTCGTCGCAAATCGCGCCACATGAAATGCACCCGCGAGTTACGACATGCTTATTTTATTATGGTTTGGAGTTATGGTCGGGTCACATGAAATGCACACCCGAATGGAATTTACATATCGTAATCATGCCACGGGAACCGTACCCATGGCCGCGATGATTTATTAATTGCGCCTAAAGCAAGCTACGATGTTTATGAATTATTTCTAAACTACTTTGAAATTATTGCTAGGCCGTGACTTATGGAAATCAATATAGAAGAATGGGTCGACTTCTGGAGCAGTGATGGACTAATATCTAAATGCTCTTGCTTGGAATTTTGTTAGTACTCAAAAAAAAAAAATTCAAAGACACTAAATGTCACTTTCTCAATAGCACGGCAAAATAATGTAGTAAGCCAAATACATATGAAAGAAATTGTGCCAAGAATTAGCAAAAAAAAAATATATATATAAAACTGGAACATATACTGCAATAAGATTAAATCTTCCAACAGCTTTTTTGGTCTCAAATAACCAATAAGTGAGATATATGGATAAGAACAAACGAACCAAAAAGAAACTTAAAAAAAATCGAAAAGAATGAAGGAAACGAAAATGATATTATAGCTAAATCCTATTATTTGTATCAATAAAAGACGCAGACCCCAAAACATTCCTAGTAAACCTTGTATTGACTTATATGACCCAAATTTATTAACTTTAAAGTCCATATTTGGAACAACACTATAAAATTATAAGCACAATAATAGAGGATGATGCATTAAAATCACTGCTAACACTCAAACAACAAAATCTTTGAGCCTTACAGTAGTTCACTTTCAAATTATGTTAAGTAAAGATCCCAACATTATTACAACTTTGTACCACTATGTGGATAGAATGATGAATAAATACATTTAATTCCGAATTTCAAACTTGCTAAGCTAATGACCATATACAGAACACAATGAAAAAGAACATTGACATCAAAGATAAAACAAAATTCATGGCTGCACTTCACCCAAAATAATAGCAGATGGCTTCCAAACTTTCATATATAATTCAAGGGTAAAACAGGTGTTCAACTCCATACCTGTTCACATCAGATTTAGACTAAAAGAAAATAAAGCTCTGAAACTGAGAAGATGTAACAGCAAGGAGCAAAGCAACAGTAACAAACTAGCTCACAACAACTTCAGACTTAACCCCGAAATCCAGAAATTGCTCCAAAACAGTATGATATGAGAGCAGAAAAATAAAAAATAAGAGGAAATTTTCTATTTTTCTTTTGAGAATGACTGCAGATTCTTTTCGAAAAAAACAAGGAAGAGACCCAAAACTAAACTGAAATTTCCTCACTCCCTTTTGTATCCATGAAACTAAAAAAACGAAAAGAAAAAACTCATCGATTAAAACAAACTCTCTGAAATTTTGTCCTCGAAATCTTTAACCGAAAATTTCTCTGATTTTTTTCTCACCCCCTTTCTTCCTCAAGACCTCAGATATATATAGCACTGCCCTCCTTCCAAATCCAAAAATCCTCAACTCTTTGTGTGGACGATTTTTGGGATAAATGGAAGGCGTGGATTGATTGTCAATCAATCTATGGCCCCCATTCATCTAAAAACCGCCTCAAAAAAAATTTAAATGTTCAAAAATCCATAAGGAATAATTCTGTTGTCAGAGTTAGTTACGCTACGTGGCAAGAGGAGAGATGAGGGAGCACGTGAGGCGAGTGTGTTGATTTTTCGTTGGGTTCGGGGAGTCGTTTGGCAGCAGAGAGGTGGAGGAGGGGTGGGGGGCGCCGTGGGAGATGAAGGATTAGGTTTAGGTTTTTTTTGGTGGGTGTTATAATTAGTATTTTATATGGGGTGTGGGAGTTGATTGTGTCCATTGGATGGGGATGGTTGAAGGGCTCAGATTGAAGAAGGGAGTGGGGCGGGTTTGGACAGACGGGTCAAAAGCTGGGTAGGGGAAAAAGGTGTTGGGCTAGGCGGATTTTTGGGGTAATGTTTGGGGCAATTGGGCCACTGAAAATGGTTGTGACCCAATCCGGAATTAAGCAAGCTTTCTTTCTTTTCTTTTTTTTTTTGTTTTTGTTTTTCTTGATTTTTAGCTTAATAAAATTAATTAAAATCCTAAACTAAGTCCTACATCAAATCTAACTTATAAAATTAAATTAATTATCTATTTTTAACATAAAAATAATTAATTAACTTAAGACTAATAAAAAAAATTATTAATTTGCAACTAAAAGCTAAAATATAAAAATGACTACTATTTTTTGATTTTTTGTTTAATAACGCAATTAACTTATGTAATTAAATCCTAAATATAATTAAGACCTAAAATGCTATGCAAGGAATACTTTAGATATTTTTTGGTATTTTTCATAATTTTAAATATTAAAAATGCACACAAAAATTAACTAGAAAATCCTAAAAATTCTATGGAAATTAAAATAATTAGAAAAATCTATTTTTTGTGAATTTTATAGGAGTATTTTCAGTTAGGCAAAAATCACGTACTCGCAGCTGCCCCTCTTTGCTCGGAAACACGAAGAGTTTTCTGACAAAGATAAAGTGAGTAAATACGAGCAATTTTTGCTCATTTAGACTGGGAAACGTTTTGAAAACTTTTGACCGAACCTTGCTTCGGAGGTTGCCTACATATCCTTGGCTATAAAGGAATCAGGTCAGTGTAGTTCTGGAAGTTTCGATAGCTGGGCCTATCGAGAAGCGGTGATTTCACTATTGTTGCTGCTGCTACTGCTTGCTGAACTCCTTATTACACCAAAATCAAAATGAAATGAAACTAAGCAAGTCTATCAGCTATGAGTTAAAAGATTCCTATTTATAGGTCTTCAGGAATTTGATCTTGAATCTTCTACAGTTCTGTTATGCATCTCGAACTACCGACTCGTATTCTTGAGGCTAGCTTCTGTTACCTCTAACTTGATTTTGAAATAAATTCCCCCATTCTCCAGGTGGGCGCCTGATGCTGACTTAAAACCTGAAATGAATTCCCCCTTTCTCCAGGTGGGTGCCTGATACTGACTTAAAACTCGAAATAAATTCCCTCATTCTCTAGGTGGGCGCCTGTGCTAATTTATAACTTAAATGAATTCCCTCGTTCTCCAGGTGGGCGCCTGATGTTGACTTAAAACTTGAAATGAATTCCCTCATTTTTCTGGTGGGCGCCTGCTGACTTAAAAATTGAAATAAATTCCCTCGTTCTCCAGGTGGGTGCCTGATGACTTAAAACTTGAAATAAATTCCCTCATTCTCCAGGTGGGCGTCTGCTACTGACTTGAACTTGAAATGAATTCCCTCGTTCTCCAGGTGGTCGCATGATGACTTAAAACTTGAAATAAATTCCCTCATTCTCCAGGTGGGCGCCTGATGACTTAAAACTTGAAATAAATTCCTTCATTCTCCAGGTGGGAGCCTACTACTGACTTGAACTTGAAATGAATTCCCTCGTTCTCCAGGTGGGCGCCTGCACTGACTTAAAACTTGAAATAAATTCCCTCATTCTCCAGGTGGGTGCCTGATGACTTAAAACTTAAAATAAATTCCCCCATTCTCCAGGTGGGCACCCGATAATTACTTGAAACTTGAAATAAATTCCCTCATTCTCTAGGTGGGCGCCTGATGACTTAAAACTTGAAATGAATTCCCTCGTTCTCCAGGTGGGCGCCTGATGACTTAAAACTTGAAATCAATTCCCTCGTTCTCCAGGTGGGCGCCTGATGACTTAAAACTTAAAATGAATTCCCTCGTTCTCCAGGTGGGTGCCTGATGACTTAAAACTTAAAATGAATTCCCTCATTCTCCAGGTGGGTGCCTGATGACTTAAAACTTAAAATGAATTCCCTCGTTCTCCAGGTGGGTGCCTAATGACTTAAAACTTAAAATGAATTCCCTCGTTCTCCAGGTGGGCGCCTGCTACTGACTTGAACTTGAAATGAATTCCCTCGTTCTCCAGGTGGGCGCCTGCCACTGACTTAAAACTTGAAATAAATCCCCTCATTCTACAGGTGGGCGCCTGCTATCACAACGATACAGACAAAACAGAGAAAATTTTCTGCCCCAGTTTGTACCAGGAACATTCATTGATTGTTAGTTGAATTCCATTATCCAGGAGGATCCTGAAAATTTAAAACTAGATCCCACTATCCAGGAGGGTCCTGAACAGTTAAAACTGAACTTATCTGGAACATGCTTTCCTCATGGGGGATTTCTGGCAAAGCAAACAAGATTTCTTTTCCCTGCTTAAAACAAAGAAACTTTTGTCAGTTTGAAAATATGGTGGTTAGTTTGTGGCATCCTTGCTGAAAGTGTCTGCTTCTGCCACTATCCCGCTTCATTCTGATTAGATGCTTCGGGCTACAAAGAATTGTTTGACCTTTCAATCGGACCTCGACCACAAAACCTCTGAATGACTTGCATCCCTTACACTCAACTCGTCGTATGGCACTTTCATTCTAACAACTGTTGAACCTTTGCATTTCCTACAAATTCACGAATCACTTGACCACCTGAACTTCAGTTACCACCGCATTGCTCATTCTAAATCATGTCCCTTGTGATGTGCCTGGCCTAATTTCGCTTGGTGCAAATAAAAAGCTGGTAATGAGCTTTGAAATCCTTTCTTGCTTGCTTAAAAAAGACTAATTTGACAGAGACTTAGAAAAATGGACCCAAAAGAAACGAAGCGAAGTGACTTCGAGAATTAGGAATAAAAAAGAAAAAACAGAGATGACTATTTGAAGAAAAATGGAAAAGAGACTTATCTGAATGAAGCAACTGGCTCCAATGATCATGACATGCATTTCGGATTGATCAGCCTAATCCATCCAACTAATCACATTTCAGTTCATGCCATGTCTTCATACTTCAAAACCGGGGTTTCCATAATTCAATTTCTCTGAAAAGTCATGAACCCCATTTGGCTTGTAATGTCCCGAGGGGTTTTCACCAGCAAGTCTCTCTCATTTGCTCCTCTCTCAACTCACTGTCGCCTTACAGTGCCCATAAGGGTTTTCACCAATAAGACTCTCTCATTTGAATTTTCTCTCGATTCACCATCGTCCTATAGTGCCCGTGAGGGTTTTCACCAATAAGACTCTCTCATTTATTCACTTTTCCTTGTGCCCATGAACAAAGGTGCTACCCATAATGTAAATCGTACCTCCATCTCACTTGAGTTGGCATCCTCAAAGTTGATCAGAAGGTCTTTCTTTGGACTGTAGTATAGGTTTTGGACAGGGTTAGAAAGAAAGGGTGGCATGAAGGCTCAAAATAATTTAAGATGAAGGGGTTCGAAATTACAACTTTTGGAATCAAATCTTTTTTTCAAAACTAAAACTTCTGCCCCAGTTTCTTCGAATCTGGGGAATTTTAAATTTTTATTTTGATGGGACCGAACCGTGTAAGGCTGCCTACGTATCCTTAAAAGGAATCAGGTCGAACGTAGTTCAAACATAAGAGTTTTGTTTTTGTTACTTTGCTTTTCTTTTTCTCCTTTCTTTTCTCTTTTCTTTCTTTGCTTTTCTCTTTTCCTTCTCTTTTTTTCCTTTTGCTTTTCTCTTTTCCTTCTTTTTTTTTCTTTTTCTTTTATATTTCTAACTCTACTTCTGATTCCAAAAGAGGGGTATGAAAGAAAATAAATAAGGCTCAAAAGGGATAACAAATGATAAAAGTATTTGGGATAGCAGAATAAAATGCCTTCGTCATTCCAACTTTGAACATACCTAGTACAAAATGCGATTGAAGATAAGCAAAGAAATCATACATAATATCTCTTGACTGCATCAGAATTGATAGCCATATCCACACATTTACCTTCTATGTCTGTTAAATACAAAGCACCATTGGGCAATACCTTTGTCACAATGAACGGCCCCTGCCAGTTTGGGGCGAACTTGCCTTTAGCTTCAACCTGATGTGGAAGGATGCGTTTCAACACCAGCTGACCCACCTCAAATTTCCAGGGACGCACCTTCTTGTTGTATGCTCTTGCCATTCTTTTATGATATAATTGACTGTGACATACTGCTGCCAATCTTTTTTCATCAATCAAACTCAATTGCTCTAGCCGGGTCTTGACCCACTCATCATCATCAATTTCAGCTTCAGCAACGATCCGCAGGGATGGAATGTCAACTTCCGCAGGTATAACTGCCTCGGTTCCATTTACTAGCAAATAGGGAGTTGCACCTATTGAAGTGCGAACAGTAGTGCGATAACCCAGTAAAGCAAAAGGTAACTTTTCATGCCATTGCCTCGAACCTTGCACCATCTTACGAAGTATCTTCTTTATGTTCTTGTTAGCAGCCTCAACAGCTCCGTTTGCCTTAGGACGATACGGGGTGGAGTTTCGATGCCTAATCTTGAATTGTTGGCATACCTCTTTCATCAAATGACTGTTGAGGTTAGCAGCATTATCTGTGATGATTACCTTGGGAATTCCGAACCGGCAAATGATGTTTGAATGAACAAAATCTACCACCGCCTTCTTGGTCACGAACTTGAACGTTACAGCTTCGACCCACTTGGTAAAGCAATCAATGGCCACCAGAATAAACCTATGCCCATTTGATGTTACCGGCTCAATTGGTCTAATGACATCCATGCCCCAAACAACGAAGGACCAAGGTGCATACATTATGTGCAACTCAGATGGCGGGGAATGAATCAAATCGCCGTGCACCTGGCATTGATGACATTTGCAAACGAAGCTGATGCAATCTCGTTCCATGGTGAGCCAATAATAACCTGCTCGAAGAATCTTCTTCGCCAAGACATACCCACTCATATGTGGCCCGCAAACCCCGGAATGCACTTCGGCCATGATAGTCGAAGCTTGTTTAGCATCTAGGCACCTTAGTAATCCTAGATCTGGAGTTCTCTTGTACAATATTCCCCCACTTAAGAAAAATCCACTAGCGAGATGTCGAATGGTTCTCTTTTGATCACCTGTTGCATGTATCGGATATACCCCCGATTTGATATATTCCTTGACATCATGGAACCAAGGCTCACCATCAGGTTCCTCCTCAACCACATTGCAATAGGCATGCTGATCACGGATTTAGATATGCAGAGGGTCGACATAAGTCTTATCCGGATGGTGTAACATTGACGCCAGAGTAGCCAAGGCGTCAGCAATCTCATTATGAATCCTGAGAATATGCCTGAATTCTACCGACCTGAATCGTTAACAAAGATCATGCAGACATTGTCGATACGGTATAAGCTTCAAATCTCGAGTCTCCCATTCTCCCTGAATCTGGTGAACCAACAAATCTGAATCTCCCAAAACCAATATTTCTTAAACTCCTATGTCTATAGCTATCCTCAAACCCAGAATGCATGCCTCATATTCAGCCATGTTGTTAGTGCAATAAAATCGAAGCTGAGCTGTTACGGGGTAGTGATGCCTTGTTTCAGAAATGAGTACAGCCCCTATTCCGACACCTTTCATGTTAGCAGCTCCATCAAAGAAGAGTTTCCAACCTGGTTTTTCATCATGATCAGCCTCGTCAACATACATCACTTCTTCATCAGGAAAATAAGTCTTCAGTGGCTCATATTCTTCATCCACTGGATTCTCGGCCAAGTGATCGGCCAGGGCTTGGGCTTTCATCGCGGTCCGAGTCACATAGATGATGTCAAACTCTGTGAGTAAAATATGCCACTTTGCCAATCTTCCTGTGGGCATAGGCTTCTGAAAGATATACTTTAGAGGATCCATGCGAGAAATGAGGTAAGTAGTGTAGGATGACAGATAATGCTTCAACTTTTGTGCCACCCAAGTCAGGGCGCAACATGTCCTTTCAAGAAGAGTATACTTAACCTCATAAGGAGTGAACTTCTTGCTGAGATAATAAATGGCTTGCTCTTTCTTTCCCGTGATGTCGTGTTGACCCAACACACAACCGAAAGAATTATCCAATATCGTCAAATAGAGAATTAAAGGTCTCCCAGGTTCTGGAGGGACCAGCACAAGTGGGTTTGACAGGTAACTCTTGATCTTATCAAATGCTTCCTGACACTCATCAGTCCACTTAACTGCAGCATTCTTCTTCATCAACTTAAATATGGGCTCACAAGTTGTCGTGAGTTGAGCAATAAACCTGCTGATGTAGTTTAACCTTCCGAGAAGGCTCATTACCTCGGTTTTGTTCTTTGGTAGTGGTAATTCTTGTATGGCTTTGATCTTTGATGGGTCCAACTCAATACCGCGTCGACTGACTATGAATCCCAACAGTTTCCTGGACGGGACACCAAATGCACATTTTGCCGGATTGAGCTTGAGGTTGTACCTGCGGAGCCTTTGGAAAAGCTTTCTCAAGTCTCCAACATGGTCGGACTGCTTCTTTGACTTTATGATCACATCATCTACATAAACCTCAATTTCCTTGTGTATCATGTCATGAAATATGGTAGTCATTGCCCTCATGTAAATTGCCCCAGCATTCTTCAAACCAAATGGCATTACCCGGTAGCAGTATGTCCCCCATGGTGTGATGAATGCTGTCTTTTTTGCATCTTCTTCATCCATCAGGATCTGGTGATATCCCGCATAGCAATCCACAAAAGACCCAATCTCATGCTTGGTACAATTGTTGATCAGAATATGGATGTTCGACAATGGAAAGTTATCTTTTGGACTTGCCTTATTGAGATCACGATAATCGACACAGACCCTGGTCTTACCATCCTTCTTTGGTACTGACACGACATTAGCTAACCAAGTGGGATATCGAGTGACCCGAATGACCTTTGCGTCAAGCTGCTTTGTGATTTCTTCTTTGATCTTTACACTCATGTCAGTCTTGAACTTCCTTAACTTTTGCTTGACTGGAGGGAATGCCGGATCAGTTGGCAATTTATGAACTACCAAATCAGTGCTCAAACCCGGCATGTCATCATACGACCATGCAAAAATATCTTTATATTCAAACAGTGTTTTGATTATTTCTTCCTTCATTTGTGGTTCCAGATGCACACTTATCTTGGTTTCCCTGATATTATCTTGATCTCCTAAATTGATTGCTTCAGTTTCATTCAGATTAGGCTTAAGTTTTTCTTCAAAGTGATTTAGTTCTCTACTGATTTCCTGAAATGCTGCTTCTTCATCATATTCTGTTTCATCATCACACTCTACTTCTTGGATTGTTATTTCGTAATTAGATTGGCTTTTAAGATTTGGCTGAAAATTCCTCATGCATGTCATGTCATTGAAACCAGCATAAAAAGAACTGTATAGAAAAAAGAAACAGAACAAAAATGAAACGCTATCAGGAATAATGGAAAACGGAAAATTGTATTTCATTGAAAATAAAAGGATAGAAGGGTTTGTACATCAAAACAAGCAAAAAATAAAAAATCTGGATTACAACCCTAGAATAACCCAAATAACAGAAAGGAAAATAAAGCAAACTACCAAAACTCCTTCCGGGTGGGGAGAGGAGTAGCTTTCCAATTGCTAAGCTTCACATTTGGCCCAACAAGCTGCACATCGGCATTACTGGAACCTTCTCTGATTTTCACCATATTAACCTCATCAAACAGACTTTGGAACCTCTTGATCAGCTCTTCATCAAAGTCGACCACAGATTTTGGGGCCGCTGATATTGGGCGTTTTACGACCCCTGGCTTGACAAAAGACTTGGAGATATGTGGAACAGGCTTAGGAAGTGACCATGCTTTTCTTTTCAAATTTTTAGCCTTTTTCATGTCCTTCCCTGTGAGTGTGAATCCCAAACCAAATGTACCAAAACTTTCGCGTGGACACACCAGATGTGCAATACCCTGCAGAGACGAACCCAGGCCTTTGCCCGGTACAAAACCATTCTTCAACATTTCATTTGCTACCATGATGGACGCAGAGGGTAGCTTTGGACCTGGAATGCATTCTCCATCAGGAATCTTCTCGACAGACACTGTTTCGAACGTTTGGTACACCCAAGGCCCTTTATCATCTTCAACTTCAATAAATGGAACATTTGTATCATTGTAAGTGTGAGCACCTAATTTTTGCCCTAATATAAAATTACTCCTAAAAAATCCAAAAAATAGCTTTAAATTATTTTTCTATATTTTTACTTAGTTTGCTTTGTACGTATTCATATTTGATGCATTTTTAAATTGCATTTTAAATCCTAAAGAAAATACAAAAAATATTTTAATTTTTACATTTTTTTAGATTTTAAATGCATAATCAATTGCATTTGTAAAACACTAAAATACCAAAAAATACATTAGTAACTCTACATGCATTTTTAGACTAGTTAATTAATTAGGTCATTAGTCAATTAATAAGTAAAATATATAAATAGTTTAGCCACACAAATTAGTTTTAATTAAAATTTGAGTCCATAGTGGCTAATTTTCCAAAACGTCTAATAAAGAAAGATGAGAAGGAAAGAAAGGGTTGTTGGTGCACATCTTTTAGAATTGGGCCAAGTAAATTCGGTGGCCCAGTTTCTCCACAAGCTTACCCTAAATTCTCCCTTAATTACCCAATTCTTTTCTCATTTTTGGGGAAAGAGAACACCAGAGACGGACGACCCTTTTTTTTCTGAAAATACACCCAACCCTAGCAGCCGTCTCGGCTCTCACCTCAATCTCAGAGAAAGCACACGAAATTTTTCCCCATTCACTCTCCGATCTACATTCACTCACATGCAGGCAATACTGATTCATGTCTAAAAATTCAAGTCTATCTCTGAAAATTCTAAGGGAGTTTCAAATACAAAACCAAAATAGAAACAAAGGAGGACTTGAAAGCTATTCGAACTTCTGCTCTTTTACTTCAATTTTATGGAATTTCGAGTGACATTTGGGTTATAGAAGTATGGTTTGGTCACTGAATCTGTTGCTACTGCTTTGCTGGGTTCTGTCATCTTTATTTATGCTTTATTTTGGCCACTTCAACTTCTGATTCAAGCATTAGGTACATATTCCTAAATCTATATTTGCTTGTATTTGTTACTAAATATGAGAAATGTTAAATTCCTGGCAAGCTATCGATTCACTGTTCTGTTATGTTATTTTTATTATTTTCTTTGAGAAATTGATTAATAGATCTCAATGCTCTTCAGCCATGTTACTTAGTTGACTCTAAATATACCTCTGTTAGTATCAAGTTGGTAACCGCTATTGATTTAAGTAGTATGTCTCTGATGATTCTGTGTTCTCTTCCATTTTAGTTAATTTTAGTAATCATATGAAATAGTTGAAGTTTGTTTGTCCATGAATCCGTCCCACGCATGATCCAGTCCAGATTTGGAAGAATTGAAGTGTTTTATCATTGTTAAAAAATAAAGGATTATCTATGTAACTGCTTCTATGATGTTAAAATTCTTTATTTAGGCATGAATATTGTACTGACATACTCGACCCAGTTTGATCGAGCTATAAGTTTACTGTCGCCTTAGTCACTGGTAATTCAATAGCAGATTTGTTTAAACATTGATCTGTCATGGATAACTTTATGTCTGATTTTGAAAGACGGAACCTTTTGGGCAATGCTCTTTTCATGTTGGTTTCCTTTTGTTGGAACAAACATGTGATGGCAAAAACAGAGTTAAGTTAGAATAATCACAAACGTCCCTGTAACACATAATTAGTTATTAATGACCCCTACCTTTAGATATTTCACATGGCTTCCATCAAGAACAATATAGTCAGCTACTAATCCCTGGGGTACAAGGTAGGGGATTGCATTTGATCACCTATTAAAGAGCTAGACGATTAAAACCATTTGCTCAAACTCATAATGTTTATACTTAAGTCATAACCCATACATTTGAATCTCGAATTAGTTTAGAACAACAATCACCTATGAATATCGTAGCTTGCTTCAGGCGCGATTAATAAATCATCGTGACTATGGGTACGGTTTCCGTGGCATGGTCACGATACGTAAATCCCAATTCAAGTGTGCGTTTCACGTGACTTGACCATAACTTCAAATAATAATAAAAATTAACATGTTATAAATCGCGGGTGCATTTCACATGGCGCGATTCGTAATATGTACAAAAACAAATGAGTGTGCGGCATCGCAACTTGTTCAAATAAACTCCATAAATACTAAAAGCGGTTAAATAAATAATTAAAAGCGGTTAGAAGATAAAATGCACAGTAGGTTTAAAATATACAACAAATCAGATAATTAGGCCAATTATTAATAGTTAAGCGACCGTGCTAAAACCACAAAATCCGGGAGTGCCTCATACCTTCTCCTGGGTTAACAGAATTCCTTATCCGGTCTTCTGTGTTCGCAGACCATAAAAATAGAGTCAATTTCCTTGATCTGAGATTTTAAAATAAACCAGTGACTTGGGACACCATAAATATTCCAAGTAGTGACTCTGAAATAAATAAATAATCTCATTTCGATTAATGTCACTTAAATTGGAAAAACTCTCATATCCCCTCGGAAAAAAGGAGGTGTGACAGTAAGCAGATAAGTTCTCATCACCGTGCACAACTATTTCCTACCTGTCCCATTCGAACTTTACCATTTGATGCAGAGAAGATGGGATTGCCTTGGCAGCATGTATCCAGGGCCTGCCCAACAACAAGTTGTAGGAGACAGCCACATCTAGCACTTGGAACTCCATAGTGAACTCAACTGGCCCTATTGACAATTCGAGCATTATATCACCGATAGAATCTTTCCCTCCTCCATCAAAGCCTCGAACACATACATTGTTCATGTGGATCCTTTTAGTGCCGATCTTCAACTTTTGCAAAGTGGACAGAGGGCAGATATTTGCACTAAAACCATTATCAACCAGTACCCTTGAGACAGCAGAATCCTCACACTTCACTGTGAGATAAAGAGCTCGGTTGTGCTCTGTACCCTCCATAGGAAGTTCATCATCTGAGAAAGTGATCCTGTTTGCTTCGAAAATCTTGTTAGCAATCTTTTCCAAGTGGTTTACCGTGATCTTATCAGGAACATGGGCCTCATTCAAAATCTTCATCAGGGTTTTGCGGTGTTCATCTGAATGTATCAGCAAAGACAAAAGAGAGATCTGAGCTGGTGTTTTCCTTAACTGCTCTACAATGGAATAGTCTTGCATTTTCATCTTTTTCAGGAACTCTTCAGCCTCTTCTTCGGTGAGCGGCTTCTTTACTGGGATGTGGTCATCCTTGAATGGCTTGGCTTTCCTCAGTTCTTCTAGGGTAAAACATCTCCCAGAACGAGTCAGTCCTCCGGTTTCATTGACTTCTTCCTCTACTTCTTTCCCTTTATATGTTACTATCACCTGTTTGTAATTCCACGGGACGGCCTTTGTGTCAACCATTGGTAACTGGGTCACTGGCTTAATAATAACGGGGGTAATACGAGCCCTTTCGACGATTATGACAGGCTTGCCCGGGACCCCCGGTATGATCACCTTTTTCTTTTCCTGGTCCGCTTCAACATCAATCGAAGGCCCTTTCACAACCAATACAGATGGCTTCACGTTGAGCGTGGTTAGCTTCTCCGACACCCCTTCAACTATCAAGGGCATTGCTTTTGCAGAATCTGGAGCTTTAACTGGATTACTTTCGCTAGCCCGGATCATCATGACAGACTTGGAAGAATTCTTGGGCTCCCTATCCTTATGAACTATCTCAATCATATGTCTCTGCATGGGCCGACAAAGGATTTTGGTTGATGTTTGGTGCCTCCGGGTTCTGGACCACGATTTGATTTGTATCAATAAGCTCTTGGATCGCCCTCTTCAAATACCAACACTTCTATGTGTCATGCCCTGGGGCATCAGAACAATATGCACATCTGAGGGAATAGTCAAGGTTCCTTAGAGGTGGATTTAGTACCTTTGGCTCAATCGGCCTCAAAGCGTCCAACTGCCTCAACCTTTGAAACAAACTGGTATGCGACTCTCCAAGAGGGGTGAAGGTTTTTTTCCGTTGCTGCCTCTCTTTTCTATAATCCGGCCTTGATCGAAAGCTTGGACCAGTAGGGTTTCGGTATGGTTGTGGGGGTGGATAAGGATTTTGTGGAGTTGGAGCACGCCATTGCGGGTAAGGAGGGGGTTGTGCATATGGCTGTGCATGGTGAACATGGTATTGGGGTGGTCTGACTAAATATTGAAGGTATTGTGGTGGGAAATAATGTTGGGATGGATTATATGGATCTTGGGTGTAGGCTTGAGGTTGGGGTCGAGGTTGGGTGTACTGGTGAGGCGAACCCCTTGGGCCACGCACTAATCCAGAGACAAACATAGCGACATCATCTTTCTTCTTTTTGCCTAACAGGCTTCCGGTGCCACTTTGAATTGCCAGTGTGGTTGCTTTTATGGCAGAGTAGCTCATGATCTTGCTTGACTTGAGTCCCTCTTCCACTATTCCTCCCATCTTTACCACATCATTGAAGGACTTACCTATGGCTGAGATCAAATGGCCAAAATAAGTAGGTTCTAAGGCTTGAAGAAAGTACTCGACCATCTCATCTTCTTCCATTGGAGGATTGACCCGTGCAGCTTGTTCTCTCCATCTAAAACCATATTCCCTAAAGCTCTCACTGGGCTTCTTCTCTACCTTGGTCAAAGATAGGCGATCCGGGATAATGTCTATATTGTACTAAAAGTGCCGAGCAAAGGCCTGAGCCAAGTCGTCCCATGTGTACCACCAGCTAGCATCTTGGCGGGTGTAACATTCCAAAGCCGCCCCACTCAGACTCTGACTGAAATATGCCATTAATAATTCGTCTTTCCCACCGACGCCTCTCATCTTGCTGCAAAAGCCTCTCAAATGGGCCACGGGATCTTCATGTCCATCGTACAGGTCAAACTTGGGCATCTTGAACCCAGCGGGCAGTTGGACATTAGGGAATAAACACAAATCCTTGTAAGCGACACTCACTTGTCTTCCTATCCCGTGCATGTTCTTCAAATATTTCTCTAGACTCTTCACTTTCCTGAATATCTCATCCTGCTCCACGTTCCGGGATGGTTTCTCAGTTTCAACAAGAGGTTCAAAGTGAGGGGTGTAGGAATAAGGATCTGTGACTTTGAAAGTTGGTTCTGGAGCATAATATTGGGTATCTGGAGCTTGGAACGCGGGTTCACTAGAATATCGGTGGAGGGTAGCTCGCAGAGGGTCTACGAAAACAAGAGCAGATGTCGGAGCCGGGTATGTAGTTGTTTTGGCTGGTGGAGCATGGAAAGTTTGGGATGAGGTGCCGGGGTAGTGGTGGAAAGGGGTAAAACCAGGTGCATGTTGAGGGGAAAGATCAATGGTAGTGGGATTCTGGGCTTGTGCCAGTGGTGGGATGAAAGCGGGATTTTCTGTGTAGTTAGCGGGAAATAAAGGTGGAGGATGCCTCATGATCCAGGCTTGATACATTTCAGCCATTTGATGCTTCAACCTGTTGACCTCCTCTTTCAATTCATACTCTGATTCTACAATCTCCCTCGGTGGGTCAACAACACCCGTGTCCGAATCTTTGCTAGTCATGACTACCTTGCGCTTTGATCTGGTATTATAGGGGTGACTTGCCAGGATGCCAACAAACTAACCACCTAAACAAAACCTGTCTTTTTATGCACACAAAATAACTTGGTCAGTTTTGAAGCATTTAACAGATAGGGAATCGCATATTAGGGATGCAATGCACCTGAGCAGTTAAACGTTTCTAAATGCTTTGCGACGGCTTATGTGTTTCATCCCGGCTCTTTTCCCAAATTTCGAATCATGATTTTTTCCTCTCTCCTTTTGTTGTGTTTCGCTCTTTTAATTCTCATTCTCTTTTTTTCTTTTGTTTGGCCCCTCTTTTCTTTCTTCCCTCCTTTTTTATTTTCCTCTCTCTTTTTTTTGTTTTCTTTTCTCTATTTTCTTTTAAGATTATGATCGAATCCTATGGAGATTGCCTACGTATCATGACGCCGCATGAATCAGATCATTACGTAGTTCAGGGAAATAAATGCGAAATGATTTTTTTTTCAATATTTCATTAATAAAAGACATCTTTTGGATTTTCTATTACAAGGACTTAAAAGTAGTGATGACTACAAAAGAAAAATCTACAGACTCGAAATAAAGCAATAAGCAACCTTGACAAGGATGAACAAAAGTTGAGGAAAGTAAAATACAGACTCAAAAACTAACTAAAAAAAATAAATCAAAAATACATAAGAGCCTCCACTGGTACTCCGGGGGCTTGCGGGACATCAGCCGGTCTCCGCACGGACCTACGGGCAATATCTTCTTGAAGGTGGTCTAGGTCAACCATCACCTGTCGAATGAATGTCATTACAGAAGCAAAAAACATAGACTTGGTCATGTCTTCACATTCATGGCATTACATTACAACATAATCAGCTATCTCTTTAATCCTCATTCTGATGACACCCTTTTCTTGAAGCAAACGTCCAATCTGCTGGGCTCGAGCCTTTAACACTTGTGTATCTGTGTTGTTTTGGTCTCGTAACTGTTGCAGGCTTTCTTGTAGTTGATAAATCAATGCATAGCAATGCTCTCTTTCTATCTTGAAATCCTTTATTTGCTTGACCATTTCATTTTCCAGGGCAACCAGCTTTTTCTGTAAAATTGCTACTTCTTTGTCATATTTCTGCTTCAACTGGTGGGCTAATCTAGCATGTTCTTCTGCACTTTTGGCCAACTTTGCTTGAGCATTTAACAAGTCTTTTTCGGCCTTTTTCAAGTCAAAACCATAATCATGCACTTTCCGCCTTAGGTTGGTTATAATTTTCTCATCTCTCTCACTTCTTACCGGTGTCTTAGCGGCTATTTTCATTCTCTGGATTTGGGCTCGAAGGGCTTCATTTTCTCTAACCAACCTCTTCTTTTCCCCTTCATCTTCAGCTGCCTGCAAACTACTATCAAATTTAATTTTTTCAATTTGTTCTTCTAGTTTGTTTATAGTAGTCCGGTATTCCTTTTCTTTAGCTAACCAAGCCCATTGCTCTCGTGCTCCATCGGTGAATTATTGGACATGGGGCCTTTTGGCGGGCTGTTCTGGCTCTTGATCGACCCAACCTCTTTTACCATACCATGTGGCGTACTTGGATCCTACTTCACCCATGGACAAATCTCGTGCTTGAGTCTGTTGTTCCAGGAACCTACATTGGTGCCAAATCTGGCGAACCCTTTCTTCTGGAAATGTGGCTTTTGGGAATAGTTCAATAACCTGTGGACTCAAATCTTCGTCATAGGGGACTGTTTGGTATCTGCCCAATTGGCGTAGGACCCTATGCGGGGCATATGGCTAAATACTCCGAAATCCCATTAATAAAAGAAAGCACACTCCGGTGGACATGTAAATAACTTCGTCGACCGGGAGCCAACCGAAAGTCCACTCAATTCGATTTGCATTTAAAGAAACCAAATACGCGAACCATGCCTCAGTACCTTCTGGCAACCCATGACCGTTTACTCGGTTTTCATATTCTTCGATGCAATTGAGTCTGGTCAGACCGTAGTTCATGTAACCTGGGCGATGATAAAGATGTTCTACTAACCACATTTGTAAAAGCAAGTTGCAACCCTTAAAAAACTTTGTCCCGGCTCGACAAGCGGTTAAAGATCGGTAAATTTCTACGAGAATCATCGGTATGATAGTGCCATTGGCCTTTTTGACCATAAAGTCGGCCACTCCTGCGAGCCCCAATTCTATATGTTTGTCACTCCTTGGGCATATCAGAGTGCCTAAAAATGCCACCACAAAGGCCAAACCCCTGCGTACTTGCCATTTGTCTTTATTTCTCTGATGACTTAAACCAGTGTCCGGAGCCTCAAATCCGTGGGGGTCCCCATACCGGCTGTATAAGAAACGGAATGTGCAGAATCCTCCAGCTAAATTTTCATCTTTAACCTGCCGGCTAATACTCAAGAGGTCCAAAAACTTATGAGGGGTTAATGTTCTTGGTGCTACTGGATATTGATACCTTAACTTCCCTTCGAAACCAGCATAACCTGCTATCTCCTCTAGTGTAGGGGTCAACTCGAAATCAGAGAAGTGGAAAACATTGTGTGCCGGGTCCCAAAACGGTATCAAAGCTTCGATTATATCAACCCTTGGTTTAATTTTCAGAAGACCAGTGAGCCCACCTAAAGCCTTTGTCACAGAACGCTTGGCGACCTCCCCCAGGTCGTTCCACCACATGTGGAGTCCTAGTGAAATCTCGTCTACGACTCGAAAAGGTATATTTTCAACAGTGCTCATCCTGCACATTTTTATTTAAGGCGACTGGTTAAAAACAAGTAATTTTTTAATTTTTTTTATTTTTGACCCCAAAAGAAAGATTATTTTTTGCAAAATAAAACTCAAACAACTCAAGGCCACCTTTGCAAATACAGCCCTTCAGCCCTTCAGAAATGAAGATTTTAAAACTGTGCTTGCTAAGTGGTCAAAATTAGGAAAAGAACCATAGGCGGCTATTTTTGCAAAACAAGCCTTTCGGCGTCCCGTTGGGACGTTTCTGGCTATTTGGATAGAAAATGGCATCCCCTAAATTTATTTATGACAAAATGACGTATTTTTTTGGTTATTTTTGCAAAAATGGGGCCGGACCCGATGAGGGTTGCATACGTATCTCACATCCGGTGAGAATCAAACCCGCGTAGTTCGGTCAATTTTGATGCACAGACAAATATGATTTATTTTGAAGTATTTTTCTCTCTTTATTCTTGAAATTTTGACAGAGCAACGGGATTTTTTGAATACCGGGATTATCAAAACCGGGCGTTTTTCTATCCTACCTCACTCTTTGATTTTTCTCTTCCATTGTTTTTTTTTTTGATTTTTTTTTTCTAACTCAAGAAGCCGGTCAACATACAAGCCAAAAAAATTAATGCACAAGTAGCACGTGAAGAATGTATCAGGATGGTCCTTTAATTTTGTGTATACCTATCCTAGATGGACCCAACCCCTGTGTTGAGTCCCCTAAGTCAAATGCACGTGATGCAAGCAAACGTACCTACTAGGGATACGGCATGAGACTGTGTTATTCTAAGTTTAAATCCTGGGTGTATTGTTCTAGACCCGGCTTACCCGAGCGGACAACTCGAGCCGGAGAGGGGGGGGAGGAGGGCAGCGTACCGGAAATACAGAAGTTTCACCGGCTTTGCAACTTGTCCGAACCTCGTTCTAAAATTAGGATATGACTCTAACAGAAAAGAAGCCACGCGAAGCGCACGCTTCCCAGAAGATTTAGAAGACTTAGAGAGAAGAAGGGTTTCGAAGCAATTTATATACAATTCACACAATATCAAAGCGGTAAAAAAAATGGCATTTAGCACATTAGGCTCAAACACGTAAAAATCATACAATCATGAAAGCCAATCATAACAGTTATTCTAAGCTCGAATTCTGAACCCTGAACCAGAGACTCTAGGTTCTTGCTCCCCAGCAGAGTCGCCAGAGCTGTCACACCTCCTTTTTCCCGAGGGGATAGGGGATAGAGGAGTTTTTTCCAAATTAAGTGACATTAATCGAAATGAGATTATTTATTTATCAGAGTCGCCACTTGGAATAATTTATGGTGTCCCAAGTTACCGGTTTATTTTAAAATCCAAAATCGAGAAAATTTGACTCTATTTATGGTCCGCGAACACAAAATAACGGTATTAAGAAATTCTGTTAACTCGGGAGAAGGTGTGAGGCACTCCCGAGTTTCGTGATTTTAGCACGGTCGCTTAACTATTATTAATTTCCCTAATTATCTGATTTGTTATATATTTAAAACTTATTGTGTATTTTTACTTTTCAACCGCTAATAATTATGTATGGAATTATTTTTGGAACAAGTCACGATATCGTACACTTGTCGTTTTGGTGCTCATCGCAAATCGCGCCACATGAAATGCACCCGCGAGTTACGACATACTTATTTTATTATGGTTTGGAGTTATGGTCGGGTCACATGAAATGCACACCCGAATGGGATTCACATATCGTAACCATACCACGGGAACCGTACCCATGGCCGCGATGATTTGTTAATCGCGCCTAAAGCAAGCTACGATGTTTATGAATTATTTCTAAACTACTTTGAGATTATTGCTAGGCCGTGACTTATGGAAATCAATGTAGAAGAATGGGTCGACTTCTGGAGCAGTGATGGACTAATATCAAAATGCTCTTGCCTGAAATTTTATTAGTACTCAAAAAAAAAATCCAAAGACACTAAATGTCACTTTCTCAATAGCACAGCAAAATAATGTAGTAAGCCAAATACATATGAAAGAAATTGTGCCAAGAATTAGCAAAAAAAAAAAAAAAAACTGGAACATATACTGCAATAAGATTAAATCTTCCAACCGCTTGTTTGGTCTCAAATAACCAATAAGTGAGATATATGGATAAGAACAAATGAACCAAAAAGAAACTAAAAAAAAAATCGAAAAGAATGAAGGAAACGAAAATGATATTATAGCTAAATCCTATTATTTGTATCAATAAAAGACGCAGACCCCAAAACATTCCTAGTAAACCTTGCATTGACTTATATGACCCAAATTTATTAACTTTAAAGTCCATGTTTGGATCAACACTATAAAATTATAAGCACAATAATAGAGGATGATGTATTAAAATCACTGCTAACACTCCAACAACAAAATCTTTGAGCCTTACAGTAGTTCACTTTCAAATTATGTTAAGTGAAGATCCCAACATTATTACAACTTTGTACCACTATGTGGATAGAATGATGAATACATACATTTAATTTTGAATTTCAAACTTGTTAAGCTAATGGCCATATACAGAACACAATGAAAAAGAACATTGACATCAAAGATAAAACAAAATTCATGGCTGCACTTCACCCAAAATAATAGCAGATGGCTTCCAAACTTTCATATATAATTAAAGGGTAAAACATGTGTTCAACTCCATACATGTTCACAGCAGATTTAGACTAAAAAAAAATAAAGCTCTGAAACTGAGAAGATGTAACAGCAAGGAGCAAAGCAACAGTAACAAACTAGCTCACAACAGCTTCAGACTTAACCCCGAAATCCAGAAATTACTCCAAAACAATATGATATGAGAGCAAAAAAATGGAAAATAAGAGGGAATTTTCTATTTTTCTTTTGAGAATGACTGCAGATTTTTTTTCGAAAAAAATAAGGAAGAGACCCAAAACTAAACTGAAATTTCCTCACTCCCTTTTGTATCCGTGAACAATCATGGTGCATTATTATTACCATGTGGGTGCCTAAACTGATGACTTAAAACTTAAACAATCATGGTGCATTATTATTACCATGATTAGAGTTTCTTCCCCGACCACGACCATGACCACGACTGGGGCCACATCCTCTTCCATGTTTAGCTTGGTGGAAGTTCGTCTCATTCACTTCAGGGAATGGACAAGAACCAGTAGGTCAACTTTCATGGTTTTTCATTAATAGCCCATTATATTGCTTGGCTATAAGAAG
Organism: Nicotiana tabacum; assembly: GCF_000715075.1. Taxonomy (NCBI): domain Eukaryota; kingdom Viridiplantae; phylum Streptophyta; class Magnoliopsida; order Solanales; family Solanaceae; genus Nicotiana; species Nicotiana tabacum. The sequence continues at coordinate 89,177,174 of NC_134098.1, forward strand.
ATGTGAGATAAGTTTAGAATACTTTTTGAATCCCATCTCTCGATATTGCTGCTGCAGGAGCATATTTAAGGCATGAAAAATGGTGAAAGTTTTCTCCAACATATCATGATTAGTAATATTATCACCACATAATTTCAATTGGAAAATAATTCTGAACATAGCAGAATTATACTCATTGATAGATTTAAGATCTTGTAGCCTTAGATGAGTACAATCATAACATGTCTGTGGAAGAACGACCATCTTCATGTGGTCATATCTATCTTTCAAATTATTCCATAGTATGATTGGATCTTTAACAGTGAGGTATTCCATTTTCAAGCCCTCATCAAGGCGATGGCGTAGGAATATCATTGCTTTGGCACGGTCTTGGTTTGATGCTTGATTTTTATCCTTGATGGTGTCTGCCAGACCCATCGCATCAAGATGAAAATTTCAGCATCAAGCACCCAAGACATGTAGTCTTTGCCCGATATATCGAGGGCTACGAATTCAAGTTTAGAAAGATTTGACATTATTTAGAAAAAGAAAGTTCGTACCTCTGATACTTTCAAAGAGGAGAGATGAAGGAGCACGTGAGGCGAGTGTGTTGATTTTTCGTTGGGTTCGGGGGGTCGTTTGGCAGCAGAGAGGTGGAGGAGGGGTGGGGGGCGCCGTGGGAGATGAAGGATTAGGTTTAGGTTTTTTTTTGTGGGTGTTATAATTGGTATTTTATATGGGGTGTGGGAGTTGATTGTGTCCATTGGATGGGGATGGGTTGAAGGGCTCAGATTGAAGAAGGGAGTGGGGCGGGTTTGGACAGACGGGTCAAAAGCTAGGTAGGGGAAAAAAGTGTTGGGCTGGGCGGATTTTTGGGGTAATGTTTGGGGCAATTGGGCCACTGAAAATGGTTGTGGCCCAATCCGGAATTAAGAAGCTTTCTTTCTTCTTTTCTTTTTTTTTTTGTTTTTGTTTTTCTTGATTTTTAGCTTAATAAAATTAATTAAAATCCTAAACTAAGTCCTACATCAAATCTAACTTATAAAATTAAATTAATTGTCTATTTTTAACATAAAAATAATTAATTAACTTAAGACTAATGAAAGAAAATTACTAATTTACAACTAAAAGCTAAAATATAAAAATGACTACTATTTTTTGATTTTTTATTCAATAACGCAATTAACTTATGAAATTAAATCCTAAATATAATTAAGACCTAAAATGCTATACAAGGAATACTTTAGATATTTTTTGGTATTTTTCATAATTTAAAATATTAAAAATGCAAACAAAAATTAACTAGAAAATCCTAAAAATTCTATGGAAATTAAAATAATTAGAAAAATCTATTTTTTGTGAATTTTATAGGAGTATTTTCAGTCAGGCAAAAATCACGTGCTCACAGCTGCCACTCTTTGCTCGAAAACACTAAGAGTTTTCTGACAAAGATAAAGTGAGCAAATACGAGCAATTTTTGCCCGTTTAGACACTCCATGGGAAACATTTTGAAAAAGTTTGACCGAACCTTGCTTCGGAGGTTGCCTACATATCCTTGGCTATAAAGGAATCAGGTCAGCGTAGTTCTGGAAGTTTCGATAGCTGGGCCTACCGAGAAGCGGTGATTTCACTACTGTTGCTGCTGCTACTGCTTGCTGAACTCCTTATTACACCAAAATCAAAATGAAAAGAAACTAAGCAAGTCTATCAGCTATGAGTTACAAGATTCCTATCTATAGGTCTTCAGGAATTTGATCTTGAATCTTCTACAGTTCTGTTATGCATCTCGAACTACCGACTCGTATTCTTGAGGCTAGCTTCTGTTACCTCTAACTTGATTTTGAAATAAATTCCCCCATTCTCCAGGTGGGCGCCTGATGCTGACTTAAAACCTGAAATGAATTCCCCCTTTCTCTAGGTGGGCGCCTGATGCTGACTTAAAACTCGAAATAAATTCCCTCATTTTCTGGGTGGGCGCCTGTGCTAACTTATAACTTAAATGAATTCCCTCGTTCTCCAGGTGGGCGCCTGATGTTGACTTAAAACTTGAAATGAATTCCCTCGTTTTCCAGGTGGGCGCCTGCTGACTTAAAACGTGAAATAAATTCCCTCATTCTCTAGGTGGGCGCCTGATGACTTAAAACTTGAAATAAATTCCCTCATTCTCCAAGTGGGCGCCTGCTACTGACTTGAACCTGAAATGAATTCCCTCGTTCTCCAGGTGGTCGCCTGATGACTTAAAACTTGAAATAAATTCCCTCATTCTCCAGGTGGGCGCCTGATGACTTAAAACTTGAAATAAATTCCCTCATTCTCCAGGTGGGAGCCTACTACTGACTTGAACTTGAAATGAATTCCCTCGTTCTCCAGGTGGGCACCTGCCACTGACTTAAAACTTGAAATAAATTCTTTCATTCTCCAGGTGGGTGCCTGATGACTTAAAACTTAAAATAAATTCCCTCATTCTCCAGGTGGGCGCCCGATAATTACTTGAAACTTAAAATGAATTCCCTCATTCTCCAGGTGGGTGCCTACTTATACCTTGAACTTGAAATGAATTCCCTTGTTTTACAAGTGGGCGTCTGCTGACTTAAAACTAGAAATAAATTCCCTCATTCTCTAGGTGGGCGCCTGATGACTTAAAACTTGAAATGAATTCCCTCGTTCTCCAGGTGGGCGCCTGATGACTTAAAACTTGAAATCAATTCCCTCGTTCTCCAGGTGGGCGCCTGATGACTTAAAACTTGAAATCAATTCCCTCGTTCTCCAGGTGGGCGCCTGATGACTTAAAACTTAAAATGAATTCCCTCGTTCTCTAGGTGGGTGCCTGATGACTTAAAACTTAAAATGAATTCCCTCATTCTCCAGGTGGGTGCCTGATGACTTAAAACTTAAAATGAATTCCCTCGTTCTCCAGGTGGGTGCCTAATGACTTAAAACTTAAAATGAATTCCCTCGTTCTCCAGGTGGGCGCCTGCTACTGACTTGAACTTGAAATGAATTCCCTCGTTCTCCAGGTGGGCGCCTGCCACTGACTTAAAACTTGAAATAAATCCCCTCATTCTACAGGTGGGCGCCTGCTATCACAACAATACAGACAAAACAGAGAAAATTTTCTGCCCCAGTTTGTACCAGGAACATTCATTGATTGTTAGTTGAATCCCATTATCCAGGAGGGTCCTGAAAATTTAAAACTAGATCCCACTATCCAGGAGGGTCCTGAACAGTTAAAACTGAACTTATCTGGAACATGCTTTCCTCATGGGGGATTCCTGGCAAAGCAAACAAGATTTCTTTTCCCTGCTTAAAACAAAGAAACTTTTGTCAGTTTGAAAATATGGTGGTTAGTTTGTGGCATCCTTGCTGAAAGTGTCTGCTTCTGCCACTATCCTGCTTCATTCTGATTAGATGCTTCGGGATACAAAGAATTGTTTGACCTTTCAATCGGTCCTCGACCACAAAACCTCTGAATGACTTGCATCCCTTACACTCAACTCGTCGTATGGAACTTTCATTCTAACAACTTTTGAACCTTTGCATTTCCTAAAAATTCACGAATCACTTGACCACCTGAACTTCAGTTACCACCGCATTGCTCATTCTAAATCATGTCCCTTGTGATGTGCCTGGCCTAATTTCGCTTGGTGCAAATAAAAAGCTGGTAATGAGCTTTAAAATCCTTTCTTGCTTGCTTAACAAAAGACTAATTTGACAGAGACTTAGAAAAATAGACCCAAAAGAAACGAAGCGAAGTGACTTTGAGAATTAGGAATAAAAAAGAAAAAACAGAGATGACTATTTGAAGAAAAATAGAAAAGAGACTTATCTGAATGAAGCAACTAGCTCCAATGATCATGACATGCATTTCGGATTGATCAGCCTAATCCATCCAACTAATCACATTTCAGTTCATGCCATGTCTTCATACTTCAAAACCGGGGTTTCCATAATTCAATTTCTCTGAAAAGTCATGAACCCCATTTGGCTTGTAATGTCCCGAGGGGTTTTCACCAGCAAGTCTCTCTCATTTGCTCCTCTCTCAACTCACTGTCGCCTTACAGTGCCCATAAGGGTTTTCACCAATAAGACTCTCTCATTTGAATTTTCTCTCGATTCACCATCGTCCTATAGTGCCCGTGAGGGTTTTCACCAATAAGACTCTCTCATTTATTCACTTTTCCTTGTGCCCATGAACAAAGGTGCTACCCATAATGTAAATCGTACCTCCATCTCACTTGAGTTGGCATCCTCAAAGTTGATCAGAAGGTCTTTCTTTGGACTGTAGTATAGGTTTTGGACAGGGTTAGAAAGAAAGGGTGGCATGAAGGCTCAAAATAATTTAAGATGAAGGGGTTCGAAATTACAACTTTTGGAATCAAATCTTTTTTTCAAAACTAAAACTTCTGCCCCAGTTTCTTCGAATCTGGGGAATTTTAAATTTTTATTTTGATGGGACCGAACCGTGTAAGGCTGCCTACGTATCCTTAAAAGGAATCAGGTCGAACGTAGTTCAAACATAAGAGTTTTGTTTTTGTTACTTTGCTTTTCTTTTTCTCCTTTCTTTTCTCTTTTCTTTCTTTGCTTTTCTCTTTTCCTTCTCTTTTTTTCCTTTTGCTTTTCTCTTTTCCTTCTTTTTTTTTCTTTTTCTTTTATATTTCTAACTCTACTTCTGATTCCAAAAGAGGGGTATGAAAGAAAATAAATAAGGCTCAAAAGGGATAACAAATAATAAAAGTATTTGGGTTAGCAGAATAAAATGCCTTCGTCATTCCAACTTTGAACATGCCTAGTACAAAATGCGATTGAAGATAAGCAAAGAAATCATACATAATATCTCTTGACTGCATCAGAATTGATAGCCATATCCACAAATTTACCTTCTATGTCTGTTAAATACAAAGCACCATAGGGCAACACCTTTGTCACAATGAACGGTCCCTGCCAGTTTGGGGCGAACTTGCCTTTAGCTTCAGCCTGATGTGGAAGGATGCATTTCAACACCAGCTGACCCACCTCAAATTTTAAGGGATGCACCTTCTTGTTGTATGCTCTTGCCATTCTTTTCTGATATAATTGACCGTGACATACTGCTGCCAATCTTTTTTCATCAATCAAACTCAATTGCTCTAGCCGGGTCTTAACCCAATCATCATCATCATTTTCAGTTTCAGCAACGATCCGCAGGGATGGAATCTCAGCTTCCGCAGGTATAACTGCCTCGGTTCCATATACTAGCAAATAGGGAGTTGCACCTATTGAAGTGCGAATAGTAGTGCGATAACCCAGTAAAGCAAAAGGTAACTTTTCATGCCATTGCCTGGAACCTTGCACCATCTTACGAAGTATCTTCTTTATGTTCTTGTTAGCAACCTCAACAGCTCTGTTTGCCTTAGGACGATATGGGGTGGAGTTTCGATGCCTAATCTTGAACTGTTAGCATACCTCTTTCATCAAATGACTGTTGAGGTTAGCAGCATTATCTGTGATGATTACCTTGGGAATTCCGAACCGACAAATGATGTTTGAATGAACAAAATCTACCACCGCCTTCTTGGTCACGAACTTGAACGTTACAGCTTCGACCCACTTGGTAAAGTAATCAATGGCCACCAGAATAAACCTATGCTCGTTTGACGCTGCCGGCTCAATTGGTCCAATGACATCCATGCCCCAAACAACGAAGGACCAAGGTGCATACATTATGTGCAACTCAGATGGCGGGGAATGAATCAAATCGCCGTGCACCTGGCATTGATGACATTTGCAAACGAAGCTGATGCAATCTCGTTCCATGGTGAGCCAATAATAACCTGCTCGAAGAATCTTCTTTGCCAAGACATAACCACTCATATGTGGCCCGCAAACCCCGGAATGCACTTCGACCATGATAGTCGAAGCTTGTTTAGCATCTAGGCACCTTAGTAATCCTAGATCTGGAGTTCTCTTGTACAATATTCCCCCACTTAAGAAAAATCCACTAGCGAGACGTCGAATGGTTCTCTTTTGATCACCTGTGGCATGTACCGGATATACCCCCGATTTGATATATTCCTTGACATCATGGAACCAAGGCTCACTAGTAGGTTTCTCCTCAACCACATTGCAATAGGCATGCTGATCACGAATTTAGATATGCAGAGGGTCGACATAAGTCTTATCCGGATGGTGTAACATTGACGCCAGAGTAGCCAAGGCATCAGCAATCTCATTATGAATCCTGGGAATATGCCTGAATTCTACCGACCTGAATCATTAACAAAGATCATGCAGACATTGTCAATCACGAGTCTCCCATTCTCCCTGAATCTGGTGAACCAACAAATCTGAATCTCCCAAAACCAATATTTCTTGAACTCCCATGTCTATAGCTAGCCTCAAACCCAGAATGCATGCCTCGTATTCAGCCATGTTGTTAGTGCAATAAAATCGAAGCTGAGCTGTTACGGGGTAGTGATGCCTTGTTTCAGAAATGAGTACAGCCCCTATTCCGACACCTTTCATGTTAGCAGCTCCATCAAAGAAGAGTTTCCAACCTGGTTTTTCATCATGATCAGCCTCGTCAACATACATCACTTCTTCATTAGGAAAATAAGTCTTCAGTGGCTCATATTCTTCATCCACTGGATTCTCGGCCAAGTGATCGGCCAGGGCTTGGGCTTTCATCGCGGTCCGAGTCACAATCAATTGCATTTTTAGGCAATTGCATCTTCATAATCAATTGCATTTGTAAAACACTAAAATACCAAAAAATACATTAGTAACTCTACATGCATTTTTAGGCTAGTTAATTAATTAGGTGATTAGTCAATTAATGAGTAAAATATATAAATAGTTTAGCCACATAAATTAGTTTTAATTAAAATTTGAGTCCATAGTGGCTAATTTTGCAAAACATCTTATAAAGAAAGATGAGAAGGAAAGAAAGGGTTGTTGGTGCACATCTTTTAGAATTGGGCCAAGTAAATTCGGTGGCCCAGTTTCTCTATAAGCTTGCCCTAAATTCTCCCTTAATTAACCCAATTCTTTTCTCATTTTTGGGGAAAGAGAACACCAGAGACGGACGACCCTTTTTTTTTCCTGAAAATACACCCAACCCTAGCAGCCGCCTCGGCTCTCACCTCAATCTCAGAGAAAGCACACGAAATTTTCCCCCATTCACTCTTCGATCTACATTCACTCATATGCAGGCAATACTGATTCGTGTCTAAAAATTCAAGTCTATCTCTGAAAATTCTAAGGGAGTTTCAAATACAAAACCAAAACAGAAACAAAGGAGGACTTGAAAGCTATTCGAACTTCTGCTCTTTTACTTCAATTTTATGGAATTTCGAGTGACATTTGGGTTATAGAAGTATGGTTTGGTCGCTGAATCTGTTGTTACTGCTTTGCTGGGTTCTGTCATCTTCATTTATGCTTTATTTTGGCCACTTCAACTTCTGATTCAAGCATTGGGTACATATTCCTAAATCTGTATTTGCTTGTATTTGTTACTAAATATGAGAAATGTTAAATTCCTAGCAAGCTATCGATTCACTGTTCTGTTATGTTATTTTTATTATTTTCTTTGAGAAATTGATTAATAGATCTCAATGCTCTTCAGCCATGTTACTTAGTTGACTCTAAATATACCTCTGTTAGTATCAAGTTGGTAACCGCTATTGATTTAAGTAGTATGTCTCTGATGATTCTGTGTTCTCTTCCATTTTAGTTAATTTTAGTAATCATATGAAATAGTTGAAGTTTGTTTGTCCATGAATCCGTCCCACGCATGATCCAGTCCAGATTTGGAAGAATTGAAGTGTTTTATCATTGTTAAAAAATAAAGGATTATCTATGTAACTGCTTCTATGATGTTAAAATTCTTTGTTTAGGCATGAATATTGTACTGACATACTCGACCCAGTTTGATCGAGCTATAAGTTTACTGTCGCCTTAGTCACTGGTAATTCAATAGCAGATTTGTTTAAACATTGATCTGTCATGGATAACTTTATGTCTGATTTTGAAAGATGGAACCTTTTGGGCAATGCTTTTTTCATGTTGGTTTCCTTTTGTTGGAACAAACATGTGATGGCAAAAACAGAGTTAAGTTAAAATAATCACAAACGTCCCTGTAATACATAATTAGTTATTAATGGCCCCTACCTTTAGATATTTCACATGGCTTCCATCAAGAACAATATAGTCAGCCACTAATCCGTGGGGTACAAGGTAGGGGATTGCATTTGATCACCCATTAAAGATCTAGACGATTAAAACCATTTGCTCAAACTCACAATGTTTATACTTAAGTCATAACTCATACATTTGAATCTCGAATTAGTTTAGAACAACAATCACCTATGAATATCGTAGCTTGCTTCAGGCGCGATTAATAAATTATCGTAACTATGGGTACGGTTCCCGTGGCATGGTCACGATACGTAAATCCCAATTCGAGTGTGTGTTTCACGTGACTCGACCATAACTTCAAATAATAATAAAAATTAACATGTTGTAAATCACGGGTGCGTTTCACATGGCGCGATTCGCAATGTGTACAAAAACGAATGAGTGCGCGACATGCAACTTGTTCAAATAAACTCCATAAATACTAAAAGCGGTTAAATAAACAATTAAAAGCGGTTAGAAGATAAAATGCACAATAGGTTTAAAATATACAACAAATCAGATAATTAGGCCAATTATTAATAGTTAAGCGACCGTGCTAAAACCAAGGAATCCGGGAGTGCCTCATACCTTCTCCTGGGTTAACAGAATTCCTTATCCGGTCTTCTATGTTCGCAGACCATAAAAATAGAGTCAATTTCCTTGATCTGAGATTTTAAAATAAACCGGTGACTTGGGACACCATAAATATTCCAAGTGGTGACTCTGAAATAAATAAATAATCTCATTTCGATTAATGTCACTTAAATTGGAAAAACTCTCATATCCCCTCGGAAAAAAGGAGGTGTGACAGTAAGCAGATAAGTTCTCATCACCGTGCACAACTATTTTCTGCCTGTCCCATTCGAACTTTACCATTTGATGCAGAGAAGACGGGATTTCCTTGGCAGCATGTATCCAGGGCCTGCCCAATAACAAGTTGTAGGAGACAGCCACATCTAGCACTTGGAACTCCATAGTGAACTCAACTGGCCCTATTGACAATTCGAGCATTATATCACCGACAGAATCTTTCCCTACTCCATCAAAGCCTCGAACACATACATTGTTCATGTGGATCCTTTCAGTGCCGATCTTCAACTTTTGCAAAGTGGACAGAGGGCAGATATTTGCACTAGAACCATTATCAACCAGTACCCTTGAGACAGCAGAATCCTCACACTTCACTGTGAGATAAAGAGCTCGGTTGTGCTCTGTACCCTCCATAGGAAGTTCATCATCTGAAAAAGTGATCTTGTTTGCTTCGAAAATCTTGTTAGCAATCTTTTCCAAGTGGTTTACCGTGATCTTATCAGGAACATGGGCCTCATTCAAAATCTTCATCCGGGCTTTGCGGTGTTCATCTGAATGTATCAGCAAAGACAAAAGAGAGATCTAAGCTGGTGTTTTCCTTAACTGCTCTACAATGGAATAGTCTTGCATTTTCATCTTTTTCAGGAACTCTTCAGCCTCTTTTTCGGTGAGCGACTTCTTTACTGGGATGTGGTCATCCTTGAATGGCTTGGCTTTCCTCAATTCTTCTAGGGTAAAACATCTCCCAGAACGAGTCAATCCTCCGGTTTCATTGACTTCTTCCTCAACTTCTTTCCCTTTATATGTTACTATCACCTGTTTGTAATTCCACGGGACGGCCTTTGTGTCAACCATTGGTAACTGGGTCACTAGCTTAATAATAACGGGGTAATACGAGCCCCTTCCATGATTATGATAGGCTTGCCCGGGACCCCCGGTATGATCACCTTTTTCTTTTCCTGGTTCCCTTCAACATCAATCGGAGGCCCTTTCACAACCAATACAGATGGCTTCACGTTGAGCGTGCTTAGCTTCTCCGACACCCCTTCAACTGTCAAGGGCATTGCTTTTGCAGAATCTGGAACTTTAACTGGATTACTTTCGCTAGCCCGGATCATCATGACAAACTTGGAAGAATTCTTGGGCTCCCCATCCTTATGAACTATCTCAATCATATGTGTCTCTGCATGGGCCGGCAAAGGATTTTGGTTGATGTTTGGTGCCTTCGGGTTCTGGACCACAATTTGATTTGTATCAATAAGCTCTTCGATCGCCCTCTTCAAATGCCAACACTTCTCTGTGTCATGCCCTGGGGCATTAAAACAATATGCGCATCTGAGGGAATAGTCAAGGTTCCTTGGAGGTGGATTTAGTACCTTTGGCTCAATCGGCCTCAAAGCGTCCAACTGCCTCAACCTTTGAAACAAACTGGTATGCGACTCTCCAAGAGGGGTGAAGGTTTCTTTCCGTTGCTGCCTCTCTTTTCTATAATCCGACCTTGATCGAAAGCTTGGACCAGTAGGGTTTCGGTATGGTTGTGGGGGTGGATAAGGATTTTGTGGAGTTGGAGCACGCCATTGCGGGTAAGGAGGGGGTTGCGCATATGGCTGTGCATGGTGAACATGGTATTGGGGTGGTCTGACTGAATATTGAAGGTCTTGTGGTGGGAAATAATGTTGGGATGGATTATATGGAGCTTGGGTGTAGGCTTGAGGTTGGGGTCGAAGTTGGGTGTACTGGTGAGGCGAACCCCTTGGGCCACGTCCTGATCCAGAGACAAACATAGCGACATCATCTTTCTTCTTTTTGCCTAACAGGCTTCTGGTGCCACTTTGAATTGCCTGTGTGGTTGCTTTTATGGCAGAGTAGCTCATGATCTTGCTTGACTTGAGTCCCTCTTCCACCATTCCTCCCATCTTTACCACATCGTTGAAGGACTTACCTATGGCTGAGATCAAATGGCCAAAATAAATAGGTTCTAAGGCTTGAAGAAAGTACTCGACCATCTCATCTTCTTCCATTGGAGGATTGACCCGTGCAGCTTGTTCTCTCCATCTAAAACCATATTCCCTAAAGCTCTCACTGGGCTTCTTCTCTACCTTGGTCAAAGATAGGCGATCCGGGATAATGTCTATATTGTACTAAAAGTGCCGAGCAAAGGCCTGAGCCAAGTCGTCCCATGTGTACCACCAGCTAGCATCTTGGCGGGTGTAACATTCCAAAGCCGCCCCACTCAGACTCTGACTGAAATATGCCATTAATAATTTGTCTTTCCCACCGATGCCTCTCATCTTGCTGCAAAAGCCTCTCAAATGGGCCACGGGATCTTCATGTCCATCGTACAGGTCAAACTTGGGCATCATGAACCCAGCGGGCAGTTGGACATCAGGGAATAAGCACAAATCCTTGTAAGCCACACTTACTTGGCTTCCTATCCCTTGCATGTTCTTCAAAGATTTCTCTAGACTCTTCACTTTCCTGAATATCTCATCCTGCTCCACGTTCCAGGATGGTTTCTCAGTTTCAACAAGAGGTTCAAAGTGAGGGGTGTAGGAATAAGGATCTGTGACTTTGAAAGTTGGTTCCGGAGCATAATATTGGGTATCTGGAGCTTGGAACGCGGGTTCACTAGAAGATCGGTGGAGGGTAGCTCGCCGAGGGGCTACAAAAACAGGAGCAGATGTCGGAGCCGGGTATGCGGTTGTTTTGGCTAGTGGAGCATGGAAAGTTTGGGACGAGGTGCCGGGGTAGTGGTGGAAAGGGGTAAAACCAGGTGCATGTTGAGGGGAAAGATCAATGGTAGTGGGATTCTGGGCTTGTGCCAGTAGTGGGATGAAAGCGGGATTTTCTGTGTAGTTAGCGGGAAATAAAGGTGGAGGATGCCCCATGATCCAGGCTTGATACATTTCAGCCATTTGATGCTTCAACCTGTGGACCTCCTCTTTCAATTCATACTCTGATTCTACAATCTCCCTCGGCGGGTCAACAACACCCATGTCCGAATCTTTGCTAGTCATGACTGCCTTGCGCTTTGATCTAGTATTATAGGGGTGACTTGCCAGGATGCCAACAAACTAACCACCTAAACAGAACCTGTCTTTTTATGCACACAAAATAACTTGGTCAGTTTTGAAGCATTTAACAGATAGGGAATCGCATATTAGGGATGCAATGCACCTGAGCAGTTAAACGTTTCTAAATGCTTTGCGACGGCTTATGTGTTTCATCCCGGCTCTTTTCCCAAATTTCGAATCATGATTTTTTCCTCTCTCTTTTTGTTGTGTTTTGCTCTTTTAATTCTCATTCTCTTTTTTTCTTTTGTTTGGCCCCTCTTTTCTTTCTTCCCTCCTTTTTTATTTTCCTCTCTCTTTTTTTTTGTTTTCTTTTCTCTATTTTCTTTTAAGATTATGATCGAATCCTATGGGGATTGCCTACGTATCATGACGCCGCATGAATCGGATCATTACGTAGTTTAGGGAAATAAATACGAAATGATTTTTTTTTAATATTTCATTAATAAAAGACATCTTTTGGATTTTCTATTACAAGGACTTAAAAGTAGTGATGACTACAAAAGAAAAATCTACAGACTCGAAATAAAGCAATAAGCAACCTTGACAAGGATGAACAAAACTCGAGGAAAGTAAAATACAGACTCAAAAACTAACTAAAAAAATAAATCAAAAATACATAAGAGCCTCCACTGGTACTCCGGGGACTTGCGGGACATCAGCCGGTCTCCGCACGGACCTACGGGCAATATCTTCTTGAAGGTGGTCTAGGTCAACTATCACCTGTCGAACGAATGTCATTACAGAAGCAAAAAATATAGACTTGGTCATGTCTTCACATTCATGGCATTTCATTACAACATAATCAGCTATCTCTTTAATCCTCATTCTGATGACACCCTTTTCTTGAAGCAAACATCCAATCTGCTGGGCTCGAGCCTCTAACACTTGCGTATCTGTGTTGTTTTGGTCTTGTAACTGTTGCAGGCTTTCTTCTAGTTGGTAAATCAATGCATAGCAATGCTCTCTTTCTACCTTGAAATCCTTTATTTGCTTGACCATTTCATTTTCCAGGGCAACCAGCTTTTTCTGTAAAATTGCTACTTCTTTGTCATATTTCTGCTTCAACTGGTGGGCTAATCTAGCATGTTCTTCTGCACTTTTGGCCAACTTTGCTTGAGCATTTAACAAGTCTTTTTCGGCCTTTGTCAAGTCAAAACCATAATCATGCACTTTCCGCCTTAGGTTGGTTATAATTTTCTCATCTCTCTCACTTCTTACCGGTGTCTCGGCGGCTATTTTCATTCTCTGGATTTGGGCTCGAAGGGCTTCATTTTCTCTAACCAACCTCTTCTTTTCCCCTTCAGCTTCAGCTGCCTGCAAACTACTATCAAATTTGATTTTTTCAATTTGTTCTTCTAGTTTGTTTATAGTAGTCCGGTATTCCTTTTCTTTAGCTAACCAAGCCCATTGCTCTCGTGCTCCATCGGTGAATTGTTGGACATGGGGCCTTTTGGCGGGCTATTCTGGCTCTTGATTGACCCGACCTCTTTTACCATACCATGTGGCGTAGTTGGATCCTACTTCACCCATGGACAAATTTTGTACTTGAGTCTGTGGTTCCAGGAACCTACATTGGTGCCAAATCTGGCGAACCCTTTCTTCTGGAAATGTGGCTTTTGGGAATAGTTCAATAACCTGTGGACTCAAATCTTCGTCATAGGGGACTGTTTGGTATCTGCCCAATTGGCGTAGGACCCTTTGCGGGGCATATGGCTGAATACTCCGAAATCCCATTAATAAAAGAAAGCACACTCCGGCGGACATGTAAATAACTTCATCGACCGGGAGCCAACCGAAAGTCCACTCAATTCGATTTGCATTTAAAGAAACCAAATACGCGAACCATGCCTCAGTACCTTCTGGCAACTCATGACCGTTTACTCGGTTTTCATATTCTTCGATGCAACTGAGTCCGGTCAGACCGTAGTTCATGTAACCTGGGCGATGACAAAGATGTTCTACTAACCACATTTGTAAACGCAAGTTGCAACCCTCAAAAAACTTTGTCCCGGCTCGACAAGCGGTTAAAGATCGGTAAATTTCTGCGAGAATCATCGGTATGATAGTGCCATTGGCCTTTTTGACCATAAAGTCGGCCACTCCTGCGAGCCCCAATTCTATATGTCTGTCACTCCTTGGGCATATCAGAGTGCCTAAAAATGCCACCACAAAGGCCAAACCCCTGCGTGCTTCCCATTTGTCTTTATTTCCCTGATGATTCAAATTAGTGTCCGGAGCCTCAAATCCGTGGGGGTCCCCATACCGGCTGTATAAGAAACGGAATGTGCAGAATCCTCCGGCTAAATTTTTATCTTTAACCTGCCGGCTAATACTCAAGAGGTCCAAAAACTTATGAGGGTTTAATGTTCTTGGTGCTACTGGATATTGATACCTTAACTTCCCTTCGAAACCAGCATAACCTGCTATCTCCTCTAGTATAGGGGTCAACTCGAAATCAGATAAGTGGAAAACATTGTGTGTCGGGTCCCAAAACGGTAACAAAGCTTCGATTATATCAACCCTTGGTTTAATTTCCAGAAGACCAGTGAGCCCACCTAAAGCCTTTGTCACAGAACGCTTGGTGACCTCCCCCAGGTCGTTCCACCACATGTGGAGTCCTAGTGGAATCTCGTCTACGACTCGAAAAGGTATATTTTCAACAGTGCTCATCCTGCACATTTTTATTTAAGGCGACTGGTTAAAAACAAGTAATTTTTTAATTTTTTTTATTTTTGACCCCAAAAGAAAGATTATTTTTTGCAAAATAAAACTCAAACAACTCAAGGCCACCTTTGCAAATACAGCCCTTCAGAAATGAAGATTTTAAAACTGTGCTTGCTAAGTGATCAAAATTAGAAAAAGAGCCATAGGTGGCTATTTTTGCAAAACAAGCCTTTCGGCGTCCCGTCGGGACGTTTCTGGCTATTTGGACAAAAAATGGCACCCCCTAAATGTATTTATGACAAAATGACGCATTTTTTAGTTATTTTTGCAAAAATGGGGCCGGACCCGATGAGGGTTGCATACGTATCTCACATCCGGTGAGAATCAAACCCGCGTAGTTCGGTCAATTTTGATGCACAGACAAATATGATTTATTTTGAAGTGTTTTTCTCTCTTTATTCTTGAAATTTTGACAGAGCAACGGATTTTTTGAATACCGGAATTATCAAAATCGGGCGTTTTTCTATCCTACTTCACTCTTTGGTTTTTCTCTTCTATTATTTTTTTTTCGATTTTTTTTTTCTAACTCAAGAAGCCGGTCAACATACAAGCCAAGCAAATTAATGCACAAGTAGCATGTGAAGAATGTATCACGATGGTCCTTTAATTTTGGGTACACCTATCCTAGATGGACCCAACCCCTATGTTGAGTCACCTAAGTCAAATGCAAGTGATGCAAGCAAACGTACCTACTAGGGATCCGGCATGAGAATGTGTTATTCTAAGTTTAAATCCTGGGTATATTGTTCTAGACCCGACTTACCCGAGCGGACAACTCGAGCGGGGGGGGAGCGTACCGGGAATACAGAAGTTTCACCGGCTTTGCAACTTGTCCGAACCTCGTTATAAAATTAGGATATGACTCTAACAGAAAAGAAGCCACGCGAAGCGCACGCTTCCCAGAAGATTTAGAAGACTTAGAGAGAAGAAGGGTTTCGTAGCAATTTATATACAATTCACATAATATCAAAGCGGTAAAAAAAATGGCATTTAGCACATTAGGCTCAAACACGTAAAAATCAGACAATCATGAAAGCCAATCATAACAGTTATTCTAAGCTCGAATTCTGAACCCTGAACCAGAGATTCTGGGTTCTTACTCCCCAGCAGAGTCGCCAGAGCTGTCACACCTCCTTTTTCCTGAGGGGATAGGGGATAGAGGAGTTTTTTCCAAATTAAGTGACATTAATCGAAATGAGATTATTTATTTATCAGAGTCGCCACTTGGAATAATTTATGGTGTCCCAAGTCACCGGTTTATTTTAAAATCCCAAATCGAGAAAATTTGACTCTATTTATGGTCCGCGAACACAAAAGACCGGGTAAGAAATTCTGTTAACCCAGAAGAAGATGTGAGGCACTCCCGAGTTCCGTGATTTTAGCACGGTCGCTTAACTATTATTAATTTCCCTAATTATCTGATTTGTTATATATTTAAAACCTATTGTGCATTTTTACTTTTCAACCGCTAATAATTATGTATGGAATTATTTTTGGAACAAGTCACGATGTCGTACACTTGTCGTTTTGGTGCTCGTCGCAAATCGCGCCACATGAAATGTACCCGCGAGTTACGGCATGCTTATTTTATTATGGTTTGGAGTTATGGTCGGGTCACATAAAATGCACACCCGAATGGGATTTACATATCGTAACCATGCCACGGGAACCGTACCCATGGCCGCGATGATTTACTAATCGCGCCTAAAGCAAGCTACGATGTTTATGAATTATTTCTAAACTACTTTGAGATTATTGCTAGGCCGTGACTTATGAAAATCAATGTAGAAGAATGGGTCGACTTCTGGAGCAGTGATGGACTAATATCTAAATGCTCTTCCTTGGAATTTTGTTAGTACTCAAAAAAAAAAATCTAAAGACACTAAATGTCACTTTCTCAATAGCACGGCAAAATAATGTAGTAAGCCAAATACATATGAAAGAAATTGTGCCAAGAATTAGCAAAAAATAAATAAATAAATAAAACTGGAACATATACTGCAATAAGATTAAATCTTCCAACCGCTTGTTTGGTCTCAAATAACCAATAAGTGAGATATATGGATAAGAACAAACGAACCAAAAAGAAACTAAAAAAAAAATCGAAAAGAATGAAGGAAACGAAAATGATATTATAGCTAAATCCTATTATTTGTATCAATAAAAGACGTAGACCCCAAAACATTCCTAGTAAACCTTGCATTGACTTATATGACCCAAATTTATTAACTTTAAAGTTCATGTTTGGAACAACATTATAAAATTATAAGCACAATAATAGAGGATGATGCATTAAAATCACTGCTAACACTCAAACAACAAAATCTTTGAGCCTTACAGTAGTTCATTTTCAAATTATGTTAAGTAAAGATCCTAATATTATTATAACTTTGTACCACTATGTGGATAGAATGATGAATACATACATTTAATTTTGAATTTCAAACTTATTAAGCTAATGACCATATACAGAACACAATGAAAAAGAACATTGACATCAAAGATAAAACAAAATTCATAGCTGCACTTCACCCAAAATAATAGCAGATGGCTTCCAAACTTTCATATATAATTCAAGGGTAAAACAGGTATTCAACTCCATACCTGTTCACAGCAGATTTAGACTAAAAGAAAATAAAGCACTGAAACTGAGAAGATGTAACAGCAAGGAGCAAAGCAACAGTAATAAACTAGCTCACAATAGCTTCAGACTTAACTCCTAAATCCAGAAATTGCTCCAAAACAGTATGATATGAGAGCAGAAAAATGGAAAATAAGAGGGAATTTTCTATTTTTCTTTTGAGAATGACTGCAAATTTTTTTCGAAAAAAATAAGGAAGAGACCCAAAACTAAACTGAAATTTCCTTACTCCCTTTTGTATCCGTGAAACTAAAAAACGAAAAGAAGAAACTCATCTATTAAAACAAACTCTCTGAAATTTTGTCCTCGAAATCTTTAACCGAAAATTTCTCTGATTTTTTTCTCACCCCCTTTCTTCCTCAAGACCTCAGATATATATAGCACTGCCCTCCTTCCAAATCCAAAAATCCTCAACTCTTTGTGTGGACGATTTCTGGGATAAATGGAAGGCATGGATCGATTGTCAATCAATCTATGGCCCCCATTCATCTAAAAACCGCCTCAAAAGAAAAATCTAAATGTTCAAAATCCGGAAGGAATAATTCTGTTATCAGAGTTAGTTACGCTACGTGGCAAGAGGAGAGATGAGGGAGCACGTGAGGCGCGTGTGTTGATTTTTCGTTGGGTTCGGGGGGTCGTTTGGCAGCAGAGAGGTGGAGGAGGGGTGGGGGGCACCGTGGGAGATGAAGGATTAGGTTTAGGTTTTTTTGGTGGGTGTTATAATTGGTATTTTATATGAGGTGTGTGAGTTGATTATGTCCTTTGGATGGGGATGGGTTGAAGGGCTCAGATTGAAGAAGGGAGTGGGGCGGGTTTGGACAGACAGGTCAAAAGCTGGGTAGGGGGAAAAGGTGTTGGGCTGGGCGGATTTTTGGGGTAATGTTTGGGGCAATTGGGCCACTGAAAATGGTTGTGGCCCAATCCGGAATTAAGCAAGCTTTCTTTCTTTCTTTTTTTTGTTTTGTTTTTGTTTTTCTTGATTTTTAGCTTAATAAAATTAATTAAAATCCTAAACTAAGTCCTACATCAAATCTAACTTATAAAATTAAATTAATTGTCTATTTTTAACATAAAAATAATTAATTAACTTAAGACTAATGAAAGAAAATTACTAATTTGCAACTAAAAGCTAAAATATAAAAATGACCACTATTTTTTGATTTTTTGTTTAATAACGCAATAAACTTATGTAATTAAATCCTAAATATAATTAAGACCTAAAATGCTATGGAAGGAATACTTTAGATATTTTTTGGTATTTTTCATAATTTTAAATATTAAAAATGCACACAAATATTAACTAGAAAATCCTAAAAATTCTATGGAAATTAAAATAATTAGAAAAATCTATTTTTTGTGAATTTTATAGGAGTATTTTCAGTCAGGCAAAAAATCACATGCTCACATTTAGTTATTACGGTAGTGTATTCGTTGTATTCGCGCTGCTGTATTCATGAATACAGCCGTAAAAAGCGCCTAAAATCAGGGCAGTCCAGCTGCACGCGCATGTATTCACATGTATTCGCGCTGCTGTATTCATGAATATAACAGCAAAAAGCGCCTAAAATCAGGGCAGTCTAGCTGTACGCGCATGTATTCACATGTATTCGCTGTATTCATGAATGCAGTAACGACAATCAGCTTAAAAATAGGTATGTCCAGCTATCTAATAACGTAAATAATATCAATTAGCGTGATACACTTATAATATAACTCAACAAAATCAATTCTAACATGCCTCATTATCAACCCAATTAATTAGAATAATTTTTCAATTGTATATAACTTTTGTATTTAGTGTGTTCGCTATTTTATATTCAGTGTATTCAAATGAATTTGTATTAACAGTATGTTAGTTATTCCCAATACATGTTATTACTTCTGTATTCAATATATTTCATTGATTGTATTCAATATATTTCTATTTGTATTCAATGTAATTTACTGTTTTTCATTGAATTTTAAACATTAGTAATGGAGCTATATCGGGTTACGAAACCAAAATACGGACCATGTATCAACAAAGTCAAATATTAGTCAAATCTTTTAAGTCATTAAATCTTTAAACTTAAAAATTTCGACAACATGCGATAACTTGAGTTAGGGACCTCCGAATTCGATTCCAGGCATATGCCCAAGTCCCAAATCACGATACGGACCTACCGGAACTGTCAAAATACTGATCCGGATCTATTTGCTCAAAATATTGATCAAAGTCAACCTAGTTGAGTTTTAAAGCTCTATTTGATATTTTAATCAATTTTTCACATAAAAACCTTTTCGGAAAAATTTACGAACTGTGCACGCGAGTCGAGGAACGATGAATAGTGCTATTTGAGATCTCAGAACACATAAATAATTTATTAAATTTAAAGATGACCTTTTGGGTCATCACATACACAGACACGGGTAGATTCGAGCATACGGAATGCACGTGAAGGAGATAAGCTCAAGTTGTTATATATAATATCTCCTGATCGAAAATATTGCATAAGTGATAAGGAGAATGACTCCTTACTCGAGAGAACTCTATCCTAGATAAGGGAGGAGTTAGAAGTTAAAGATAACTAGAACTCTTCCACCAAGGAAGAGTATAGAATTAGAACTCTAATTATTTCTTATTCTACTAACTCTATAAATTGCAGGATGTTCTCATTCTACAGGTACGCACAAACGCTGAAGTTAAACGTGAGTTGAGAGCAAAGTAGTAAGGCATTTTGCAAACAATTCATGTGTGATTCAAGTGTGCGAACCTGAAGCTACATGAACTAGATAGAAGAACCAGTTCCAAGTGTCTGTCTTTTATTCTAGTTCAATTGTAGTAGGGCTTTTCAAATTGTACATTTCAGCTTTATCTAGAGGTAATTCTATTAGGTACTCTAAGTATTCAAGCTAGAGTTAACTTGAAGTTGTCGCAACAGTTAGAGGTTGGTTGCTACAAAGGAATTAGAGGTAATCCTTAGGTTTACAAAGAATTTTGTAAATGCTGTTTTGGCTCAGTGATTTAGTGAAGTATTGAAAAAAATCCTATTGAGTAGTAGGTCGTGATTTTTTTTTTCACCTTTTGAGCTGGGTGTTTTCCACGTAAGAATACTTGTGTTCTTTACTTTTCGCATTTACTATTTCCGCAACATTAGTATAAGGAACACATAGAAGAACCATGTCCTTTCTATAATCAGTGCACGCGAAAAATTAGACCACACAACTCACCCCTTCTTGTTGTTACAAGTTAAGTGACAATTTCTTCCCACTTGGAAATGTCGAAATTCCAAGAATTTGAGGAATAAAACAGCATGCAATATTAGTATAATTTATGTGTCGATATAATATATATCCCATGAGCAAATACTTTAGGGAAGTTGATGGAAAATGATAGTTCAACATTACCGGGTCCAATAATATAGCTGCTTGACCATAATTTAAAAGTAATGCTGAGTACCTAGGTGCCTTATGAGAATCTGATTGCTTCGTACCACTCCCAATTATCAACATCATGGTCTTAAAATCCTTAAACTATCTATATATGGCCAGAGAAGTACAATCGTTTTCTTATTTCAATAAATATAAAATCCCATAATAACAAAGTACAATACGTTTGATAGTAAGATTTTATTATTTTAAAAATCAAATTCATCAAGTTAAATCTTAAATCTGCATCTGGGATTACACAGTCCATTCTTTACAGTTATATATGTATGACATTAACATTTTAGGGACACCATTTTATCACCTCATCAAGATACATTTTTACTAATCGCAGGGTGAAGTTAGAGGTGATATGATCCAGCCATATATTATATGGTAAAAGGGCAAAGGAGCATATCGCAACTTCAACCATTTCTACAACATCAGGCATTGTAATTTTAAATGAACCAAGAGTGAAGAGTGTAACAAGGAAAATGTAAGATCCCAAAGTAGGGTACAGATTTGAGAGGCTAGCCCGTGGACTTGAGTTGGTTAAGATTTTTCAGCCCATTTTAAACATGAGACTACTAAACCAAGCCCCAGTTAGCTCGCGGCCTCATAGGACTGAGCTGGACTGAGTTGAATTGGGCATGTTTGTTTTGAATTGGGAATAGGGATATCTCTAGATGCACAACTGTTCGCAGTAAAATATTTGAAAAAGAAAAAATCTGTGTTATCTTACTTAATTTTATGTAGCAGTGACTCTCCACATCTTAGACTGAGGTAAAACATGAGTCTTACAATTTCTCCTTTCTGATTTTATGTAGTAAGGCAAAATATAAGAAACCCATACACAGATAATCTTTATTCGAGCACATTTCTTAGTTCTTACCTTTAAACAAAAGGAAAGCCAATCTGATATGTTAACCTGACTGATTGCACGCCCAGAATCGTGCTAACTGGTTTTGGTAGCTCAATTAATGAGCTCGGGTCTTGGAGGGGTAAAATAACCAATAAATCCGTTAGGAATTGAGCATAATTGATTAGAACTTAAATACGTTTGGTTGCGTAATTGATGTTTTGTACACAAATAGAAACCTAGAAGGCTAGAAATATCCTAAAAGTGGCTAGTAAATTAGTACTCACTCCCGTCCACTTTAAGTGATTTTTTTACTCTTTTCACACATATAAAGGAATTCACTTTTTAGCATTAATTGACAATGAAATTGATCATATTAACCTTAATTTACTCATTGAAAATATAACAAACTACTCATAAACTCTTTACTTCACGGGTAATTTTTAAGCTCTGGTCTTTGAGCCCAATTGATAGAACTTAAATACGTTTGGTTGCGTAATTGATGTTTTGTACACAAATAGAAACCTAAAAATATCCTAAAAAGTGGCTAGTGTTATAAATATATTATATTATGGATGTTCATTTAGTACTCAGTTGTAAATAAGCTTTCTGAAGAAGCTTATCTATATGAGACTCCGCCGTAAATATATTTATCTATTTAGTACTCTATTGGAAATAAGTCTCCTGAAGATACTTATCCTATCGGTACCCCATTATAGATAAACATCACCCCTGGTAGAAGGTTATCCATATCTGGTACAATGAGCTTATCCTTTCAGTTCCCCATTATGGATAAACATCACCTCTCGTAGAAGATTATTCATATCTGGTACAATGAGCTTTTTCTTTCAATACCCCGTTATGGATAAACATCACCCCAAGTAGAAGATTATCTATATCTTGTACAATGAGTTTATCCTTTCGGTACCCCGTTATGGATAAACACCATTCCCGATAGAAGATTATTTATATCTGGTACAATGAGCTTATCATGTCGGTACTCCATTACGGGTAAACATTACCCATGGTAGAAGATTATCTATATCTAGTACAGTAGCATCTTACACAACAACTTATTTTCTTCTATAAATAGAGTAGATTTCAGTTCATTATGTACATGAGTGTGAAGTTTGAATAATATATGAGTTTCTCTTTATACTTGTCTTTACTTTACAATATTTATTTTATAACACGTTATCAGCACGAGACTCTGCCATCTCGAGCAAATACTTTGAAAGTATCAGAGGTACGAACTTTCTTTTTCTAAATAATGTCAAATCTTTCTAAACTTGAATTTGTAGCCCTCGATATATCGGGCAAAGGCTACATGTCTTGGGTGCTTGATGCTGAAATTCATCTTGATGCGATGGGTCTGGCAGACACCATCAAGGATAAAAATCAAGCATCAAACCAAGACCGTGCCAAAGCAATGATATTCCTACGCCATCACCTTGATGAGGGCTTGAAAATGGAATACCTCACTGTTAAAGATCCAATCATACTGTGGAATAATTTGAAAGATAGATATGACCACATGAAGATGGTCGTTCTTCCATAGACATGTTATGATTGTACTCATCTAAGGCTACAAGATCTTAAATCTATCAATGAGTATAATTCTGCTATGTTCAGAATTATTTCCCAATTGAAATTATGTGGTGATAATATTACTAATCATGATATGTTGGAGAAAACTTTCACCATTTTTCATGCCTTGAATATGCTTCTACAACAGCAATATCGAGAGATGGGATTCAAAAAGTATTCTAAACTTATCTCACATCTTCTTATAGCCAAGCAACATAATGGGCTATTAATGAAAAACCATGAAAGCTGACCTACTGGTTCTTGTCCATTCCCTGAAGTGAATGAGACGAACTTCCACCAAGCTAAGCATGGAAGAGGATGTGGCCCCAGTCGTGGTCATGGTCGTGGTCGGGGAAGAAACTCTAATCATGATAATAATAATGCACCAAAGAACCCTCCTCACCACCAGCAGTGAAAAAGGAAGGAACAAAAGCATAAAGCGGTGCAAGCAGCAAAGGCAGAAAATGCATGCTATAGATGTGGAGGAAAAGGGCATTGGTCACGTATATGTCGTACGCCAAAGCACCTGGTTGAGCTGTATCAAGCCTCCCTGAAGAAGACAGAGAAAAATGCTGAAATAAATTTTATTTCTGAAGATAATTTAGACTTCATGCATTTGGATGTAGCTGATTACTTTACACTCCCGGAAGGAGAAACAAGTCATGTGATTGGTGATGAATCTGTAGAAATGTAAATATTTTAATTTTTGTTGTTTATAGTAGATAGTATGGTTATGTAATTGTTGTACATCAATAAAAGTTATGCTTTGATAATGATGTATACTATCATATTTATTTTGTTTATGTCATTTTGAAGAAATTTTCTCTTATGATACCAAAAGTGTGTGAGCAATATTTGATAGTACAAAATGTATCAACAACTCCTGAAGAGCTAGTTGTTTTTCTAGAAAACACATGACACCAGTAGTGTCCGATAAATATTAGATTGTGAATAATAAACGAAGACTCTCGAAGAGCTTATATACAAATATGTCATTCATATTATATGATTATGGTCAAAACATATGTTGTAGTATACCTGAAGTTTACTAATACAAATGGCTATCATATTGAGACTACAAATGATTGGAAGATTGAAAATCTTCATGTTTCCACAATTATAGGGAGTAAAATAATATGTATGTGAAAAGTGACCCACCTTATTCTTTAATTTGTACTATATCATGTATCACAGTAAATCAGAAGTTTATTAATGCAAAATCAGTCACAGTAAATCAGAAGTTTTACTGAGGCAAAAGTAGCTACAGTAAAGCATAAATTCGCTGATACAAAAGTAGCCACAGTAAATCAGAAGTTTACTAATGCAAAAGTTTATGCCATAGTAAATCAGAAGCTTACTAAGAGATAGCACATGCCATGATAAACTTGAAGTTTTTATTTTCCATTTTTAAATGAGCTATTTGAGAATTCAAATAAGCATATACTGAAGAACTAGAAAATTCTTCAAGAATTCTTTTGTGTTGCTTATTCTCATAATAAATTGATTATACCAACTAAAGTTGGGACTAAGACCCCTGAATTCTGGAATATATAAAAGGTGAATATGGGTTCATTCACCTATCATGTAAACCACTTATAGATGCATATATGAAATGGTTACATGTGTGTTTATTGTCAACCTGCAGTTTGGCATTTGAAATTGCTTTTATCAATTAAGGGCATAATTTTCAGATTATGAAATCAAGATAGTTCATCTTGATGATGTTGGTTTATATCCAAGCTAGTTTAGCATTGAATACCTCCTATTAATGATTAAACTATTGCTTATGAGAACAAAACCTCATGTGTTGGTCTAAGATTTTCTAAATTGCATACAACAACACTTGTATGCATCAGACCAACAAAATATGATAAGTTATCCCCTCACAATTGGTTTAGGATCAGAAACCAAATATTTTTACTATCTAATAACTTTTGATGTGTGGTATATAATTAATTTATCTACCACAATACACAAAGATAGGTTTTCCAAAGAAGATTAGGGATATGTGTTAGTTTTTCTAACATTTGGGGGATGGAATAAATAGCTAGAAAATATGCTATATGAATCGAATTATCATCAATATGATCCTCACTTAGAAGATAATTCAAGTCAAATATAAGAAGCATTTGCTGATCCAAAATTAAATATCATATTTCAGCTGCAAATGCTCCTATTAAAATTAAAATCCCTGAAGGATAAATTTTACTGCACGCATGAAGCGTAGTAAACCGATCGGTACCAAAGGTAACAATCCTTGAAAAATGATAGGAGCAAATGATCAAAATGATCATAATGAGGAGGGAATGAGCTCTAGAATAGCCCACAGCATAACATTTCATGAAACTCCAGAAGAAGTTCAGGTACCTGAAAATAAAGAAAGTAATGAGATCTCAACAAGTTATGTCGCTTAGGAACCGATACAAAATGATCGTCGACGATATATTTGATACAATATAGTTCACAATATTGTAAAAGATTGTGAGGATCAGACTTGTAGTCCAGACACCTGAAAATGACATGCCATCTAAATGCAAGTCATAACCTATATGACATATTTGATTAAGTCTATATGAAGATCCTTAAATGATTTAAAATGCCTGAAGCATATTGTTCAAAGTATGGTGAAATGTACTCAATCACATTAGAAAGATCTTTGTACGGTTTAAATCAATCTGGGCGCATGTGATATAATTACCTCAGTGCATATTTGATAAAAGAAGGTTACATAAATGATGTTATTTGTCCATGTATTTTTATAAAGAAAATGGCATCACAATTTGTTATACTTACTGTTTATGTTGATGACATAAATCTTGTTGGAACTCCAAAAGGCAATTGGATATCTTAAGAAAGAATTTGAGATGAAAGATCTTGGAAAGACAAAACTTTATCTTGGTCTGCAAATTGAACATTTAGCAGACATGATCTTTATCCATCAATCTGTTTATACATAAAGGGTCTTAAAATGCTTTTAAATGGACAAAGTGCACCCATTGAGTACATCAATGGTTGTTCGATCACTTGAAGTGAAAAAGATTTGTTCCGACCTCCAGAAGAGGATGAGGAACTTCTTGGTCACGAAATACCTTATCTTAGTGCAATTGGTGCACTTATATATTTTGCTAATGCTACAAGGCCTGACATACCATTTTTCTGTTAAGTTACTAGCAAGATATAGCTCTTCTCCTACATGTAGACATTGGAACGGGATTAAGCATATATTGCGATATTTAAAGGGAACACTTGATATGTGTTTATTTTATTCTAACAAAGGTAGTGCAGATCTTGTTGGTTATGCAGATGCAGGTTATTTATCTGATCCACATAAAGCTCGATCTCAAATCGGGTACGTGTTTATCATTGCGCTCTACAAAGCAATCTGTTGTTGATACTTCTTCAAATCATGCTGAGATAATAGCTATTCATGAAGCAAGTAGGGAATGCGGATGGTTGAGATTAGTCATTCATTTTATTCGAGGAAAATATATTTTGGAATGTGATAAAAGATCCACAATTTTATACGAAGACAATGATGCATGCATAGCTCAATTAAAGAGAGGATTTATAAAAGGAGATAGAACAAAATACATTTCACCAAAATTATTCTATACACACGATCTTTAGAAAAATAGTGACATCGATGTGCAACAAATCTGTTCAAGTGACAATACGATAGATTTATTCACTAAATCTTTGCCAACTTCAACTTTTGAGAAGATGGTATACAAGATTGGAATACGGAGACTCAAATATTTGAAACAAGTTTTTTAGCAGGGGGAGTAAAATACGCCATACACTTTTTTTCCCTTACAAAAGTTTTTCCCACATGGTTTTCCTTATAAGGTTTTTAATGAGACAACTAGTTATGCGTATTACCAAATATGTATACTCTTTTTCCTTCATTAGGATTTTCCCACGGGGTTTTTTCTAGTAAGGTTTTAAGGAGGCACATTATCTTTTAATGAACATCCAAGGGGGGTGTTATAAATATATTATATTATGGATGTTCATTTAGTACTCCGTTGTAAATAAACTTCCTGAAGAAGCTTATCTATATGAGACTCCGCCGTAAATATGTTTATCTATTTAGTACTCTAATGGAAATAAGTCTCCTCAAGAAACTTATCTTTTCGATAACCCGTTATGGATAAACATCAACCCCGGTAGAAGATTATCCATATCTTGTACAATGAGCTTATCCTTTCAGTACCCCGTTATGGATAAACATCACCCCGATAGAAGATTATTCATATCGGGTACAATGAGCTTATCCTTTCAGTACCCCTTTATGGATAAACATCACCCCCGATAGAATTATTTATATCTGGTACAATGAGCTTATCCTTTCGGTACTCCATTATGGATAAACATCACCCCCGGTAGAGAATTATCTATATCTGGTATAATGAGCTTATCCTTTCGGTACTCCGTTACGAATAAACATTACCCCTAATAGAAGATCAGCTTATACAATAACTTATTTTCTTTTATAAATAGATGATATTTCAGTTCATTATATATATAATTCGAACTTTGAATAATATATCAGTTTCTCTCTGTACTTATATTTACTTTACTGTTTTTATTTTATAACCGCCAGTAAATTAATCACGACTTTGTAACAAAGCCTAGAAATTAAGCAACATTTGGAAATACTAGAAATTTCATATATTACTGGAAAAGTGACCAGGTACAATGTAACAATATTACTGCGGTGTGATGATTGGAACTCATTCTCGTCAAATTTCCAACTATTTCTGACACACAATACTACTCCCAAAATAAGCAACATTTTTCTCGTGGTAATTACTACTCCTAGTATTATTAAACTAGTACTATTAAATTCCTTTGCCCCAAAACATCTGTCTTTATTCGCCAACTACCACCGCGTACCTACCGTCTTCTCCGCCGGCAGCGACGATGACATCCGATGGGTTCCGGCCGTTGGACGAGAAATCATTAGTGGAGTACATTAGAGCTACTCCTGCTTTGGTTTCAATATTAGGCACGGAGTTCGATAAACTTGAAATTAAGGAAGTTGGTGATGGAAATCTCAACTTTGTTTATATTGTTGTTGCTCCCTCTGGTTCGTTTGTCATCAAACAGGTGCCGTTCATCTCTTTTTGTCCCTTTCCCTTTTCTGCTATAATTATTCCTATTTTTTAGTCAATTAGCAGTCAACGGGCTATGGAGTTTTTTTTCCCCGAAGTGAACTTAGGGACTCCCCATATTTATTAGTGTCGCTTTCTTTTTTCTGCAATCAAGTTATTCTGTTCTTACAATTGCCATTTAATAAAAAGGATTCTGACACTAACTAACATTTCTTTGGATTTCAGTGATCTACACTGATAGAATAAGTGCATTAGCAGTGTATATTAACCTGTCGTAACATATTTTGTGCCCACTTTTTTGGGTTAATGGATACACTTTCCGCATCTTAGTTGGCTTTTAAGTGACATGAAATAGTAATATTTTAAGGTGACTGTGTAATCCTTGATGTTATATCATGTTTATGTTTCTATATGGTGATGGCGTCTGCAGGCTCTTCCTTATATTCGATGCATTGGAGAGTCATGGCCAATGACAAAAGAGCGCGCTTACTTTGAAGCCACTGCGCTAAAAGAGCATGGTCGTCTGTGTCCCGAGCACGTACCTGAGGTTTACTATTTTGACAGGACTATGTGTGTGATTGGTATGGGCTACCTTGAACCTCCTCATATTATATTGAGGAAGGGATTGATTGCTGGGGTCGAGTATCCATTGCTGGCAGAAAACATTTCGGACTATATGGCAAAGACTCTTTTCTTCACCTCCCTGCTTTATCTTACAACAACGGATCACAAACATGCAGGTGAGCCATATTAATCTCAACGGGACTGCATATAGTTGTAGATGTACATATACACTTTCCGCACCTGTGTTTCTGCATTAGGCTTTGTGAATGTTCATGAAAGTTTCTTGTTTATCCGGGCAGGTTTCAGTTGTGTGAATACACATAATTGGTTCTTCTATAAAATATACTTCTTACAATGGTTAGGCTACATTATTGAAGGTTAAGCATATTAATGAAAGTTATAAAAACTTATGGTAAGACTTGTAGATATTGGTTGTACAACATGTGGTCTGGTTTCTTCTTGTTTGGTAAAAGTGGTACCTTTGGGGGCAATTATTAGAAATCAAATTTTGACCAGGAGAGCTTTTACACTTTTATAAACAAAGCTCATCAGGTGAATTCCAGTTTATCTATTTCTGATTTAAATGTGCAGTGACAAGCTCTACGTCAGCAAGCTTTTCGTCACTGTCATTTATAGCCATGATAATACACATTGCCAATTCAAAATCTGGATCCTTTAACTGATTAATACATCTTAACTTGCTCATCTCATCCTCCTTGTTAGGAAAAGGGCAACATCGGTGTGCCATTGCTACACTTGTTGCCGTCAATAAATCTTGCTTTTCTGGTGCATTCTGACTGATAGTTTGTCATTGTTGCTGTCTTTTAGTGAGGCAGCACTTTTATTGAGGACGAATATAGTTAGTCAAAAGATTAGAAACCACTTCATGTTGTTCAAAACTGAAAGTTGGTCGAGCTATCTTTTTTTTTCTTTTTTTCACAATGGCGGTGCTTGGGCAAGCTTGGGCGCACCTCAACTAGCAA
Organism: Nicotiana tabacum; assembly: GCF_000715075.1. NCBI lineage: Eukaryota > Viridiplantae > Streptophyta > Magnoliopsida > Solanales > Solanaceae > Nicotiana > Nicotiana tabacum. The sequence continues at coordinate 89,207,065 of NC_134098.1, forward strand.
GTGTCTACAATTCTGCAAGTTCAAGTGTATGGACTTTTTTACTGTTACAGTCTTGATCTTCAAAGCTCAATAATGTCGGATAAGAAAAGTAGAAGAAAAGGGGAAAAAGGGAAAAATAGCTGAGATTCTGAATCAATGACTTCGGAATTGGAATTACAATTATTTATACAGGCTCAACTAATTACCCAACTGCCACTAACAACCGTAACTAATTTCTGGAATTCAATTAGTAACTGCCATTGTATGTAATATTTATTTATAACTACAATCCCTCTCTTTTATTTTAGAACAGCCACACACCCTTTTCATTTCAAACGCATTACAACACCTCAAACCTCGCATATGCTCACTCATAGCATTTACTCTCTGTTTGACACTTGTCTTTCTGCTGAGAAAGTGAGGCTGACCTGGCACCAAAAGAAAAAAAAAAGAAGGATTAGAGATGAATCATAGTTGTATGTTTCCGAGTCTTCAATTCTTGAGACTTGGCAAGTCTCTTTAATATATCTTGTTAGGGTGTTATACAAGTATTTTGGTTGATAACAACAACAACAACAACAACAAACCCAGTGTAATCCCACAAGTGGGGTCTGGGGAGGGTAGTGTGTACACAGGCCTTACCCGGACCTTGAAGGTTGAGAGGCAGTTTCCGATAGACTATACAACTATTTTGGTTGATATTTTTTTTTTAATTCTGATATTTGAAAGTTAAAAATTTAGAACAGCCAACCAAATTCACCCGGCTAAATCAATTTTGGGCCGATCTTGAGCACGTTCCTTGTAGTTCGCAAAACTCATTGAAGTTTCTTGTTATAAATTAAATATGGGAGAAGTGCATCCTTTTCAAAAAAGGTACTGGAGAATTACATATGCTTTTCCTCAGATTTTGACATGCGGCACATTCTACTCCAGTGGTTTTGTATTTATGTGCAAACCTCCATTCTTTTATACTTTTTTTGTAACAAAACTAAGTTGTAACCCACATGGAATAATTCGCCTCTGATGTGCTAATTTTATTCTTCTTCCATCTCGAGGAACAAATTTAGCGATAACTGTAATCATTTCATGCATACATTTGATCTTTTTCATATCATTCAAATTCTTTTAGTAAAATCCTTACACAAAAAAGGGTGAAGACAGAAAAAAAATAAAATTGACAAGGTACAAAGTAAATAGGAATAAATATCTTCTCTCCTCTCTTTTGAGCTTATCTTTTCCTTTGCTTTATTGTATAATGTCTTTACCTTGTAACTTTAACTATTTATTTTTCCTTATTTTTGTAACGTTGGAGAAATTGTTTGAAAAAGTTGAATGAATGATGGTAGGATTAAGATTAATGATCCAATAAAATAAGTTTATGTACCCAATCCTTGATATAAGCGGAACAATGCTATATTGGTAACTTAAGGAAAGGTTGTGTTACAGGAAGAAATGTCATGGGAGGTTGTGCAATTCTTTTTAAATTAAAGAAATCTCTAAATTGTTTTTCCATTCTAAAAGGAATGAAGAAAAGAGAATAGTCGTCTAATTCTTTCTCTTTCTGTTCTCCTATTTATTTCTATCTTCTAGCTTGTGATGGGTGACTTCCCTTAAGAAAATATTGGCTGTAAGGCATACATTGATGGTGGGACTGGTGTTGCTGGTCTATGGTGTGAGCTGTAAATTTTTGAAAATCTTGAGTCGTAGCTTATTTTATAAAATTTAGAGTTGCAGACTAGCATGTAATGTCAAAAAGTAGCACAAAGGTCCTGTGCGTGTGTTAAATTTTTGAAGCTGGGTTAGGCCGGGTAGCAGGGGAGGCAACTTTATTTTTCTATTTTTATCTTGCAACATCTTTATTATGAATTGGAGATCTTTCTCCGCATGTCGCTTATAAAAAAAATCTTTCTCTGCATGTGTAGATAGTTATTCTAACTAATTATAGTTTCTGTTTTGTCTCTTCTTCATTATCTGCGTGTCTGTTTCTTTCTGATCTTTCGTTTCTCTTGATCTTTTCTTTCGTCTAGACCATTTTTTCTTCAACAAATTGAACCATACACTAATCTTCAGCCTTCATAAGGGGTTTTCGTCTTGTAAGGGTGTACCTATATGAATCGACATCTGTTAGCACATTCCCAGGACCAATTCATTATTATGGATTAAAACTATTCACTTTTGGTTTTGATGGCCACTGGCAAGCTATATCATGGCCATGACAGTTATTTCTGTTTGGTTTTGACCTCTACTCATTTTTGCAGTTACTGAATTTTGTGGAAATGTCGAGTTGTGTCGGCTCACTGAGCAGGTTGTCTTCTCAGATCCCTACAAAGTGTCACAATATAATCGATGTACATCTCCTTATCTAGATGCCGATGCTGAGGCAGTTCGCAACGATAATGGTTTGAAGATTGAAGTTGCTGAGCTTAAATCCAAGTACGTTTGTGATTCTAGAAGATGTTGCTATATAGTGCATCTAATTGATATGCTTGACTTTTATCTGTATTTGTTTGCTTTAGCTTGAAAATCATGACAATCTTTATGTAATACTTTACAGGTTTTGTGAGAGAGCCCAAGCTCTAGTCCATGGCGATCTCCATACTGGTTCTTTGATGGTCACTCACAATTCGACCCAAGTAATTGATCCGGAATTTGCTTTCTATGGGCCAATGGGTTTTGATATTGGAGCATTTATTGGAAATCTGATTCTGGCGTACTTTTCCCAAGATGGACATGCGGATCAGGCCAATGACCGCAAGGTATATCTACTGCAACATTTGCCTTTCTATGCTATGTTTCTTTTACTATGATTTCATTGTTTCATAGTAAAGGTCATTGTCCCCCGTTTGATTCTTTCTCCTTGTGATGAGCTCCTCAGCTTTTAGTGATGAGCTCCTCAGCTTATTAGTGTTCTATGTAAGATTTTGCCAGTGATGACATGTATATGTGCTTATGGATTGGTAGACTTGACATTTGTTTCTTTCTTCAACATTTGCGGAGTGAAGAATACACTGACATTGTTTTTGGCACTTACTGTTGAACTCGTTTGTTTTCAGTCATATAAAGTTTGGATTCTGAAGACAATAACAGAGACTTGGAACCTCTTTCACAAAAAGTTTCTTGCACTCTGGGATGAACACAAGGATGGTCCTGGTGAGGCATATCTTCCTGAAATATACAACAATACTGAGCTTCAACAGCTGGTGAAGCAGAAATACACGAAAGAACTCTTTGAGGACACCCTTGGATTTGGTGCTGCTAAAATGATAAGGTGATTGGTCAATTCTTATTTCTAATCTTCGTTCTATGCGTGTTCTCTCTCTCTCTCCCCCTGTTTTTTTTTTTCTTTTAATTTAACAACCCCTTACAAAATTACATT